>NC_143052.1:99205151-99508181 GCF_052426305.1 Pelodiscus sinensis
TGTAGTCCCTATTCAAAATAAGAACATGACTTGGAAAGCAATGGATTTACTGTCTGAATTCTATCATTTCCTCTTCTACAAAACAATAGGAGTGAAAAGGAAACTTTCCAATTCCCACCCGCCCCCTTTAATTAAGAAGACATTCTTTCATGTGTGACAGGAAAAATGTGATGAATGTGCTTGATAGGTTATGATTAATCATGGTCTAGGGAGGTTTTAGAGACATGAGACGCCCCATAAACACAGAATTAATACCAAAGTGAACATTTTTATAATGTCCATTTTGGCACTGTCACTGGCCTATGAGGTTAGTAGCTTTACATGTCATTTAATTAACTCTTTTTTTTAAAAAAGCAAAACACAAACAGCTCTTTGCAAACCATAACAATTCAATGCATGACTTATGTGGGTTTGAACTGGCACAGTTAGCAAAAACATTCCTAATGCCACTTTATTTCCACTAACCATTTATATTGTAAACTTTAGCAGAAAACTCCATGCCAGCTTTGTAGAGTTCAGATAGAGGGCACTTCAAAGAGGAGGTGTGGGGAGGGTCAGACAATGCCTGCTCATCAGAATGATTTAACAATATAATTAGCACTAATTAGGGGAAAAGAAGCAAACTGCACCAACATTTTGGATTTTTGATCTGTATAATGCAAAGTCTAAAGTTAGGTGTATTCTGGTCTGGGGCATAAATTGCTCAAGTCAGATTTGAAAATAGCATCTCTGATTCTTCTCTCACACAGATGTAAATCAGCAGTCACTCCAGTGAAGTTAATCTAAAATAGAACCAGCTGGAGAGGAGAATCAGGCCCATTAGTCATGTCTGTGGTACTATAAAATGAAGAGGCAAGTATATGAAAAAGGGCCATGTGAACCACAAGACCCAGATCTAGGTAACTCAGATTTGGATGCTGTTTTGTAGGTCCTACTAGGAGTGGAAATCAGGGGCATAGGCACAGGAACTAGGTGTGCAGGGAGTGCTGTAGCATTTAGGGCTCCCAGCCTTGTGTCCAGGATCCCAGCTGCTGCCTTGCATTCTGGGAGTTCTGCTACAGGCCCTGCACATGGGGTCCTGGCTGCTGCCCCACACGCCTGGAACTCTGCCACTGGCCCTGTGCACCAGGGGTTCTGCTGCTGGTTCCGGGCCTGGGATCCAGCTGCTGTCAGGGCTTTGATCCTGGCCTCAGCTGGGGGAGGCCGGACAAGATAAAGAGGATGTCAGCACCCCCACTCTTGTAATGTTCCTGCGCCACTGGTAAAACACCTCCCTACTTCTACTCCAGATTCCCATGTATGTAGACTCTGACAGGGCTGTTCCTCTTGGCCATGGTGTCACACGGGGCGCTCATGTTCAGCTGATTATCCACCACAACTGCCAAATGTTTTTCAGAGTCATTGCTTCCCAAGATGGAGTCCCTCACTGTGTAAGTAGGCCCTGCATCCTTTGATTCTTCAGATACACTTATGTTGAGCCATCTTAAAATGCTCATTGTTTGCTTATGCATAGTTTACTAAGCAGTCCAGACCACTCTGAATCAGTGATCTGCCCTCTTCATTATTTACCCAGCCCCTGATTTCTGTGTCAGTTACAATCGTCAGTGATGAAGTTTGCATGTGTTTTTCCAGGTCGTTGACAAAAATGTCAAGTAGCAGAGGGCCAAGAACTGATTTCTGCTGGACCCCCTGGAAACACACCCGCCTGATGACGATTCTCTGTTTACAATTACATTTTGAGACTCGCCAGCCAATTTTTAATCTGTTTAATGTGTGCCATGTTAATTTTATACTGCTCTACTTTTTTAAATCAAAATGTACCCAGTCATACGGAAGTCTAAGCGTATTATCTCAATACAGTTGCCTTTATCAGCTAAACTTGTAATCTCATCAAAGAAGATATCAAATTATTTTGGCAGGAACTGTTTTCAACAAGCCCAATGTTGATTTACATTAAGGGTATCACCCCCCCCCCCCTTTAATTTTTTAGGGAAGGAGTCCAATATCAACCATTCTGTGATCTTGTCCAGAGCCATGGGTAGCACATTACCCCTGTCTCACCCCCTTCAGCATGCTAGACCCCAGCTCTGCCCTGCTGGAGCCCCAAATATCCCACTGTGACCAGAGACCCAGCCAAGTCACCCTGAATCCAGGCCATGCCCCAAGCTGTTGTCCACCCTAAGTTGCCCTGAGCCTCAGGCCATCCCAAATCCCAGGCCACCAACCAGTCTGAGCCCTAACCCACCTGCTCCAGCCAGCCCAAGTCCCAAGCTGCCAGCTGGTCCACCTGCCCTAGCCCTTCTGGCTTCAGGGTAGAGACAAGATAGGCAGGAAGAGGAACAGCATGGCTGCGTCTACACTGGCCACGAGTTCTTGTGCAAGAACACTGACGTTCTAATGTAAGAAATCAGTGCTTCTTGCACAAGCACTATGACGCTCCTGCTCAGGGATAAGCCCTCTTGTGCAAGTGGCCAGTGTAGACAGGCAACATGAATTTCTTGCACAAGAAAGCCTGATGGCTAAAATGGCCATTGGAGCTTTCTTGCGCAAGAGAGCATCTACACTGGCATGGATGCTTTTGCGCAAAAGCACATCTCTTGCACAAAAGCACGTGCCCGTGTAGACGCTCTCTTGCACAAATACTTTAACGCAAAACCTCTTGCGTTAAAAGTATTTGCGCAAAATCTTGCCAATGTAGATGTAGTCCATAAGAAAAGCAGGATGTAGGAGCAGGGCCTTCAGAGCAGGGTAGGGTCACAGCCTGGTAGTTTGGAACAGCTTAGCCTCCCTTCACCTATCATACTCACATCTCCTGCCCAGAATCTATGTCAGGCTGACATGCCTATAATTACCTTTTTCATAATTGGTAGAGCATTAGCTTTCTTCCAGTCTTCTGGAACTTCTCCCATGCTCCAAGACTTATTGAAAATCAATATTAAGGGTCTTGCAAGCACTTCAGGCACCTCTATCAAAACTCTTGAATGTAAGTTATCTGGACCTACTGATTTAAAAATGGAGGTCCCATTCTCATTCATTTTAATGTGCGTTGAAAATTCAGCTTTGACAGAAAGATACATGATCCCTTAGCTTGCTTTTTTTTTTGGCAAGTATTTCTCTTTGTTACATTTTAAAAATTAACCAAACCCCCAAACCTTGAAGCTTAAAAAAAGGGGAGGGAAAACTGTTACAAGATGGCAAGTTAGGGTAATACCTTAGTGAGCTCCACCCTTTCAAATTTCCTGTGCTTGATACATCATCAGGATGATGTCAAAGTGAGTTAACCAGCCATGACACTTCATTCCAGTGATGTGGCCAAACCGAGGAAGTTTGAAAGGATGTGGCTGATGGATACTGAAAAAAATCATGTGCAGAAATGAGGACTGCTGTTTTTCAATTTTAATGAATTTTAAACCCTTCTTCCTCTCTGACATTCCCCCTCTTTATGCCACTGGGAATGCTGGCATGACCCAATTTGCAAAGATAGCAAAAATGGTTTTGAAATGTGGTAAGTGCTTGTGATTCAGGCATAGTTCCTACAGAGTATTACGCCAACTGCTGTATGTATATTTATACCACAATATAAATAGTTAACAGTATCAGCAAGTGCCTCTGCCTTCCTGGAGAACTTGAATTAACTAGCAAGCCTTAAATAACCTGAACACTGGTAACGACGATGGTACTAGTAGCCACTTTCCTGGCTCTCTCTAGTAGCTCTCTTTCCTGGTTAGTGTTCTAAGACAGGCAACTACCTTGTATCTGATCTAAATGCTATGGAATTCAGTGCAAGGCTTTCCAGTGGGTTCCACAGGGTTTTGATCAGCCCCACAGAGACTGATGCTGAAGGACTGAAATAGGAAGATTTTACAAGCAAAGGATAAACAAGAAGAATGTGCATTACAGAGACACCACAGTGCCTCCATAGCTGAGATTGATGTGAGGTTTACACCCAAGGCAGGACTTAAATCTGTTGGCATGTAAGAATCCTCCCTCCGGTTAATACTTGCAGAATTATTTAATTTATTTAAGCATGGAGTTAATTTGCAGAGAATTTTTATGTTAGTCTGTTAATTAAATTTATGAGTTATAATAATTTTATATAGACTCTTTAATCTTTTTTGGTGAGTTTAAATTATTTGTACATTCTCTCTAGCCAATACATTTAACTTTTGAGTTAAGAAAAAAATTGATCCATTCAAGCACTGTAGTCAAATCTAATGCACATGCTACTATAAATTTATCAGTGTGCTCCTTTCCCCCCATTTATTAATACTATTAGAACCATTTTCATCCACATCACATCAAAACTTAAGTAAATAAGCATAGCCATACTGGATCAGAGCAAAGGTTGGTCTAGCCCAGCATCCTGTCTTTGTGACCATGGCCAGTGCCAGGTGCCCCAGGGGGGATGAATAGAACAGGCAATGATCTCTGCCATCATCCACTCTCAGCTGGGATCCCCAGACCCCGAGCAGCTCCTTGTAGGGGGAAACAAGGCTGGGGCTGAGGGCTGGTGTGGGGAAGGGCCTGGCCTGAGGCTTTGGAACATGGGGGGACCACTTATCCTGGGGAGCCTGGGCCCCAGCTGGCCACTCTTTCTGGAATGACCGTCCCCCCCCCCCCCATGGTCACTCTGCAGTATGCTCGTTCCCCCCCCCCCCCGCCCCTGGTTATTGCAGAGCATAACTATCCCTCCTATCAGACCTCTCCCTTTCGATTTTATGGGAAACAACTGATTCCAGGTACATCCCATTGTCAAGGCACAACTAAACTGTGACCTTGCTTTAAGTTAGGATAAGAGGAAGCTTCATATTAAATTTGGCTGTCTTAGCTCTTATTGTTTAGGTGGAGTTCTTGAACAAGCAGCCTCACAGACAGATGGATGAACTCACAGACAGACAGGCATAAACTCTCTAAAAGATAGATAGATTAGATAGATACGTTGTCCTAAAGAATTTTAGGAAATTTAAAATATTTTCCCACCTTCTTTTGCACAAGAAAGACCATTATATTTGGCTCTGTATGTGGACCTTTTATATAAGGTATCCGGAGTTCTTTTTGAATAAGAGAGCTAGGAAAATATAAGACAGAAGCATTGTCTGATGAGAAGCACTTGACAGGCTATTTACTTTTGTTTCATTCACACCAATATGTACAAGTGTTTCCTTATTGTGAAGTTATTAGTTGAATTTTCAAAAACACCAAATGGACTTTGGAGCCTACATCCCATTTTGAAAAGTGCTTAAGTCATTTAGATGCCAGCAGCTTTTGTAAATGAGATAATATATGGCAATACACCAATCTCATTGAGCTGGAAAGGACCTTGAGAGGTCATTGAGTCCAGTCCCCTGCTCTCACAGCAGAACCAAGCACCATCCCTGACAGATTTGCCTCAGATCCATAAATGGCCCCCTCAAGGATTGAGCTCACAATCTTGGGTTTAGCCGGCCAATGCTCAAACCACTGAGCTATCCCTCACCCTATAGCTTTAGGGCTCCTAAGTTACTGAGGTCCTTTTAGAAACTTTACTCATCATACTCTGTGTGAAATTAGAAGTACATTCTTCAGAGCAGTGAGCGTGTGAAATGTACTGGCATTCTGCAACATCTACTATGCTTTGGGGTGCTATAAAATAACCAATCAGTCTTGAGACTGTGGTAACTACTATAGCCAAATAGTCATGAAAAAGCATATTACAGGGGTCCTGAATATTTGCAAAGCAAACTAATAGGAATTATTCTCCAAAATATTCATGAATAAATTTTTTTCTATTATTGTCAGGACTATTCTGACACAGTCTGCCCTGAAAAGAGGTCAGACAACCACTGGCGTATGTTAGGGATAGCTGAAAACAAAATATTTATTTTTAAGAGTGGGGGGAAAGAATATGTGACTTACTAAAAAGAGATACAGTACATAGCAACACTAGTTGCTAAAGGGCCCAATAGATAAACACAACTTCAACCCTTACAAACCCTCTGGTTAAAAGGGAATAAATAGCTTATTTAAGGAAAGTGACTTTTTTTCTTTGTTTCTGTTACTGCTTCTATTTAAGGCGCAAGTTTAGTGCCTCAACTTCTGTTGCTGTTACATGTATAAGAGGCATTATCATAATAGTACGTAAAGCTTTTTGGTAAATCTTAAATCCTCAGAATTCATCTTATCTCTTTGATGACAAGGATATGTTTGTTATGAACCAATAGGACTTGTTGGAGTACGTACCATTAGATTAAAAGCTAGCCTGTCTGATCCATGGGGCTTCTTACGAGAGTTTGAGAAATGGAGAAGTACTTGATCATTAATTAGCTTTGTCAAGAGTATCTATTCTGGCTGGAGTTAAACAATAATTACGCCAACAGACTCAAAGCGTAGTTAATTTACACAGATGATAAAAGACTGTGGAATCCAAGGTGACTAGACACACTGTCATATGTGCTTTGTGGTGTTTTCATGAAGAAATGATTTGGTTTGGCAAGCTAAGGTATTTTGGGTCAGGCTGTTGTTTCTGTCATAGAATTCTTTCCTCAGAGGATGATTGGGAGGGACAGAGAGAAGAAACACATGCCAGCCTAGTACTAAGAAGAAAATAACTCCCATGTCATAACCTTTAACACTGGCATTAAGCTCCCCATATCAACCCACCTTCCTTCTTACTTAAAACTGACATAGTGTCACAGCCCTATGGACAGAGGGGGAAAGCTGGCAATATACATCACAAAAAGATGTATCTTTAGGTTCAAGCTAACAAAGTCATCAAAAGAATGATAATAGTGTCATATTTTTTCTCACAGAACAGCCTTCTCCTTTGAGGAGAGATGTCTCCTCTAAAGGGCAACGTCATCCCAAGTTGGGCTGTGAGAGGGGCCCAGGTTTCAGCTAGAAGAGGCATTCCAGTCAAAATCCATTCTGGACAATCACAAAATAACCTGCCCACAGGTAAAGTTTCTTCTAATTTCTGTCAATCAGTGCCTGGCCCTGAAGTCTGAGGGGCAGCTGGTTGCTGAGACAGTCAGTTGTGTGTCACAGGGGATGTATCAGAGGTGGGTAAGGGCAGGGGCATAACACACTCTTGCAATCCTCACCAACAAGATGGCACCAGAGGCAATTTGACAAATCAGAAGTTAGAGCAGTCCTTGGAGCTGTTCCAATTTGCACTGGGAGCAGTATGCTCCCTATGCTAGAATCAGGGAAGGTAGAAAGGTGGTTTAGGGACACCTTCCTTTCCTCTCCCCCTGCCCCTCAGCTTCAGTGGACTATGTTTATACTAGGGATGGTTAGATATAAGGTAATTGAATAGTTGTGTAACCACACAAAATATTGTCAGTTACACGACTATTCGATAGTCCCTGGGGGAGGGGTGGCAGCCAGTTCATTCCTGGCCCCACTCCTAGGGAGCTCCCTGCCACTCCATGCTGCTACCTCTGTATCAGAGGCAGCAGTGTGGAGTGGCAGGCAGGAAGTGGTCTGTGAGGGGAGCCAGTTTAAAAAACAGCACCCCGTGTGGCAGCCTGTTGCCCTGCACTACTGCCTCTGATACAGAGGAAGCAGCGCTGGGTGCCAGCAACCCTTATCTATGGGAGGATCTGAGCTCCCCACAGAGGCTGCTCCATGGGATGCAAAGCAGCCTCTGTGTGTGGGGAGCTCAGACCCCCTGCAGACAGAGGCTGCTGTCACGAAGCAGCATATGTCCACAGTGGGCCCAGGATCACTGTGGACAAAGGATGTTCTGTGGGATATGGAGCAGCCTCTCTCCACATGGAGCTCACCTCCCCCCACCCATGGTTAGAGGCTGCTTCATGGCAACCTCCCCTGCCCCACCCCATGCTGCTTCCTCTGATAGAGCAGCAGCATCGGGAGGGGGCAGATGGCACCACAGAGCTGGTGTTGGTGGGAACTGCCTTAATAGTCAGAGGCAGCAGTGCGGGGGGTGGAGGGAGGAGGCGGATCTGGTGCTCGTGGGGAGCCGGCTTCTAAGCTGGCACCTCACGGGCACTGGCTCCCCCTGCCCCTTGCTGTCTGATACAAAGGCATCAAGGTTGGGGAAATGCAGGTAGTCGATAAGATTAACTGATACATCTAGGCTAATCGGTTAATCGTATAGCCAACTACACATTGACATCCCTAGGTTAGATCAAAGTCTAAAAAATGGAGCATGCCTCTATAGCAAGGTATTACAGAGATCTGCACGGAGCAGGAAGCCTATTATTCTACGTGTGCTGCAGGATCTAGGCAAAAAAAGGCAGAATAGGGATTAAGTTTCAACATTCTCTTTCAGGTGATTTTAGTACAGTCTGTATGGTTGGAATTACACTGTAAAGTGATGGCTTTTCTGTGTGATTAGCCATCATCCAGGATAAACATTATGTAACAATGTAGGATCTTTTATATGACATTCGGAGCAGACAGAAAAGGTTAACTATTTACAGTAATTACAAATTACTTTCTGGTGGAGTAATAAGCTCTTTTTCTTTAGTTGTAAAGGAATAGGATTTTGTAGTAGTAATAATATTTTGCCCAATGTTTGTTTCAAACACATTTTCTTTTATACAGACAACATATATTGTTCTGAGGCCTATACAGCAGCTGCCAAAAAGACGCAAGAGAACAAAGATCACTAGTTTTTCATGCATTCTCACTCCTGAACTCAGCCATAATTTTTGCCTCAGTAACAGAGAACTAGTGGAAACTATGAGAAATCCATGTTTTGATTAAATTCTCTACTGATTTCGCCTGATTTATACATCAGATCTCTGCCAGTGGGAGGGTTTTTTTTTCCACTACCAGTTCATGCTTTACACAAAGTTTTCAATATATCTGTCAAATTTTATTTTTTATTGTTTTTAGCCTTGTTGAAAGAAAAATGTTTTAAAAACCAGGCCTCTCTTCTTTGGTCTCACTTGACATGTTCCTGTGTGTATCCCTCTAGATCCCATTGTTCTTGAGCAAAGATTTACAGTATTTTTCTCTAGAATATTTCAAATCAGAAACTACAGTTTCAGTACCATCAAACAGCACACATTGTGATAGATGTAATTTGGGAGAGTGGGAACAATGGTGGGATAATCCCCACAGGAAAAGCTTTTTCCTTCAAGAAACAACCTTTTTTTTTTTTTAATGGAATGTGCAAGTAAATGAGATCTATGCAAAGAATTCCAAGTTGGTATCTCAAAGGGATCTGACCAGACAGGAACATGCAATTCTGAAATGCTGCCAAGCTGGAAGGGGAGACAATAGCAGCACATCTGTGGATGTTCTACAGAGCGGGGGTTCTGAGTGTCCATCTGCAATGTTCTAGCCATGCACTGTTTTGTTGTGTTGTTTTTTTTCAATCTGACACAGCCAAGGTCAAAAGACAGTATATATGTAGCTAGTAGAGCAGTTTGGTGTTACATGATTGAAGTCCTACATACAATTTAGCAGCTCTCACCAAAACAAAACAAAACAAAAGAAAAGAAAAGAAAACATGAAAACAAAAACAAACAAAAAACTCCAACCTGCAAACCTCCAAACCCTGTTTATTTTTTGAGAAAGGAAAATATTTTTTAAACAAACACCAAAACTGTTTAAAAAGTTAAAAAATGAAACATGAAGCCCTAACCTGCCATGTCCCACTCTTTCTGAGCCAATGCAACATCTTACCAGACTAAGGGGAACATTTGCAAAAGCATCTAAGTGACTTATGAACCTAAGTACCATTTTCAAAAGTGATTTGGGAATGGATTTTCAAAACTTTTTAGGCACCTAAAGATGCAGAAAGGTACCTACTGAGATTTTACACATTAGTCACCTATCTGCATCTTTAGTGCCTAAATACTATTGAAAATCTGGTTCCTATGTACTTGGGAGCCTAAATCCTTGGCTTAAAAATGAGATTTAGGCTCCTAAATCGCTTGAAAAATTACACTTATGTGCCTAACACACTTAGGCACACATCCTCAAAAGTATTTAGGTGCCTAACAACTTTTGAGGATCTTCACCTTAGAAGCTTTTGAAAAATGTTACTCTACATCTTCCACAGCCATTCAGTGGGGCTTTATAGAAAGCCATGGAACTGCTCCAAACACACCTTACAGAACTGTGAGGAACATCAGTCAATGTTTGTGCTAATATAAAAAATGTTACCTCTATACATTTCCATTTACGTGCTAAGGTGCCCTCCCTTCAGTGGGCTGTGGAGGGGTGGCCCTCTGTACCCAAGCTAGCTCACTGCAGAATCAAGGCCAATGCGGTTATTATTCAGCGGAGTTGTAAGATGCAGCCACAGGTGGGTTAAGTGGTCACATTTCTCATTGGGATTTCTCTCACTCCAGCTGCTCTCAAAATATTAACTATGAAAGAAGAGATTGCAGTTGGGTAGATGAGGTTAGGTCCATGGGGACATGTTCCAGAGCTGTGGAACGCTGGGTCTGAAGGGGCTGCTGATATGCATAGACATAATAGGAAGTTATCATGAATATCCAGACATAGTGTACACAGCAGACACAGTGGACACAGCAGGACGCTACCACAGATCCATTGACTTCAATGGGCTTTGTATTAGGGCCTCTGTCACCATTGCATGAAACAGCTCCCACTTGTGCAACTTTGTGTATAACAAACATCAAGTGTGGTTTTCTTTAAAAAAACCGAACTCCTGAAACATGCTAAATTCTATCTCTCTGCACACCGTGTGTTTGCCAAAGCCTGCTTCACTACTCTGCTATTCCTTTGGATTTTCATGAATTATTATACTAAACTGAGCTGTGTGACAAGCACTGTCTAAACGAGTTCCTTTTTGCATGTGCTGAGCAATTTCCTCAGGATACAGTTTTGTTCAGTGTCTCGCATGACTGGGATAGAACAAATGGAGAATTTTGTAAGCTACATTCTATTGGTATATACCCTAATCCAGGAAGATATTTCTATAATCTTTACACAAACAGACCTTTTCCTGTCTATTTGCTATTAAGTTAATGATGACAAGGATTCGTTTTTATAGGTTAAAGGCACTAGGTAATGTCTTAAGCAAACTATCTATTACAAAAAATCTGGCAAAGAAAAGTGGTACAGGTGGGCCCCAGCAACAGCACATTGGTGCTGTTGCTTCTGCATGTAATTACTATCTTATGAATTTTACATGCAGTGCAGGAGTACAGTTGTTTAATTCATTCAGTCATAGATATCTTCTTCCAATTAAGTCAAACCTATCTCCCTCTCAAATCAATAGGATACATAACCAGATGGAATGCATCAAGATAATTTCTCTACTGTATATGTCACCCATGACAGAAACAGCTCAACAAGGGCTATTTCAGTCTTTTAAAGTCAGATTGTTTTGACAGAGAGGGGGATATTCAACCTGATCATGAGGGAATTCAGTGCATAGCTGGAATGCTAAATTTATTTCTCTAAGCCTCTAGTTTTGCCTCTTTTCCCTCACCTTCTCTACAGAGACACCACAAAGATGGAAACTCTAGAAATGCCTTCGATAAATAGGCATAGGCATTATTGCTTCAGATGACACTAGGCACAAGAAAGACAATTTATTCTGGCCCAGAGGAAGGTGGCAGAGAGGCCTTGCTGGTAGTATTAGCCCCACCCCTCTAGTCCCATCAATCATGTATAATCGAGAGAAGAAGGAAACTGCAGCTAGCAAACCAAGTGGGAATAGGATGGCCATATTTCCCTATGCTGAATACAGGGCACCTGGTAAAATTACTTGTATTCAAGCGAGGTCAATGCCAATCCAGCAGAATGATGCAGTACAAACGTTCAAATTAACATCAAGTTAGAATCATAGAATCATAGAATAATAGGACTGGAAGGGACCTCGAGAGGTCATCGAGTCCAGCCCCCCGCCCTCAAGGCAGGACCAAGCTCCGTCCACACCATCCCTGACAGATGTCTATCTAACCTGTTCTTAAATATCTCCAGAGAGTTGACTGAGCCCCTGTGAAAAAGAAATACTGCATAGCCGGAGTCTTTCTATTTTCCTTCTTATCTTTAAGGCTTGCCCAGGGAGAGGTGACAGAGACACACTCCCATGCACCTCTCTCACATGGGGATGGGGGGTGACTAACCGACCTGACCCAGCCCTCCCTAAACAGTGCCCTCTACCCTCCATGCCTGGCTGAGCCCTCAAGACAGGTCTGCCTCTCCTTATACCTGGCACAGCATCAAGGCAACATGTGAGGGCATGCAGGGTCATCGGCCCTCCCTTCCCAGATGTCTGTTGGGGTTCACATCAGAACATGGCAAGCAGCAGACTTTTGGGAGCAGAAGCTGTGTGGGAGGGAAGAGATGGGAGCTTCCTCCAGATGAAGGCGCATGAGGGTGGGGGTGGGGATGACCTGACTTGTGTATTTCTAGAGGTTATCTCTTTCTTTCCCCTTCCCCCATCCCACGTCCTTCAGACTAGAAGCAGCTAGTCATTTCCTGCCTACGCAGTGCAGAAAGGCAGCGAAGCTCCAAGTTACTGCTGGCCACCAACATAACCCAGCTACCACCTGTCTACTGGCTACAGCATGGGCAGGAAAACTTTAAGCCCTAAGGCTACATTGAACACTAGGACCCAGGGAACCAGGCTGCAGGGTCTTCAAGGAAGCTGGCAAGAAAGATGGCTCAGCAGGGGAGGGTGCCTAGGAGACAAAGCAGCCCCACATTCCCTGGGAGCAAGACTTAGGGGTGCTAAGTGGCCTGGTGCAAACAGGCTGGAAAGAGCTTCCTCCCTGATACTGTAGAGCCTAGCTGATGGATGGAGAAGGTTCCCTATGCCAGTCACTGTCTGGGGCTTTGGAATATGCAGGGCTTGGCTCTTCCTGGCCAGTGCACTGGACTGTAGGGTTTTGAGCTTTCCCCAGGTGCCAGCCCTGCCAGAGGCAGTGGGGGAAGGAAGGAGCCTGCCAGCCACACTGTCGGTGAGCTAAATGATCCAACCAGTGGCTGGTTCTCTGCACAGCACCAGGAGCTGGACACAGCCTGCCAGGATGGGGGTGGGGATATGGAGGAGCAGTGATGCTGTGGAGGTGGGGAATGGACATAGCAGAAGTGACACTTAACCAGCCACCTCCCACCTGCACTCGCCGGCCACTGCAGCAAGCAGCCAGTGCTGGCTGGAAATGGGATGAAGGGCAGGGGCATGCTGCTGGCCAAGAGAAGGTACACAGCAGAGACAGCACTGGTGGACCAGTGGGGGAGTGACTGGCCCCCGCACTGCAGCTTTTCCAGATCACCAGTCACTGCCCCACCCACACACAGTCACTTCTGGTGGGTGGGCGGTTGGTGAGCAAGGGTCCAGCCGGCAGTAAGACCCACCAGTACTGCTGGAAGGGGAGAGTCAGAAAATACTGGACAATTTGCCCATTAAAAAAAAAAGTAGGGACACCTGCAGGAGGGCTTAAATATGGGACTATCCCTTTAGAAACAGGACATCTGGCCACCCCTAAGTGAGAGAAGTAGGACTGCTCTCGGCTGCAGGAGTTCTTGTAGCTGCAGAGGGAACTCCCAGCCAAGAGACCTTCACCTCACCCCTGAGGAATGTACAGTAGCCTCCAAAGGTAAGATGGACAAAAAAAAGCCTGACACACAGGCCAGCCAGAGCAATTTCCCAACATCCCCTCTGCTGGCTCTGGACGCACCGTAGGCTCATTAATTGCCCCCACCCCCTTTTGCTGAGGCACAGGGAAGGAGTGTCCTCAAAAGCACTGGATTTTGTGACTTTCATTTTGATCCTCTCTTCAGAGACTCTTAAGGCCCACTTCCTTGTTCGTGGTAAGGAAGTGGGACTTATACTGGAAACACCCAATGGACATAACTGGACATGGTCCAGTTCTTCCCCTTATCTGCCACAGGAACCATAGAGGACATTGTTACATACATGCACACAATCCAGGGCAGAATTTGGTGCCTCTGATCATAAAAATTCACTCTGAGAAAGGCCTACTCACGGAATCTGGACCATAAAAATCACACCCCCTTTTTAGTCTGCATTCATCCTGGTGCCACATTGGACGGGACAGTACAGTTCTGGGTGCAGCTTCTGAACATAGTGAAGCCCCAACTCTGCAATACATGCCAACTGCTGGACTGACGTACTACCCCACAGACGTCAGTGGTGTTATGCACCAGCATAAAAGTCTGCCCATGCACGGTTGGCATGCGGGTCTCCCTGTTCCATTTGCATCCTCCCTTCTCCTGCAGGTAGTGAGATGGCTGGGAATGGGCAAATGAGAAGGAGTCTTGGCCAGCTCCTGCCAGCTGCACACAAACCCCACAACAATGTAGACTTTTCTACAGAATGGAAGTAATTATCATGCTTATTCTCCTTCAGTCCTTGCTGGGACAGGACTCTTCTTGTAGACTTATGAAAAAGTCTTACCAGAGTAAGGGCTACAGGACATGACTCATAATCACTAAATGTTTTAAAGGGAAATTATGAACTATACTGAATTGCCTACAATAGTATCTTTGCAGGACAGTTGAAGTCATGTTGGTCTCAGGATATGAGGAACACATAAAGCTGTCTTTTATTGCAGCAACTATTACTGGTTAAATCAATCAGCTATGGAGCTCCTCTGAGCTGTTCTATCACTTCCACCTTGCATTTAGCTGTGACTCTCTGATAGTCTTGCTCAGCCCAGAGAAGAGTCCGTGTAAGCTTGAAAACTTGTCTCTTTTACAAACAGAAGTAGGTCCAAGAAAGGATATTACCTCACCCATTTTGTCTAGCTACAGTAGTATAGTCATTTATGACTAAATTGTTCTACTAACAATTAATTATGATTACAACATTTTTGTTTTACTTTTGGGATGAGGTGGAGCACAGAGGATTCTTGGATCCCTGACCCCAAACCACACCCATCTTTAATTTCCCATGAAATTAAAGATGAGTGTGGTTTGGGGTCAGGGAAGGTTGAGAATTTCTGGTCTAACACAATCACAGCAAGTTCATCATTGCTTAGGGTCTTTGAATTAAAACTGGTCTTTTTTTCTAAAAGAAACTGTACTTCACCCAGAAGCTACTGGGCCTGATAATAGAATGAGAAAGAACTATTCTCTCTGCTGTTGGAGTCACTGGGTAAAAGTCTATAGCTTGTATTATGCAGGAGGTCAGAGTAGTTGGTAATAATGATCTCATCTGCCCTTAATCTGTGAATCTGCTGCTGAAAGATTAGTGAAAAATATATTATTGCTTTATGCATTATAGAACCAGAAGAATGAGTTTTGGCTTGCTTTTATTTTAATAAAGCTTTCACTTTTACTTGATGCTCTATAAGCTAGAAATTCCCACATGGTTTCTTTGGGATAGCATGTGAAATATTCAATTAGTACAATACAATCTGACTCTGCTTCTGCTTTCAAGGAGCTTTAAAAATTAATTTCTGCATCTCCTCAGAACTACTTTTCTTTTTTTCCCCCAAGTACTTGAGAATCATCATTCTTGCAAATGAAAGATGTAGGCAGTCTCAGAATCAGACAGGCAGCATTATAAAAGCACTTTGTCATTTGAAATGCCATTATTAGCTAGAAGGGCCTTTCCCCCCTTCCCACACACCACTGCAAATAGCAATTAGTTCAAGTAGAAAAGATTACAGCCAGGTGCAGTGTTTGAATTGGCTTTTTGGGGAGGAGGGGGATTTCTCTTTTGTTAATTGTCTACAAAATATGAGTGCCGTGGTAACTCAACAGGCATTTGAGGAATTTGGGATAATACAACCTTTTGCACTTAGCCAACAAAATATAACCTCCGTGACATTTGTGAAATAGGTGGAGGATATTGGGTTTATTGATGGTTGCCAGTCCACTGAGGTGAAAGATGATATGATGGAAGACTTACCAATGGAGACAAAAGATAGGGCAAACATATATTCCTTTACTGTCTGCTATAGCACCATGTGTTAACATTAGGATGCAGTTAAAATGTTCACTTATACAGTAAGGAAGATAAATCCCTCCATGGCTGAAATTACTGAGTGAATATCTATGGCCTGCATCATTCAGGAGATCAAACTAGATGATTACAATGGTTTCTTCTGGCCTTAGAATCTGTGATTACAGGGAAATGTGTTCATACAGTATACGAATATAAGGTCCTCAAGAGAGTGGTGCTATCAAAATGTCAGCAATTCCATTAAAGATCGGGTTAACTCTTATCCTTTCAATCGTGAATAGGAGATCCAAAGACTAATGTGATTTTATTAATACATATAATCAAATCTTTATGTTAAGAAATGGCAACTGAACTAAGGGCTACCTTCCCTTACCAGTGACTGAAGTTTAAGATCTGGAATGACTAAATCTAACAGCCATAAGGGTATCAAACAAAGTAATGAGTTAATCAGCTGGAACATCAGCCTTTTTCTGAGGCAGCAATGTAAACCTGCTCTCTGCAGCCCCTAATCAGCCTTCTGCCTTTAGTGAAAGTCTCATGGTGGCTCCATCAGGTCTGAAGTTGTTTGGCACAGATGCTTTATCTATATCCAGGGAAGCTAACTTGGAGGAGTCTGGGAGTGCTCCAGATTTGAGTGGTTGACCAAGCTTGGTGGCTTCTTTTTACTACTCTTAGTGCCACATGCCAGGATCTGTTTTAAGCATAATCCTATGGCTTTAAAATGCAGTAGCAGGATATATATCCCAGGACATTGTTTTGGGGAAGATGTTATGACTAGGCAAACAACAGGAGGGGGCAAGAGGGGACAGTCGCACCAGGGCCTTGCACTTCAAAAGGAGTAGTGGCAGCCACAGCCCTGAGTCCTTCTGCCAGAGCATGATGCGACATGCTCCCAGCACCTCTGAGGGTTGCTTGGAGGAAGGCCAGAGCCATGTGCTCCAGGCTGCACAGAAGACTGGCTGCTCCCCACTCCTTCCAGGAGCACAGGGCCATCCCTCACCCTTACCCAGGGGACCAGCATGTCTGACAGCCCCTATGATTATGACCAATGCTTTCAAATTTAGGTATCTAGGCCCATATTTAGCTACCAAAATAAAAGCGGGCACCGCCTTCAGAGGTGCTGAGCATCTGTACATCCCAAACTTAAATGAATTTGGTGCAGAAGGTATACCTCTGAAAATGAAGTCATCACATTAATTGCCTAACTATGGGTTCAGGTGCTTAACTTTAGCCATTGGAGGTCAGAGTCTCCATTCAATTATGGATCTTTTATGTTGGAAACCTGATGATTCTATACATTCTATTCTGTGGCTGCACCCAAGGAATACACACAGCGTAAGGGAGTGGCCAGGGGGGAATAAGGGCGCAGACCAGGGAGATAGGTATATAGCCAGAACACACGGTTCTTTACCTATTCTCTGATTGGGAACTGCTCTAAGGGCTGCTCTTACTTATTCCAGAGCTTTGGCAGCTGTATGGAGGACTAAGGATAAGGTGCACAGCTGAGCTAGAAAGGAACAGCAGGCCCCTAACTTTGAAATTTGGCCATACTGCATGATGGTGCAGTATTTACATCATATGGTTGTGTTATTCCTCTAATGAGCAGTAGCAGTTTTTGAAGGAGTGTAGGTCAGCTTTAAAGAAGATATTAGTGTTGCCAAGTCTGGTTATATTCTCAGTGCAACTTACTTATTTTGCACCATATATACTAGCCCTTGGACATAGGTGATTACGAATGGCAGGAGGCCAGCCCAAACATCCATGCCTAGTTTCCAAGAAGTAATTGCATAAGCAAACTCTCTTGCTCTTTGCCACAGTTCCCCACATAAAAAAATCTACATCACATATCCAACGACAAATACAACATATGTTCAAAGAGTGCACACTACTTGTACTATAAGCAAAAGAACTTGTAAGTTCATGTGTAATTGCACCATCTGGTGATTGCTGCCATAAAAATACCGTTAAATAATTTACAGATAAAAGAGGTTTGCTTTCACAAGTCAATTCTGGGTGCAACATGATTAAAACATGATGGGTTAAATTTTGTGCTCAGTTAATGCTGTCTCAGAGTATTATTTTGCCTGGTACAACAGTGAAAAATTTGGCCCAATCACTTTTCTTTAGTGGCTGGGGAGAAATCCAAAACCAAGGGCAATAAACAATAGTTTTAGAAGAGATTAAAATCCACAGCTCTTACGCTGTAGCACTTTTCATCCTCAGATCTCAAGGCACTTAAAGAAAGTCTGTATCACAATGGCATAGTAACTGACAGTATATTACTACATAACTTAATTTCAGTGGAAAGATAAACATCAGTAATGGAAAGCTAAGCTAGCACGCAATCTGAGAAATAAATTCTAAGCGTCTAAGGTTGTTTTCTCCCACAGAAAATTAAGAGAAAGTATGCACAGAAAAAGACAAATGGGCAAAGCTGAATCCTGTTCTGTTGCTTTAGTCCACTTTTCAGAATTCTGAATGAAAATGCAATTTCAAAAAACACCACTGGGCTAATATCTAGGAATATAAAGCATTATCAGTGTCCTCCCTAGTGCAAGTCATTTAAATAACACCCTGAGTTTGATACACAAAATCCATAGTTTAGAATTTAGGACCCACAAGCCAAATCTCTCTGCTTAATACCAGGGCTTTGAGATTAGAACCTTTACATGCTGAATATGTTGTTGGGTTTCTACCTTGTGCTTTACATCTGCTTCCCAGTTGCTTTTGTACATATCAAAGATGCATTTATCATACCAATGTTTGGGCTCCTCCCAAACTCATTATCCCCTGCATTTTAAACCTGTTATAAAGTCAAGATACTGAATTTGTGGTTCTCAGTTATCCCCATAGCAATAGACTATGATGTCACACACATAGGATTAGGAGTTTCAGGCCCAGATGAGCAGAAGAAAAAAGCTCTGATTCAAACAGGGTCAACTATAGAAATGGGAATTTATAATGTGACTAAATCAAATGAACACTCAGTAGTAAATTGTTTAGAATGAAACAGAAACTTTCAGCCAAAATCTGGTGTCCAGGCCTGACTCTGATAGCATTTACATTAGTAGGGAGTAACTTCACTAAAACTAAGCAAGTATTGAATCATTGTATGACATTAGAATCATGGCCCGTTTCACCCATATAACTCTAGAGTATAAATGAGCACAAAATATGGCTCTCAAAATTTATATCTTCCAAAGAATGTGAAGATCAATTTTTCAAAAGCTGCTTCTAAAACTGGTAGTTTTACATATGCGGTTCTAGTTTTCCAATTGCTAAACTCTATATTTCTGGGTATAAACTATATGTGTGTAGACATGTAGGCTACGTCTACACTGGCATGATTTTCCGAAAATGTTTTTAATGGAAAAGTTTTCCGTTAAAAGCATTTTCGGAAAAGCACGTCTAGATTGGCAGGATGCTTTTCCGCAAAAGCACTTTTTGCGGAAAAGCGTCCGTGGCCAATCTAGATGTGGTTTTCCGCAAAAAAGCCCCGATCACCATTTTCGCGATCAGGGCTTTTCTGCGGAAAACACTACTGTGCTGTCTACACTGGCCCTTTTGCGCAAAAGTCTTTCAGAAAAAGACTTTTGCCCGAACGGGAGCAGCATAGTATTTCTGGAAAAGCACTGACAATCTTACATGAGATCGTCAGTGCTTTTCCGGAAATTCAAGCGGCCAGTGTAGACAGCTGGCAAGTTTTTCCGCAAAAGCAGATGATTTTGCGGAAAAACTTGCCAGTCTAGACACAGCCATAAAGTAAATCAAACATCTAACTACATGTCTGTGCAAATAGATTTGAGTTTTTGCACATGAAAAAGTTTAGATGTGAATAACTGAACATGGAAAATTGTGGAAGCGATTTTAGAATCTAAGTTGAGACCATTTCAAAATGCGGTCTTTCAGATACTATTTTAAATAATAATATACAGGTGCACAGCAATCATATAAATAAATAAAGGAGACAACATTGTCTTACAATTGAAATATAGGATAGTTGGGGAGCAAAGGGGGCTTCAGTCTACAAAAAAAAATCATATCTACATGGAAACATTTCAATACAGAGAGACAGAACTGCTCCGAATGCAAACCCTGCAATATTGACGCCGAAAACTTGGTCGGACAACAGGATTTCTAATTAAAACAAAGCTTATTGGGTTTATTGAATGCTAAAATAAAAAGCAGATGCTTCTACATCACAAATGTTCATGCTAAATTATTAATTTTAATTAACTATTAAAATTCTAGCTGGGATGTTATAAGATAAACTAAAGACAGGCTGCTAGCACTGAAGTACAACTTAAATCTGATTTCAATTTTTTTAAGACATGACTCTGATAAGTAGCAATTTGCCTTATACATAATTGAATCAGAGATGGCAGAACTCTGTTTTCATGGCAAATTTTATTATCTGTTCAAGAATTCCATGCACATGGAATCAGGTACTTAAATATCCACAATACTTCAGGGTCATTTCACAAGCATTTCTTTAAATTTCTTCAGAGAAAATGCATTCTGAGATCAGCAGAAATCATCAGTAACACTGAGCCAGATTTCAGACTTGGATGTTTAAGGGTAGGAAACCTAAATTCCTGTTGTTGGGCATGTATGCACTGATTTAGAAATCTAATTTGCCTTTAACCCTGTCTGCCTTCATTCTTTAGAGAAACAATAATAATGCTTTGTATTTGATTAGTTTTAGTTCTGGTAAGTATTTTTGTGTGGTAAATGTGTTATAGTAAAAAGCATAATAATGGAGTTCTTTTAGGAAACATCTAGTTTAGAAATCATCTTTATCTATATCATCACCAAGTATGATCTATTAAGAGCTCACGCACTGTGCTGGAGGGACTGTCTTTTGGACATAATATGTCACAGATCAAGGACAAACACAGATAAATTCACCAGAACTGTAGACACGATAGAGAACTAGAAAATATGGACTCGGCGCTAAATTTTGTTGAAGTTGTGGAGATGATGTCCTATGTGTATATGCTTTATTGCTGCTTGCATTGCTTTAGCCAACTTTTGTTCAAGGTGAACAGGAATTAGGTACAATAATTTGTATGCAGTAGTCACGAAAACATACTTTGAACCTCTGCCCACTTATTTTTCTTCCACCAAGGAACTAACCATTTCCAGAGGTCCAGCTTCTCCTTAAACAGCTCAGAAGCTAAGATACTACTTACTTATGGAGGTATTGTCTGGATTGCTTAATTAATATAAAGTGAAAGATACGTGCAAAGTATTAAGGATCACCACACAAGGGCTTAAATAGGGATTTTTGGCTGACAGAAGCAAGATTTTACTCTCAACTCAACAGCATTTTTCTGGATGCTTAAATCTGAAATTATGGAGTTTCACAGAATATTCTAGGCATTAATGGGCAAAAATCTTAGTGATTTTAGTGAAAACTGGAAAGCCAGATGAAATCCTAAATTGATGTTGCTCTGATCATGGTATTACAATCCCCATTTTGCCAGTCCCTTTTGGCAAAAGCACAGTCAAAGTATGACCCATTATTGTGTCTGATGATGTTTGAAACATCATACAATAATATGGCACTGATAGAATCCTATAAATGAATGTCAAACAAGCAACATTCACCTAATGATTGAAACCCCCTGAAGTATCTAGTGGTGCCTGAGTGTGCAATAGATAACATTCAAGGACACAAAGAAACAAAGATTGGGTTTAGTGGAGTTCAGTTGTATATGTGCTTTCTTCGTATGCACACACATCCCTAAGAGTTCCTGAGAAAGGAAGGTGATGTGTTTGGTTTTAATCATATGACTTTAATGGCCTTCCCACTGATTAGCTTCTCTGGAGTTTAGCAAATAAATTTTGAAAAGAGCTCAATGCACGTTTTGAAAGAGCTCTGCTGTACGTTAAGGAAAAAATAGCCCTAAATCCCACATATGACTTATTTCTATACAGGAGGCCTGCAGTGAGATTCACTGAAATCATAAATATGTCATGTGTGAAGGATTTTCAGGACTAGTGCTTTTAACAATTGGAGGGTCAGATTCACTTTTATTAGTGGCAATCCTGAGACATGTTGTGGTAACAGTGACTGACCCTGTTCCTTAGGCTTTCACCAGGGGATCATTCGGGGAACTGCTAGGAAAAATGAACAAAATCACATCCCCTGGCTGCCTAGGTCCATCTTCCTCAGGTCTGCACAACCCATTTTTCAGCTGGTGTTTGCCATATGTAGGTCTTCCCACTGTAGAGAGGTTGTGGTCACTTTGCTCTAACAGGATGCCCCCATTTTCCTCTGGGAAAGCCCCTCTCAGTGGGGTATGAAGCACAGGGTTTAATCTATTCCAAAATGTTCCTCCCTCTGGTCCCCTGGTACTCAAATTTTCACCTTCTCTATCTGAGGTCTTCATGGGCCAGGTTGTTCAGTCAGAACATCAAACTGGGTATGTCTGGTAAGAACACTGGGCTGCATTAATTACCATAGGACAACGCTTGACCCCATAGCAGAGAATAATTTAACTCACAGATAGTAGGTATGGGAAAGCCATCAGTGGGTGCATGACAGTGTCACTGCAGGAGATAAACCTTGAAGTAAAACACAGATGGTTTTTGGACTGTTTACCTAATCTGAACTGGCTTGGCACAGTGGAGATAATTTACTTACATATGTGAGAACTCCACCTCAGAAATATATGATCTGTTTGTCTCTTCTGCTTCCTTCCAGCCAAACACGGCACTTTCTGCAGCAGAACGTGTGCCAGCTCCCTTATTTTTGTTTACTACACATGAAGACTCATCTAACACTTTGTTCTTCTCCATTCAGGATTATGTTCCTTTGGTGTGTTGCCCATTTCTCTTGCCAAGCACGGTGACTTTTTTCTTGGGCTCCTTTCATTTCCCTCTAACTG
This sequence comes from Pelodiscus sinensis, assembly GCF_052426305.1. Taxonomy (NCBI): domain Eukaryota; kingdom Metazoa; phylum Chordata; order Testudines; family Trionychidae; genus Pelodiscus; species Pelodiscus sinensis. The sequence goes on from NC_143052.1 coordinate 99,227,910, forward strand.
CCCAGATTTCACAGGCACCTGTTGCAGCCCAATCTGCTTAAGAAACTATCAGAAAAGTAACCCATGCTGCAGGGTCTTCATTTTCTCTGCTGCCAGATGGTTTATAAATACGAGAGGAAATAAATCCTAAGTCTTTTGTACACCGCCCAGAAATCATTAAAAAAAATTCCAGCATGAAAGATTGTTATGCAACTGTTAGGGATGAGCTAGTTTATAAATAGTATTAAAAACAAAATTCTCATTGACTCTGGAGCAGTTCCACCAATGTAAAAGCCTCTGGGACCCTCAGAGAGGGGATAAACACAGATGGACAGTACCACTGCCAAGAAGGAGGATTACACAGGATCCACGAGTGACACTAGGTCAAGTGGAGGAGAACATTTCACTTCCCCAAATATCTTACATTCTAACTGCTTCCAGTACGATGATACAGGACATTTCTTACCCTCCCTCCTCATTAAAATTCTAGCAGGGAAAAACTTTTAAGGGTGTCATGAGTGTTAGTTGTATCTAGGTAAGCTCTTTCGGCATCTGCATCCTTTTGAAAGCTGACCATTATGACCTTCATATGTTCCTCCCATTTGTTCAGCATCAGGGCTATTGGTGTCAACCAGCAATGGGGAAAACCTAAGCTATGTTTTTGTGACTTCCTTCAGCTACACTGTGTGCTCCTTGCCAACACAGCCCTGGTCTACACTAAGGACTTATTTCAAAATTACTCCACTTATTTCAAAATAACAGGTGGAGCATCCACACTACCAAACCTGCAAAAGCGACAAGGGATCCTGTAGTACCTTAGAGTATGTCTACACTACAGCGCTAGTTCGAACTAAGCTAATTCAAACTAACGGATCCAGACTAAAAAACTAGTTTGAATTAGCATTTTGCTAATTCGAACTAGCATGTCCACACAGAGTGGACCCTGAGCCGGGGTTAAGGAGGGCCGGAAGCAGTGCCGGCAGGGCATCAGATGAGGACTTAGAGCATGGAGCTGCTGTCTCAGGCTAGCCGAGGGCTGTGCTTAAAGGGACCTGACCCCCACCCCGGACAGACAATTCTCAGGGGTGCCCCGCTTGCAAAGAATTAAGTTCAAACTAGTGGAGCGCTTGTGTAGCGCCTATCAAAGTTAATTCGAACTAACATCCGTTAGTTCAAATTAACTTTGTAGTGTAGACATACCCTTATAGACTAACAATACATCATGCATCTGACGAAGTGGGTCTTTGCCCACGAAAGCTTATGCTCCAATAAATCTGTTAGTCTATAAGGTGGTACAAGACTCTTTGTTGCTTTTGCAGATCCAGACTAACACCGCTACCCCTCTGATACTTGACTACCAAACCTGTTATTTCAAAATAAGGGGCTGGTTATTTCACAGTAATAACTCCTGCTTTCCACGAGAAATAATGCTTATTTTGAAATAGTTATTTTGAAATAGCAGTAGTGTGAACCCACCGCTGCTGCTAGTCTGAAATAACTAATCCCCAGAGTCATTCAAAGAAATTGCTCCCCAGTGCTTCCTGGAGCTCTATGTTGAGGTAGTGCATCCACATAGAGGGAGCCTGCCTCAGACTAATTTGAGAGTTCCCTGTAGTGTGGACATGCTATTTCAAAATAGTTATTTTGGGAGTTATTATTTGGAAATAAGTTATTTCAAAATAATTTCCTAGTGTAGACATGCCCACAAATCTGCTTCCTTGACCAAGCTTACTTCCCTAAATTACATCCCTAAATGGAGACAAATTACCCAGGAGAGAATTTAAATCCCTCCTTGAGGAAAAGCTATTCCTTTTTTCTAAGCATCGAATTTTTTGAACCAATTAAAGAGCTAAAGATGAATCCATCTGGGTAACTGCAGAACTTAGAAAGAAGGAATCTTGACATTCCTTCCCCTCCCCCCGCCCTAACCCCATGAAGATTTGGACTCAATGCAGGATACATATTTCAATAAACTATATAGCAATGTTGTCTTGAAAACTAACTCTTTCCAGTGATACCAGCTTATATGCAGATTCCAAGGGAACAAATAGCTTCTCTCTATACACCATTATCTCCTTACATCGGGGTGGGGCACCTTTTTTGAGTCAGGGGCTGCTGAGCACAGAAAAATCAGTCAGGGGCCACACAGCTGAGAAGCAAAAAACACCAAAAAACCCTGCGTGAGAAGCAGAAAGACACTCCCCACATTCTTCTTGCACCACCAGAGCTTAGGCGGGGTCTAAGCTAGTAGATTTTGTGTCCCCGCCACCCCCCCCCCACACACACACTCTGGACTGGGGCCAAAAATGAGTTCAGTGTGTGGGAGGAGGCTGCTGGGAAGCAGGCTCAGGGCATAGGGTTTGGATGAGTAGGTGTGGAGGAGTGGGCTGGCAAAGATCGGTTTGTGTGGAAGGGGAAGTGTGGAAGGGGAGGTGGGTCTGGGCAGGAAGGGGCTGTAGGGCTGGAGCACCAGCGCTGTTCCCCCTATGGGGGGAGGGGGAGAGCCCCGAGCCTCAGGGGCCGATCCAGGCAATCTGGGAGCCAGATCCGGCCCCTAGGCCATAGGCTCCTGACCCCTGTCTTACATACCATGCTGGGTGCTTTAATGGGCTAGAAAGAAAAACTTAGCCATCGAGAGATTATTCTCTTCATATCCCATGCGCCTTTAGTACTGCAGCACATACATCTACCATTTGAGCTAAAGAACTAATGGTACAATTGTCAAAAAAAACTTAGGGTTTATGACATACACACAGGGAAGTTAGATTAAAAATAAATGCTCTTGCTGGAAGTTTGAATGTAACACTACTTTATTGCTTAGAATTCAGAACAACACAGAAGACCCCAAAAACAGAAACACAAAATAGGTTGTTCTCTAAAATAGAAACCCAACTCACCTCACTATATTCTGTTGATGGATTGCTGCTAGCAGGCCCAGGTCAAACTCTTTACAAAACCTTCTAGCCTGCAAGCAGAGCCAGGAAAAGCTCCTGGTCATTTAAAGTGGAAGTTCACAGTTTCAATACACTACCCAAAGCACCAAAAGGACTTTTGCAAATGGAGTCACTTAGGCTATGTCTAGATTGCAAGCCTCTTTCGAAAGAGGCTTTTTCAAAAGATACTTGTTAACAGGAACGTTCTGAGGCCTGAGCCGGGACAGAAAGTTGCAGCTGCACATTTTCATTCATATCTGGGGAAATATTCTGGGCTGATCAATACTGTCCTTGAAAGTTAGAGTACAGAGAGCTGATTATTTCCGAGGGCCCAATTCTCACAGAAACCAAGGCCCCTTTTCATTGCCCAAGTAGTGCAGTGGCCTTCCAGAATTACGCCTTAAACAAACAATTTCACTTATTTGTCAGTTGTCTAATCTTTGCCATCAGGGCCATTCATAATAGCATGTTAGTTTTCCATGGTCATCCAGGCACACAGTTAATAACGCCTCATTGTAGTACCCAAAGGCACTTTTTGGAAGTGATATAATGCTAGCGCATTGCAAATCAGACCTTTGTATCTGCTTGTTACCCCAACCAGCTATGAGCAAAACAGACTTTGAAGCCTGCACCATTATTAACCTGAGACTTATTATAGCAAGAAAAAACAAAATAAATCCCTTCTTCCAACATTATCAACTCTGTGTAATAGCCCAGGAATGGCAATCTAAACATTACTTCAAAATTATCAGGCTTCATTTCTCATGACTGATAGCATGCAACAAATTATTTTTTATCTTTTTTAAGCCAAGTTGACAACAAACCTGGAACCTGCAATATACCAAGGCCCTCCCTTCCCTCTGTAATGCCATTCCCATGATAAATTGTATCATGATAGAATACTTAGCACATTTTTCTTCTGGTACTTAGCATGAAGATATATTCATAAGTCTGTTAATAAAAAATTAAAAGCACTTTGTTACAGTCTTATTAAGTAGCCAGCTGTGCTGACACTAGACAAGAATGTGGGGTTAGGGTAGGGGATATTTTTTTAAAGGAAGAGCATTAACACATCCCTGGAAATCAACTTTGATCTGGATCTTTCCCTGTCCGGCAAAACAATTTATAACTACTAAATGTTTGGAGTGATATGATGCATCAATGATCAATCCCCCATTTTAAATGGCCCAATACCTTTACAGTGAAGACACTACTCTCCAGCTGACAGGTTATAATTTGCTTAGATTTCCTGGGGACCATGCACTTTGGAGGTGAACTTAATTACTGGCTTCAGAAAGGCATTTCAACCTCCAGCAGAAGAAATGTAGTGGACTGTTGGGATGGAGGGGACGTGGGGTTCCTAGCTGAAAAGTTGCATAAAAATGTGCTTTCCATCTTTTTTACAACAAGGCTGTGTCTAGACTGGCAAGTTTTTTGCTTTTGCAGAAAAACTTGCCAGCTGTCTACACTGGCCGCTTGAATTTCCACAAGAACACTGACGATCTCATGTAAGAAATCAGTGCTTCTTGCGGAAATACTATGCTGCTCCCGTTTGGGCAAAAGTCCTTTTGCGCAAAAGGGCCAGTGTAGACAGCTCAGATTTGTTTTGCGCAAAAAAGCCCCGATCGCGAAAATGGTGATCGGGACTTTTTTGCGGAAAAGCGTGTCTAGATTGGCACAGATGCTTTTCTGTAAAAAGTGCTTTTGCGCAAAAGCGTCTGTGCCAATATAGACGCTCTTTTCCGCAAATGCTTTTAACGGAAAACTTTTCCGTTAAAAGCATTTGCGGGAAATCATGCCAGTCTAGACGTAGCCCAATAGTTTAACTATTTAGATGCTTCAATTAGAGGGGAGGGAGAGCACAGCTATAAATGTAAGTCAACATTTAAGGCGGGTATCTGAAGTGCAGGGTAGAGTAAAGCCATCCAAAAACATCACTGGGCTAATTTTGAAAAAGCCGGGCTTGGGATCCTTAAAGAGGTCCATTCGATTTAATATTAATGCACTTGCTCAGAAAGTCTTAAAATATGTACCAAGGAGTGTTACACTAAAACAACTTATGGAAATAAGCAGTTCAGAGAAAATACACTTCTATCTAAATAGGCTACATGATTTGTGAGGCTATTTAATATGCATAGCTAAATTAAACAAACAACTTTAGTCTGCTCTCCTTTGCCAGCCTATCATCCATCTACTAGGAATGTATCATAAACACAACTTAAGTATATTGAAATCATTGGCTATGAATGGCAATACAATCAAGGCCGTCAATTTGCATGCATTCTGCACAAGGGTACATGGCTACACAGCTGCAAGGCAGTGAAAAGCAAGGCTCAGAAAGTTCAGAAAGCCTGCCTGATCACTCCTCCCTGTGGATTCTTTCAAAGGGTTTTAATGCATGGATCCTTTAATGGATGCACCAATAAGAATGTTTATCAGGGGGCAGATTTTTGTCAGAGACTCATTTATTTTTCTAGGTGATGAATTTGTTTTCTCTTTTTCATTCATATATTTTTTGAAAAAAATCAAATATAAAGAAAATGGTTTCCTATTTCCTGAAATATTGAATTTATTTGTGATGCAAGTGGATTATAATTCCCAGATGTATAGACAAGAAAAAAATGGTACCAAAGTTTCCATTCTGCTTGTCAAATACACACAGACATTATGAGAATGCTTGGGGCTGTGTTATTTTCTGAGCTGGGTTTTTGTACAATGCTTTCATGGTCTTGCAAGTCCAGCTATGTAGTTCCTGTTTGGAAGACTGTGGGAGAAAATAGCCTTTTCATAATAACACCTCCTTCTTCTTCTGTAAATAGCTGTTGGTGTATTATCCTGTTGGAATTAAATTCCAGTTTTATTGAACTTGCTCCACAGGAAACAATATTTGCAAAGATTGTTTAACTATGTACAATTTGTGAACATAAACTGTTTTGGATTTTTTGTTTGAAAGTTTAAGTGGCTTCATCATTTCTGGTGATATGTTTTGAGTGTGATGCACATAGGAAACGAATCGAGTATGTTGAAACTGCACGTACCCTTTTTTGTTTGTGTTTTTTGTTAGGAGGGGGGAAGACACACTGAGTACAAATGAATTCAACAAATGCCCATTGTCAACAAAGAAGAAATTCATTCTCAGTCTTTGGAAAGGATAAGAAATATCTGGCCAGATTGTGATCTCACTTGCAGTCCAGTGATGTAAATCCAGGATAACTATTTGACTATGATTGAGATCATAATTTGGCTCATCAGTAGATATAAAAATGTCTTCACTTTGGTGTAACCGTTGATTAGACATCAAAATAGTTGAGTTCTTTATAGATATTTGATTTATTTAAGTGAGTGTGAAAAGACTAGTTGCTTAAAATGAAGAGAAGAGGGATAAAAGAATGAGAGGAGAGAGAAAATGAATATGACAAGCATTGTGTCACATACTGATGCTCCTCTATTCTGTTTCATTCCTCTTCAGTCTGTTCAGGTTTGGATATTGCACCCATCACCACAGTATCAGGGTACCCCCAACCATAGAGAAAAGAGAGACCCCAGTGACCATTTCTTCTCTCTCCCATCTCTTCTGACTCTATGCCCTGGTCTACACTCCCTATAACTCACCCTATTTCAAAATAGCAAGCAGAGCATCCACACTACCAAGCCCGTTATTTCGAAATAAGTTATTTTGAAATAACTCCCTAGAGTAGACCATGGTGATGTGGGCAGAGCTTGGAGTAGGGTCACTCTCCTCTGCATCCTCCTTCCCCAAGGATGCAGGTTTAAGCCCCAAGGGGGAGGTTTAAGCTTAAGGTACTGCTGACATTTTCAGCCTATGCACCCAATCTGTCCTCTGAATCTCCGCACAGACCTTGGGACATGGATGGTGGAGGAGAGCCACACTCCTTGCCACCTCCATGAGCCACATACCCTGTACTCTCAACAGGCTTTGTAGCTTTTCTGTGTTTTTCCCATAGGAAAGTGTTCAAGGGCACTACCCCACAGCAAACCACATGTGTATAGAAGCAACTCTCTAGCTCAGCGCCCCCTTGTGGCTGGTTGTAGGGTTGTGGGGCATTTCTCTTAGGTCACCCTTCACCGAGCCTGCCAGCACTTAAGAGTTCAGTCCCTATGGGGGTATTCAAAGTACACCACCATCACTGTCAGTCCCAAGTAAACACAAATACAGGCAGTCCCCGAGTTACGCGGATCCGATTTATGTCGGATCCGCAGTTACGAACGGGGCCGTCTCCCTGGTCTCCAGCAGACCTGGGAGAGGAAGCAAAGCCGCGGAGCACGCGGGCAGCGGACAGCCCAGACGCGTCTGGGCTGTCCGCTGCCCGCCTGTTCCGCCACTTTGCTCCCCGTCCCCCTGGTCTGCAGATCAGGGAGACGGGGAGCAAAGCAGAGCAAATCCGCGGAGCACGCGGGCAGCAGGACAGCCATGGCGCGTCTGGGCTGTCCCGCTGCCCGCGTGTTCTGCGGCTTTGCTCCCAGTCCCCTTGGTCTGCAGACCAGGGAGACGGGGAGCAAAGCAGAGCAAAGCCGCGGAGCATGCGAGCAGCAGGACAGCCATGGCGCATCTGGGCTGTCCCGCTGCCCCCGTGCTCCGCAGCTTTGCTCCGGACGCCTGTGGTACAGCAGCTGGGGCACTGCCGGTTGGTCCTGTAGCGCCGCTCTGGGTGCTACTGGACCAACCCGGCAGCACCCCAGCTGCTCTGCCCCAGGCGTCCTGATTCAGCCACTGCTGGTCAGTTTCAGCAGCGGCTGAATCAGGATGCCTGGGGCAGAGCAGCTTGGGTGCTGCTGGGTTGGTCCAGTAGCGCCGAGGAGCGGCGGCGCTACTGGACCAACCCAGCAGCATCCCAGCTGCTCTGCCCCAGGTGTCCCCAAGTCAGCCGCTGCTGAAACTGACCAGTGGCTGACTACAGGAAGCCCCTGCCCCAGGCTTCCTGGAATCAGCCGCTGATCAGTTTCAGCAGCAGCTGACTTGGGGATGCCTGGGGTTCTTAAGTTGAATCTGTATGTAAGTCAGAACTGGCGTCCAGATTCAGCCGCTGTTGAAACTGATCAGTTTCAGCAGTGGCTGAATCTGGACTCCAGTTCCGACTTACATACAGCTTCAACTTAAGAACAAACCTACAGTCCCTATCTTGTACGTAACCCGGGGACTGCCTGTAATTGGTCTTTGGCTGCTCCTGGGCTCACTTCATAGTTCTGTTCACTCTTATCAGCACACCTCCCCACAGGGAGGCCAACTACCATGTAAACCACAATGGTCTCACAACCCTTCTGTGCCTCTCTTCACTTCCCGGGTCCTCTGGTGGAACACTGGCCTGAGGATTGCCTTCCTGGAGCCTGGTCCCTCATTGCAGGAGCTCACCAATCGGAAATCTCCTTTCCTGTAGCTCAGCTTTCCTGCCACAACTCAGCTCAGCTGCCCTGCTCCACAACCAGCCCCCCAACTGCTGAGCTTCCTCCCTTTTTAAGGCCTACACCCAGTACAAGTATGGCCCGGTGGAATTAATCATACAAGGGCTGGCCTGTCCCAGGCATGGAGGCCAATCTGTCACAGAGGGATGATTCAGCCCTGTAAGAGAAATGTTGTCATTGTATCAATGTGGAACAAAGAGCCAAGAAGTGCTGAGTTCCAATCCTGGAGCTAGAAGACTTACTCTATGATCTTGTGTGCGACACTTAACTTCTCTCTCACAATTTCCCCTACTGTAAAATGAGGATACCAATTAATCCATCCTTGTGATGTTGGTTAATAATGAAAAGTGCCACAAGTCACTGTGGGTATGTCTACACTACCCTCCTGTTTGAACTAGGAGGGTAATGTATGCATACCGCACTTGCTAATGAAGCCCGGGATTTGAATTTCCCGGGCTTCATTAGCATAAGCGGGGAGCCGCCATTTTTAAATCCCCGCTGCTTTGAACCCCGTGTAGCGCGGCTACACGGGGCTCGAACTAGGTAGTTCGGACTAGGGTGCCTATTCCGAACTACCGGTACACCTCGTTTCACGAGGAGTAATGGTAGTTCGGAATAGGACCCTAGTCCGAACTACCTAGTTCAAGCCCCGTGTAGCCGCGCTACACGGGGTTCGAAGCAGCGGGGATTTAAAAATGGCAGCTCCCCGCTTATGCTAATGAAGCCCGGGAAATTCAAATCCCGGGCTTCATTAGCAAGTGCGGTATGCATACATTACCCCGCTAGTTCGAACTAGCGGGGTAGTGTAGACATACCCTGTTATATTTATCCAGTTACATTCCTCTGTCATTTTAGCTGAACTCTTAAATAAGTTCCGTTTTCTCTTTATTTTTAACCAGCCATCTTATTTTGATTCCTTGTCTAATTCACTCTACTTGGCATTTTAGCAATTTTCCTTTAACTCCTTTGAGTTGTCCTTTGTTTCATCTGTGTTTCATGCACATAGTTTTTGTTTTCTTCACTTGCTTACTTCTCAAAATAACTGTTCATTCTGTATGAGGCAATTTTACAATTTGGGTCCAGGAAATGACCAAAAAAATTGTTGGGAAACTGAATTTTTATTTTTAGTTCAACATTTCAAAGCCTAGTTGCCAGCCTTTTCTGAGCTTCATCTGTCTTCATTTTACATGTCACTGTATTTATAAAAAGAATATGCTGTAATCATACACAAATTCATTCCTAGCGATATGGTCAACTGATTCTCTCAGCCTGCGTCTAGATTGCAGGCTTCTTTTGGAAGAAGCTTTTCCAGAAGAGATCTTCCGAAAAAACTTCTTCTGAAAGAGAGCGTCCACACTGCCAAAGTGCATTGAAAAAGCAATCTGCTTTTTTGAAAGATAGCATCCATTCAGTGTGGACGCTATCTCACATGTAAGCTGTGATTACTATGGATGGAGTGGCCACCAAGGCACCTGTGCTTTTTCCTCTTTCCTCTTCTTTCGAAAGAACTCCCTCTTCCCCATCCACACACGCCTTTTTCTGAAAGAGCTCTTTCAGAAAACGGAATCTTCCTTGTAGAAAGAGGTTTACCAATGTCGGAAAAAACCCTCTGTTCTTTCAATTTTTTTTTGAAAGAACGTGATTGCAGTGTGGACGTAAGTGAAGTTTTTTCAGAAAAATGGCCGTTTTTCAAAAAAACCCGCTGTAGTGTAGACATAGCCTCAGGGTACTTCTTCGAAGCAGTGTTATTTCAGAATAACTGATGTTATTCCGAAATAACATAGTGTGCATCTACATTACAAGCAGTTATTCTGTCAAAATAATGCTGAGCTGGAAGACTTCTTACTCCGACTCCTGGAATCTTCATTGTACAAGGAGTAAGAGAAGTCGGAAGAAGAGGGCTCTTCCTCGGACTTCCTGCTGAGTAGAGAGCACCAAAAGCTGAAATAAGCTATTTCGACTTAAGCTGTGCATTTGACTAAGCTGAAGTTGAGTAGCTTATTTCAGCTTCAGCCCTGCTGTATAGCCGGGCCCTCAGAGTATCCATACATAAAGTTGGGGTGGGGATGTTATTTTTGCTAAATAGTGTGAAAATGAATGAGAGTTCCAGCCCAGCTTAGCAAACTCAAAAAGAAAGGAAAATAATGATGAAATGATGAAAATAAGTCCTGTGCAGTGAGTCACCACAAGTCCCATGCAATAGGGCTGACAACTATCGTGGCCCCTTGGACAGGTGTGGGGGAGCCATTCTACACCCTTAGAAAGGGCAGGACCTCAGGTGGAAGGAGCAGGGCTGGGGGCAGATAACCCTTAGTGCCACCCAGATGGCAGTGCATCTCCTTTTATAGTCAGAATCCAACACATGTTGAATCCAATCTACTCACTTTAATCAACCTATCTCTTCTAGTCCTACAATACATTCCCAAAGCTGATAACCCTCCAGAATTCTAATTCAGCTTCTAGTTGCTTTGAGCTCTGAGTCCAGAGGTTTCAAAAGATTAAAATAGAGATGAAACGTGACTGTTGTTACATGCATCTGCTTTCAATTGGGTAGCTCTGTATGTTTTTATGGCATTCCAGTGGCTTTCTGTACAACAGTAAAATCCTATTATTATAGGCCATCTCTTGCTACACAGGACTCTTGTTTTACCACCATCATCAGAGTGTCACTGACTATCTGCACTGCAAAGTTAACATGAATTATGAACTTGCATGTTTCTCCTAATTCAAGTCTTATCCACACACAAAAAGCCTTGTAATTCAAGTGTGGGGCTGCTTTTAATTCACACTGTCTGGCCTGAGACAGGCTACCGCTTGAATGAGCACATCAACATGTCAACTGTTAATACAGCCACTCTACAGTGAGGACACAGCCTAGCGTCACTGGTTTTCCAATGACTTGTTGCAATTTCATCCTCCCTCTTGCCCTTCCCAGGCACTCAGTAAGGGCAGACACGCTCTCCTCTACTTCACTTGGAGGGAATTCATAGGGGGCTCAGCTTGCTTCGGTGCTACGAACCATGGGACGTGCCCCCAGAAGTCTCAGCATGACTTGTAAGTGAGTAAAGTACCTGTCTGGACACAGTAATTTCAAAGAGTGGCCCCTCTGTGATGTTACTGGATTGTGAAATGAACATACAAATCGTTGTAGCAACCTATGTTATGTGTTAGCACCAAATCTTGTACAAAGAGGGCCAGGTAAGATGTCTATGAAAAGTTTATGATTTGCTGATTATCTTTATGCTGTTCACATACATATATCATTTTTGTATTTGAAGCAATGAGTGTTGGCTATGAACTTGCATTTCATATGTTTGCTTTTGGGAGATATCATCAGGAGTCTGGGTCAGCCTATTGTGAGAAGACTGTTAGTCAAGTGACTAGCAGTACTTGGCTGACAATGTACCTCAGGCGATGCCAATCCACATGCTGTGAACATTCAGACCAGCATGTAAGCCAGGGATGGGCAAACTCCAGCCTTCAGGCCAGAACCGCTCAGCAGGGTTAGTCACTGGCGGGCCCCCACCTCTATATTTATCTGCCCATCCACAAGTATCAGGTGATCGCAACTCTTGTTGGCCATGGATCACCATTTGCAGCCAATGGGAGTGGCAGGAAACAGTGTCCCAGTCCGTGCCACTTCCTTCCACGCCCATTGGCCACAAACAGTGATCTGCGGCCTGCGACAGCTGTGTTCACGCGATACCTGCAGAGGTGCAGGTAAATATAGCCACAGCAGCCTGCTAGGGACTAACCATTGGTGGGTCACCAGATTTTTATTGCCCACCCCTGATGTAAGCGATGGCTGCTGCCTAAAAAGTACTGAGTCATGCATGGCCAGGTGACTTGCTCATGTGATAAACTCCATCTTGGGACATACTTTTACACAGCGAGAACAGTGGAATCCCCTCCAAATAAGTCAGGGTATAAAGAAGGCCTTGGGGGTTCCTCTATTTTGTCTTCATTCCGGCCAATCACCTATGAAGGATCTCTGCTATGAACTAAAGTCTGAAAGGACCAAAGACCCATCCTATCAGAGGATGTATTTCAGAGACTTGATCTAAGACAGAGGGTTATTCCATCTCTGCTACAAGCCTGCACCAATAAGTTGGTAATTGTTAAAGGAATCAAATAAAAACACCAATTTCACTCTCACTCTTTCCTTCTTTCTATTAATAAACCTTTAAATTTTAGATTCTAAAAGATTGGCTATCAACATGCTTCTATGGGTAAGATCTGAGTTATAAATTAGTCTGGGAATGTGGCCAGTCTTTTGGGATCCTAAGAATCTGTTCTGATTTGGTGAGATTGGTTTTCATAACCTCTCACTTGTATAAGGAGTGATATTGATGAGTGGCACAGGAAAGCTGGAGTGTCTAAGGGAATTGCTTGTATGACTTCCTGATAGCCAATGTGGGTAACAGAAGTGCTCTTTGTGACTGGTTTGGTGTGCCTTATAGTAGGGGACCCCCAGTCTTGGGCTGTCAGTAGCCCTGTCTTTAAGCAATTTAGCCTGAATTGACTCTCAGTGTTGCCCCAAGAAAACCCCTATATTACACCCTCTTGCTCAATCTAGGCTAACTCAGGAGAAGTAACTCGAATGTAAATAACTGGAGCTAACACTGCAGTGAAGATGTACCCCAGACTTTCCCTGGAATAAGTTTGACTTTCTCATTTAAAAACTTAAAAAACAACAAATAGTCTAGTAGCACCTTAAACACTAACAAAACATATAGATGGTCTCATGAGCTTTTGTGGGCACAGCCCATTTCTTCAGATAGGGAATTTGTCAATTGGGGTAAATTTCATCCTCATGCCACGGGCTAGCACCAAGACTATGCATCGCTGAAATGTAAATGGTGTTTGAACCTTGACCTTCCCTCAGCACAAGGAGGAATTCTACCTATAGTGAATTGGCTCATTTGATCTCAGGCTGAATTCTGAGGGTAGCACCTTGTACACTGCCCAGCCAAGATAGGGGCTTATTCCGCAAGATGTTAGGCAGTTCCAGCAAGATGCTGAGTTCCTTCAATTCCTAGTGGCCTCGTTGGGAGTCACTACCAGGAGTTACTCAGTCCCACGTTGGATTGCATCCATACTATGGAACTAGTTGCACAGACTAAGTGAGTTGATTCCAATGGATTCTATTCACGTCATGTTCTTCACAAGTGTAAAGACAGGGAGAGATGCTCAGGCAATAGCCTGTATAACTACATTCCCCTTCTTCCTGTGTCTCGGTGTAACTCTTTGCTGATGCATACACCAGAATTTTGTCTTTGCAGAACTCATGAAAAAGCATTCCACAGAGTTAAAGCTCTGGGCTATTGTATGTACACCCAGAATAACTGGATGTTAATAATTCCCAGTCAATTTCAAACAGAGAGCACCACAAACATTCAATGCATAGAAAATATTGTAAATAGTATTTGGAATACTGCAAATGACTTAAATAAAGCTATTAGACTGTAAATCTATTGGTGTGCCTTCGGCAAAATCCCTTGCCCCACACCTTGCATTTCTATTATAAACATTCAAATATAAGGCTTTAACAAAACATTTACCATACTTCTGCACACATCAAAGACATTCCCCTCTGATCTCTTCTCAGAGAGGATTCCTCAGGCTTTACAGTGTGACCAAGAATGTGGGTTACCTGGGCTCTTCAGCACTTGAGAAATGGCAGCATCTCAGTCCTTTCAAACACTTCAGAGCCCTGTCAGTAAACAAACAGTATGGAGGGCTCCCCAGCTAGCAGCTGTCTAGTCCTTGGATTAATAGCTTTCAGTTGCAGCTGAAATAGGCTGTAGCCCATATCTGAAGCAGTACCAGATAGGCAGATAAAATATCCATTCCCTGGATCTCCATAAGGCTCATTCTATAGGGCGCCATCTTCTTCTCACAAGCCCAGCTAAGTCAGGCAAGAATTCACAATGCTCCCCCTCGCTATCTGCTGCCCTTTTGTTTCATTTAGACAGAATCCCCATTTAGTGCAGGAAGGCTGTCTACACTGCACGGTTTTTGCGCAAGAAGCCTTTTGCGCAAGAGTTCTTCCACAAAAACGTCTTGCGCAAAAGCATGTCTAGACCTCACAGCACATCGCAAAAGTGACATGCTTTTGCACAAGAGAGCGTCTACACTGCATGGACACTCTTGCTCAAGAAAGCTCTGATGGCCATTCACAGAATGGCCACCAGAGCACCTGTGTTTTTTCCCCAACACTCCAAGAACAGGCCCTTTTAACCACTGCAAGCTCTTCCAAAGTAGCCCTACTTCTCAATGGGGCCACAATGGACCCAATTAAGACTCTATGGTAGAACCCTGAATCCCTTCCCCCAAACTTCTGTAACCCTTCTGCCAGGTAGTGCCGGCAGCAGCCAGGGCTGGGTTCAATATCTAGGGGTCTCTTTTCATCCATCTCACACGCAACCAGCTCGAGCCCTCACCCAGTAGCCTGGGAAATTCACACACCCCTGGGCACCTCTGAGAGGCAATGCTTCCCCACTCACAAGCACAGAGTCTGAGTGTAGAAAAGAAACTTTTAATGAAAAAGAAAGAGAAGTCACATGGAATTAGCTTGGGAAAATACCATAACCAGAGTTCATAACCAACCCATGATGTCCAACTTCCATCCCAGCTCAAATGAATTGAACAATGTCTTTTGCCTCTCAGGCTCACTAGTGCGACAATGTAAGTCACCAACCCAAACTTTCTTCATACCCCACTTCAGACGCCCCACTTACAGCTCTGTCCAGTCAGTGCAGACCCAGACACATCACCCTGGTGAATCCACTCATTTAGCCTGAGGCCATGCCACCTTTGTGCTGCTCCTGTGGTCCACTTGCTCCACTAGCTGCCCTGCTGGCCTCCTGCCGCTGCTCCTACCAGCTGCCCACCGCTCGTTCTCACCAGCCGCTCTGCTGGCCGCAATGGGTCTGGGTCCAGGCCACATCAGTGACTTCAGCTCTTAGTGATTTCAACTCTTTAGCCACCACCTAGGCTGGCAAAAAGATTCCAGCTTTCAGTGGAATAACAAAAAAACTCTTAATGGAGTCTGCTTTACATCTATCCTTTGAACAGGGGGGGGGGGGGGAGAGACAGATTGAACCAGTCTTGCAGCTCACACCTGGCAAGCATGAAGCAGGCTGGCTCAAGCCCTTTCCCCCTAGCTCAGTTCATTCAACTCTGGAAGGGGGAGGCTTGTTTATCTGATACCTCTTACAATGATGGTGTCTCTCCCCCAAGCACTTGTATCATATTTTACAGTTCCTACATTTAGGGGTAGCATGGTTTGTGACCCCACAACAGCCCAAATTAGTGACAATACATCACATTCCATTCTAACAACCGATCCTCCATCAGCCCTGGCTGAACTGGATTTACATAACCACACCCTGGATTCCTTTCCCATCTTAGCATGAGCTGTATTAACATATCAACAGTTAATTATCTTGCAGGGCTAAACAGCTTCAGCTGGCTGCATTGAAAGCAGTCTTCAGACCTCTGGCTTACACTTCAAAAAGGACTGAATGAAAATATCACATGCCTGCCCCAAACTATGAGTTCCTCTGCACACTACCCTCATCCCCGAGACCCTTGTGTCTGCTGCCAATGAGAGAGAAAGGCGGGGGCATCCAGGCACAAACCTGGAATCAGAGAACTCAGAGAAGTTGGACCTGTTGACAAGAAAGTTTATTCTATGAGGCTGGAGGGGAAGGGTGCAACCCAGAACTGCAAACCAACAGGTGTTACTATTTGTGCAACTCCAGGCAAAAGTTCACAGACTTGCAGCCAGAAGATACTGGAAAAGAATTCTCACTTCTGGGCAATGGAAAAATTGGTGGTAAGAGCCTCTTAACAGGCTGCTCTGGATGCAGCTGACATGACTGTCAGGTCCATGGCTTTGGCAGTTGCCATGCACAGGAGCTCATGGTTGCAGTCCTCTGAGCTCCTGCAGGAAGTTCAACAGTCAGGACCTGACTTTTGAAGGAGCTTTGCTCTTCTTGGCACAGAGGGATGCAGTTCCATGGACCAAAAGACTCAGGAGTGACCCTTATGTTCCTTGGGCTGTACACCCTGGATCCTTCAAGGAAGCACTACAGCCTGAATGACCTCTTTGGTACATTGCCTCAGCTGCCAATCAGGACCTGCAGAGGAACAGAAGTAGTCATAGGCCAGCACCCACTTCTACCTCGACCTCTGTTCCTTCCCCACCCAGACACTGGGGGCTCTACACAGGTGTTTTGATAGGACTCTCAAGGACACTGGACCAGTTTCCATGATGCCAGATCCGGTTTCTCTCTTATTTGCAAACTGCTTTTCCCACTTCCTCAGTACTGGGTCCTGTATCACCATGGACCATTGGGTTTTGAGCACTGTTGAGGTGGGATACACCCTCAAGTTCATTTCTACCCATCTTTTCCACTCTCCCTCTCTGTCCCTCTGCAAAGATCTCTCCCAGGAAAAACTTCCACTCTAGGAGGCTCAGTCCTTCCTTCAAGTTGAAATCATAGAGGAGTGGGCCACAGAAGTTACAGGACAAGTTTTTTACTCCCACTTTTTCCTAATTCTACAGGCCAGGGGAGATCTCATGGCTATTCTAGACCTACATTAACTATCTCAACAAGATAAAAATTCTGCATGGTCTTGCTGGCATCAATTATTCCCTCCCTAGATTCTGGAGACTGGTATGATGCCCTTGACTTAAGAGATGCCTGTTTCCATGTGTCAATATGCTGAGGGCACAGGAGTTTCTTCAGAGACATTACCAATCCATGGTGCTCCCATTTAGCCTGTCTGCAGCTCCTTAGGTGTTCACATAATGTAGGACCACAACAGCTGCATTCCTGGGGAGATTAGGGGTCTCCTTATCTGAATGACTAGCTAGTCAAGGGATCAGGTGGTATCCAGTGTTTGAGTCATCTAGTTAATATTCAGGGCCCGAGGCCTTTTAGTCAATGCAGACAAGTCTACTCTTTGTCCAGTACAGAAGACAGAGTTTATTGGCGTAGTGTTGCACTCCACCCAGGTCAGAGTATTCTTTCCAGAGCTGCAATTCCAATCGATTCATTCTACAGTGACACACCTCAAAAGTCATCCAACTGCAACTGCTTGGAACTGTATGAGGCTCCTAGGCCACATGGCCTAATGCACTGATGTGGTACAACATGCAAGACTGCATGTCAGACGCATCCCCCCAGACATAGCTGATGTTAATGTACTCACCATTTAGCTACTGTACACTCACTACCATTGTAGGTCATCACCTCATTGGACTGCTGGTTGGATCCTCTTGGTGTTTGTGCAGGTGTTCTGTGCAGGTCCCTGCAACCATCAATGACTCTGGTCTCAGACATATCAACACTAGAGTGGGGAGCCTACCTAGAGCGCCTCAGAATTCAAGGCCTTTGGTCTGAGGCAGAGAGCTCAGAGCAGTTTGTTTTGCCTGCCAGATGTTCCTGCCTCACATCAGGGGCAAAAGGGGGTGTTCGTTTGATTTTAGATAACATTATGCACATATTTTACCTAAACAGGCAGGGAGGAGCTTGATCTTCCCACCTTTGTCAGAAAGCATTGGGAATTTTGTAGCTCACTCAATCAACCTAGAGGCCTCTTAAACTTCTGGGGATGCAAAACAAGGTCTTTCTCTAGTCAACATAAGTGGTCTCTTTACCTAGATATAGACTCCACCTGAACCTAAATTCCCTTCATTTAAAGGTCTGGAAACTCCATGGCTAAGTCCAGAACAGGCTTGCTCAAAGCAAGTCTGCTAGCTCTGGCTTAGTTGTAAAATCCTTTTACCAGGACCACCTACCCTGGAAGCAACCTTTAGTCTGGGCTTTCTTAATCTGGCCCTGCTTGCCAGGTGGGTTGCCCCCGACATGTAGTCTCAGATCTTACACATCTACTGCATCATCTGTGTCATATAACTGCTACTCCCTTTTTGGAAGTCTGAGTCCTTCTAGCTGAGTTGCCCTGCTCTCTGCACATGTGCAGTGATACAGAATATCCACATAAAATCCCCCTATTTGTCCCCACTCCTTGGAAAAAGGAAGTGGATTATACAAGTAACATGCCTTTGTTTTAAGGACCCATGTATCTGCTCCTGGATTGTGGTCATAAAGCCCATTTGATGTTAGCACTTTGTATAGTCTAGGAGAGTGTAAGTAGCATAAAATATGGATAAGTAAGTACTGTATAAAATGATCTGCAATGACTTCCAGTAAAACACCATAATTATTGCTGTACAAAAGATGTCAGCCTATTGTATTAGTTATGCAATCATGTTAATCAAAAGTAATATGCTAGCCTTTCTAAAGGGGGGCGGGAGAACTAAATTCATATAGCAAGCTGCAGCAGTCTGCTATGTCTGTGCAATGTATGGTGATCTGACATCTAATTACATCCAAGGGCATTCTGGGAATTGAGATAATATTTTCTGGTGCCAGGCCAGGTTAAATGTATATAGATACTAGACCTTGCAAATGCTCACTCAGATTCAGAAAAAAACAGTGTTTGTTATAGTCAGCTGGCATTCAGCATATATTCTGCATTTTCAAGGCAAGTACACAGGAGAAATTAAGAGGAAGTGGTTTACCACAATAAAAGCACTCATGGCTTTTAATGTCTTTCCAGTTCTAAGGAACAGATGATTGCTCATCAGAAATGTCAGTGGGAAAACTGAAGGGAAACAAAGCTTGCCATGTATGTGAATGAGGAGATTGCAGAATGAAGTCCCACTTTCACTGAGTCTCTTGTTAATAGAGAGTGATTCTACTGAAATCAAGCCACTTGCTATTTGCACCAGTCAAAGTAACCATGTAGGTTAGCCCCAACTCTTCTGTCACTGTGACTATGTCTACACTGCAGCGCTATTTGGAAATACCAGAGGTACCCTGAAATAGCTATTCTGCATCTTTTGAGAATGCCTGGTATTTCAAAGTGCAATGGGCTCACTATTCCAACGTCCCTGTAAACTTCAGTTCATGAGGAGTAAGGGAAGTTTCAGACTAGCGATTTATTTCGGAAATAAGTGTTGTGTAGACAGCGCCAAATTTCAAAATAAGCTATTTTGAAATTGACTTAAAGAAGCTACGCAATTTGCATAGCTCAAATTGCGTAGATTATTTCAAGCCATGGGTGCAGTGTAGACACACCTTGTCACTCCTACTCACAGAGAGAAAAACACCCATCCAATGCACCATTAAAGCTTTCCCTCAAAATATTGTGCTTCCTAATTTTCAAGATAGATATCAGCTTGGAAAGTCATAATAAAAAATTGACTCTCTTCTTTCGTTTGCCAAAATGAAGATTGTAGCTATGCTAGATAAAAATCAACAGATGGAAAACTCTAGTAGTAATAATGAGCCTGTTATAAATTTGTGCTTCACTAAAGGCCATATTCATGCTTGGACCATCACCCCTGAACTCCACCATTACACAGGAGGTAACTTTCAATGGAGTCACATCAGCCTAAAATGGAAGTAGCACAAAGTTGAATCAGTCCCAGTGTGTAGCTCCGTTTTACCTAGGGCTCACTCAAAATGGCCTGGAGAATCTTGAGGATGGGTTAAGGATTGTTAACTGATGTAGACTTGTAGAAAAGTTTGAAGCTGCACGCAAAAATAAATTGATGCTACAAGCTGTGCCTGTCTGTCTGTCACCAATAAATTGTAGGTGGCTTTAACTAAATTAATTAACAAAATTAATTAAAATTTCATCATTTTAGCAAACAGTGACCTCTAACTAAACAATAAAAAATAAAAGTAAATTAAGTTATTAATTTCAAACAGGGCTGCCCAGTGATGGAGTGAGTACACAGAACCTCTATGATGCCAGATGTACCATGCCTCCAAGACAGGCAATATACATTCTTCTGCAGCTAGGGCTTGCAGGCTCTAGCCCTGATTGGTCCAATAACATCTTACCATGGCTAAGTGAAAGGGTATTTTACTAGGATTCACTGGATAGAGAAAGTTTGCAGAAACCCTAAGTACAGACGGTTGAACAGCTACAGTTCACAGCGAGAAACAGCAATAATACATTTAAAAAGTAGATGCGCAGCATGGGGGACCGGGAACAAGTCAGGACAGCTGATTCCCTGCTTGCTCCCAATACCCTCCCACCACACCTCTGCTTTTTAAATGTATTAAGATCATGGCAGCTCTTCTTACATTTAAAAAGCAGAAGCGCAGCATCTGGGACTGTAGGTGAACTGGAAATCAGCTAATTCCCGGCTTGCACCTGGTTCCCTGCTATGCTTCTGCCTCCCCAGCCCCACCCTAGCACCGACTCCTGCTCCCGCCTCCCCACCCCCCCACTTGCTGCCTCTTTCTGATAGAGGCAGCAAGGGCAGGGAGTGACTAATCAAGTCACTACTGGATACACAATAAGCATAAGCTTATCTGGAAGTCGACTAGTCACATAGGGTATGTCTACACTGCCACCCTAGTTCGAACTAGCGTGGCTAATGTAGGCATTCGAACTTGCAAATGAAGCCCAGGATTTAAATATCTAGTTCGAATTAAAGCTCCTAATTCGAACTACTGTTAAACCTTCTTGCAGGAGGAATAACAGTAATTTGAATTAGGAGCTTTAATTCGAACTACCTAGTCCGTGCCGCATGTAGCAGCGGGCAGGTAGTTCGAACTACAGGCATTTAAAAATGAAGCCCGCCTGGGAACATGCAAATGAAGCCTGGGATATTTAAATCCTGGGCTTCATTTGCAAGTTCAAATGCCTACATTAGCCACGCTAGTTCAAACTTAGGTGGCAGTGTAGACATACCCTTACATCCCTATCACAGGGAGTTCAGGCAGTGTGCAGCCCCAGTCTGCTCAGCCCCAGAGCATGCAGAGGGCAGAGGGTGCATAACCCCAGCCTCTCTGCTCCCAGTAGACATTCTGGGGGCCAAGCATGGGTGGGGCTAGGCTGGTGGTTTGGGAAGTCATTGCCTTCCCCCACCTACAATACCCACCGCCCATGACTACATCAGTCAGCTCTTCTCCACTTCATATCAAATCACAAGCCGTTCTGAAGAAGTTCCGTTTTTTCTTAGTCAGTTGCTAAGTGTGCTGGTATTTTTAGTCCAACACAAAACCATTAATCAAATGGCTGACCACGAGAAATAAATTGGGTCTGATCTTCTCTTGCTCAGCAATGCCAAAGATGTTCTTAGCTTAATAACACTGGTTGACACTTGCACATTCTCCGTGGTTTCCAGTGTTTATTTATTAAGGTGAATGTATTCAGCTCAGCACTTTCACAGTCCCTTACACAAGGATGCTGACATCATTTAAAATTTATAAAGCATTTAAAAGCATTAACGTTGAACAGCACAGCTAACCTGGAACTTGAGTTATGCCTTGATTTATGTGCTGAAGGTTTCCACTGACCCTGCTATGAGACACTTTTAGTATATAACTGAATTTCGCAGTTGGCTGCTGTTTCTGTAGTTGACCAAAACTTTGCATCCAAACTCTGGATGCCTGAGGTTTGGGTTTGAATTGTTCACTTTTGGTCCATACTGTTCTGTTTCAACACCCAGGTGAAGAGGCCCTGGGGGCGTTGTTTCCCCCAGCCACAGACCTGGCCATTAGAAATCCAGATGGCAGCACAGTGGGGCTGGCAGACACCCCTCCTCCCCCATCTCAGTTCAGCTCCTGGACAGCAGCTGATATGTCCCATTGGGGCTCTGTGTGATGCCCTTGCCCACAGGTTCCACCCATGCAGCTCCCATTGGCCATGATTCCCAGCCAATGGCAGTTGCTGGGTGGCTCCTTCAGACAGGGGCAGCTTATGATACTCACCAGCTGTAAGGGAAGAATATACAGCAAACACCAACCACAAACAATATGGCTACCATAGCATGGAAACTGTTTGCATCTCCTACGCTTAAAGAACCAGCTACCAGAAAAGCAGGCTCAGAGCTTTCTTTAAAAGGTGAACTCAGAATGGGCAGTTTCAGCAGTGACAAGGCAGTCAGAAACAAAAGGAGCTTTTAGAACAGGGGCTGAATTCCCACCTTTCCAAAGATCAGGGATTTATTTGGAAGACATCCTGGGTTTTCAAAGCTAGAATGTGGAGTGTCTGAAGCTGTTGGGGAAACAATTGTCATTTTATTTCTCTTTTATATCATCTTCACATAATAACAAAGGTACTTTCTGGGCATCTACTACTTGCTTTATCTAAAGTACAATCACCCCTGCACAACAACAGACATAGCACTGCATTAGGTGACTCTGTCTCTGTGCAGTTTCAACCATCTAGCCAATAAAATGATTCAGGATCCAATAATTGGAAAGACAAACAAGTCCAAAACCAGAGAACTCTTGCTAATGGAAGAATACTGAACTCTCAATAAGACAGATGAGTTAATTAAAAGAACTGAAGCAGCCATTAAGGCTAAGATTTGGACACCTAATTCACATTAATTTTAAGAGGAATGGACACTCTAACCCATTAGGTTTGCAAAAATCACTAGCCCTGGTATCATTTCATTATCTTCTATACCACTCACTGACACGCTACAGAACATAGAAATGCATAGGAATGTTAAAGAAAGGGGAGTGAAATTGCAAAGGGGCAGATACACCAGCCATGTTACAAAACATGACAAAAATATTGTGTTAGATGAGGTGACACCAGCCATGTGCCTGACTTCTCAAAAAGTTTCAAATGTCATAGAAACCCAACATTGCTCACACATGTAAGTCTAGCACACCACCAGAAAGGCGCCACCATAAAAATAAGATCAATGCATCATGTTTGCCAAAAGAGTTTCCAGTTTGGCAAAAAAATTCTGGATATCAGACATAGTCCCTCTCTGTGTAGGTTCAGTCCCTACAAAGCAAAGCTACTTCCTGTGGATGGCAGTGAATGCAGAGAGATAAAAATGAAACCAGCTGGAAGATGCCAACCCTACTCTGTAAGGACAAAATCCAAGTTTGGGGATGTCACCTTGAGATTTTCCATTGACTTCAATGAGATCTGCGTTTACCCCAGTGACATCTCTAGTTGACCAGCACAATGATTTCTGTGGAAGCTGTCTTGGTAGAAGCTCCAGGTTTGATTTGTCATAGTAGCTCTCTCTTGGGCGAGTACAATCTAAGGTCAAGCTGGGAGTCTAATGCTTTTTTACCCATATAAAGCAGGAATGACACTCTTATTATGATTCCAGCCCTAGTCTATGGTATTTGGTGCTAAAAGTGTGGATTTTGCTTGATTCAGAAGCTTGTTGGTTTGTATGGTGCAGTACCACATGCAGGACTGCAGTTTTATTTCCTTATTATAAGGTGTGATCAGCTACTTCTTCACACCAGCTTCACTTCATTGGCTTCAGTGCAGGTGTCCAGACACAAAACTGATAGAAGATTAGGCCTCCAGGTCCTCACAGTAGGTCCTGGGAGGACTAGCCCATTGCCCTAGAGTTCAATTCTGCTTGATTGCTGAAAGCACAGAGTAGGTTGCTCTGAGAGCTGGCTTTGTAGCCTATAGGTTTTTGTAAGTACCTATTACAAAATAAGGAAAATTCGCAACCAGACCATGGTTTGGTGTAAATCAGAATAAATTCATTGAAATCAGTGAAGCTAGGCTGATTTACACCAGTTGAGGGTCTGCCCCATAGCATACATCTAGAACATTTAACTTTCAGTGAACTGGATACAGTTCTTGTACTTCTCGCTACTGCCCCCGCACCAGGGAAAGGTTTGCAAAACCATCACCTTTAATTGAAAGCACAGTTTCCTCCCCTACTCCCTCCCCCATACCTGAGCCAGGTAGTTATTATGGAACCAATGATAGAAAAGAAGCAGAGTTGCTTTGTGTTCTGTGAAACAATCATCTCTAGCATATTTTGATCTGTCCTT
Source organism: Pelodiscus sinensis (assembly GCF_052426305.1). NCBI lineage: Eukaryota > Metazoa > Chordata > Testudines > Trionychidae > Pelodiscus > Pelodiscus sinensis. Next base: position 99,252,106 of record NC_143052.1, read on the forward strand.
TAGCCTGTGGACTGGCAGGCTGTGTCCAGACTCAGGGGTTTTTTCGGGAAAAGTAGCCTTTTTCCGAAAAAACTTCACCTGCGTCTAGACTGCAGCCGCGTTCTTTCGAAATTAAATCGAAAGAACGCGGCTTTTCTTTCGACGGCGGTAAACCTCATTTCACGAGGAAGAACGCCTTCTTTCGAAAGTGCTTCTTTTGAAAGAAGGCGTTCTTGAATGTAAATAGGGCTTCTTCGAAAGAGAGCATCCAGACTCACTGGGTGCTTTCTTTCGAAAAAGCGGCTTGCTCTTTCGAAAGTTCCGCGTGCAGTCTAGACGCTCTCTTTCGAAAGAGGATCTTTCGAAAGTATCTTTCGAAAGAGGCTTGCAATCTAGACATAGCCGCAGACAACAGGGAACATGGGGCAGGAGGGAAGTGGGCTGTATTTAGCTAATAGGAACCTTACTTCCACAGCATGCCTGAAGGTACAAATGAAAGAATATATCTTAGCACAAGAATGAGCAACTAGTCCAAAAAGTCCTGATATATTAAAGAAAGCAGCTGGCTGACTAACAGGAAAGGAATGCATAATCAGCCTTTATCAGGTTTAACTCAGTCAATCCTTCTGCTGCAGGTTCTGCTTTTCAGATGTTATGTGATACAGGTCCAATACTCATCAAGGATGGCAAAATTATCAATTGTGATGCAGAAAAGGGAGAAGCATTCCGCAAATATTTCTTTTCTGCATTCAGAAAGCAGCATGAAGCATTCGTATCTTAAACTGACACTGAAATACTTTCTAGTCCATCATTAATGAGGGAGGATGTGAAACAGTAACTATTAAACACTTTTAAATCTTCAGGACTTGTTACTTATACCCAGCCGTTTTAGATTAATTGACTGAGGAGCTCTCTGAGGGTACATCTACACTGCAGGGCAAAAACTGAATTGATATGGAACTTCAGCTATGTCAATTGCGCAGCTGAAGTCGAAATAGCTTAATTCTGCTTTTGGCACTGTCTACACAGCAGGAAGTCAAAGGAAGAACACTTTTCCTTCGACTTCCCTCACTCCTCATGAAATGAGGGTTACAGGAGTTGGAATAAGAAGTCCTCCAGCTCAACAGTATTTCGAAATAATGGCTTATAGAGTAGACACACCCTATGTTATTTCGGAAAAGTTATTCCAAAATAACGCTGCTGTGTAGATGTACCCTGAATTAATGATGATTTTTTACAAAATCGTGGGGCACTGGGAAAGCTCCAGGAGACTGGGGAAAAGACAGTATCCTTCCAATATTTTAAAAGGGTAAATAGGAGGAACTGGGAAACTGCAGACCAATTAGGCAGACATCAATCCTGGGCAAAATCATAAAAAGGTTAATATGGGATGCAAGGCATTTGACTTAGTCCTGTATGACAATTTAATACAAAAAATTGGCAATATGCAAAAATCAGTGTTGTCCATATTAAATGGATTAAAAACTGGCTGATTAACAGATCTCCAAAATAATTTTAAGGACACTATCAAAGGCGGATGTTTCTAGTGTGGTCCCATAGGGTCTGTTCTTGGTCCAATGCTAGTCACTCTGGGGGTATGTCTACACTACCCCGCTAGTTCGAACTAGCGGGGTAATGTATGCATACCGCACTTGCTAATGAAGCCCGGGATTTGAATTTCCCGGGCTTCATTAGCATAAGCGGGGAGCCGCCATTTTTAAATCCCCGCTGCTTCGAACCCCGTGTAGCGCGGCTACACGGGGCTCGAACTAGGTAGTTCGGACTAGGGTCCTATTCCGAACTACCGGTACTCCTCGTGAAACGAGGTGTACCGGTAGTTCGGAATAGGCACCCTAGTCCGAACTACCTAGTTCGAGCCCCGTGTAGCCGCGCTACACGGGGTTCGAAGCAGCGGGGATTTAAAAATGGCGGCTCCCCGCTTATGCTAATGAAGCCCGGGAAATTCAAATCCCGGGCTTCATTAGCAAGTGCGGTATGCATACATTACCCTCCTAGTTCGAACTAGGAGGGTAGTGTAGACATACCCTGGGTGAATTGCTGGTAAAGTTTGCGTATGCCACAAATTGGTGAAATGGTAAACAGTGATGGGGACAGGTCAGTTACACAAACAAAACTGGATTGCGTGGTAAGGTGGGATCATTTGAACTATGTGCATTTTAACAGCCAAAGTCAAGTTCATAGGAAGAAAGACTATAGATCATACTCATAAGATGGGGGGTTGTAACCTGGCATGGAGTGACGCAGAAAAGGACTTAACAGTCATGTTAGACAACCAATGAAATGAGAGCTTGATCCCTGGATGTAATGGTCCCTCTATATTTTTACATCCACGTGTAGAATGAATTGTATTATATGTACTAAGATGGAGGTGATGAATGGCAGAAGTGAGGTCACAGGGTTTGGAGTGTGGAAAAGGGGGTCAGGGCTGGGGCAGTGGGTGGATGCAGGGGGTGAGGGCTTTATATGGAGGTGCAGGCTCTGGGGTGGACCCAGGGATGAGCGGTTTGAGATGCAGGGGAGGGTCATGGCAAGGGCAGACAGTTAGGCTGTGGGAGGGTAATGGCTCTGGCTGGGGACACAAGCTCTGGGGTGGGTCCAGGGATGAGGGGTTTGGGATGCAGGCTGTCCTGGGCTACAGGGGGGAGAGAGGACTCCCCACCAAGCCCTCTCTGACTACCACAGGGATTGGGGAAGAGAGTTTCTCCCCAGCCACAACAGCTCCGGCAGGACCAGGGCTGGGGGAGAGGTGTCTCTCCCTGCAGCATGGCTTAGTGGGAATTTAGCTTGGATGTTTAAGCAGGGGAATATCAAGGAGGAGCAGGGAGTTGGTACTGCCTCTGTTTACAGCTTAGTGAGCCTATTACTGGAGTACTGTGTCCAGTTCTCGGGTCCACACTTTTAAAAAGATATTAAAATGTGGGAAAGGAGTCTGAAGAGAGCTATTAGGTTGAGATAAGGTATGGAAAACATGCCTTAGAGTGAGTGATTAAAGAAGCGCAATCCATTTAATTTATCTAAGAGAATGCTAAGAGGCCAGTTCATCAGTCTACAAGTACCTACGGGGGGAAGAGATCTCTGATAGTCAGCTGCTCTTTAATCCAGCAGAAAATGGTGCAACAAGATCCAATAGCTGAAAACTGAAGCTAGGCAAACTCAGACTATAAGGGCATGATTTTTTAAATTTTATTTTTATATAGAGTAATGAACCTTTGGAATAACTTGGCTGTGTACATGATAGGTCTGTATCCCAGCCATCTTCCAAATCAAGGGATATCTTTAAAAAAAAGATTGCTATCACTCAAGTAAAACAGAAGTTATTAGGCTCAATGCAGTGAGTTCTTTGGCCTGTAAGATGCAGGTCAGACTAGATGATAGTAAAAGGGTCCTGTTTGGCTTTAAATCCTATGAGACTATGTTTTCATTTGTCATGTTTATTTTTTTCTTTCTAACTGAAGATGAGTTACAGCTTTATTGGCAAATCGTTAGTTGCCAGTATCTTTCAATATTAGATATTCTGAAGACGTAGCTATTTAATGAGAACACTGGAACATGTCCAGTGTAAAAAACAACGTTTTTAGAAGCATTATCTCTATTCTTTAAATCTAAATTAGGGTTCCTGTGAAACTGCAGAAAGCTGTGGTGTATCTTCCAGTTAAAACATGGAGACTTCTGGGCTCCAGAGTATTTTACTTTTAAATATATCTACAGTGAACTATACTGATTTTGATTTTCTGCCCAGACTAATAAAATGTATTTTAACTAAAGACACCAGGGGAACTAAAATGTGAAAATATACAGTTGAGAAAATACAATAAAGAGGGATTTTGCTCCAGTTGTTTACTGGGTTGCTAGAGAATAGACTCTTCTTTCACTCTATGTAACTCAAGATCCCATATGGCCCAGAAGTCACATTAACAAAACTGCTGAAATTCATGGGATTCATGAAATACATGTTGCCATTAGAGCTGGTTGAAACTCCACTTTTTTTCTTCATGAAAAATTTCTACATTGCAAGATTTGTTTCCTTCCATGTCACAAGCAAAAGATCAAACAAACACACCGGGATTTTTCCATAAAATAGAAAGTCCATACAATTGTGTTAGTAGATACCCAAACATCGTGTTTCTGAAATAAACTACTCTTCCTGGGGCCCTCAGTAGCTGCTGACTGAAATTAGCATTCTTGTCACTTTCACAGCATCTAATTAGCGATGGGCAGGCAACAGTGCAGAGAACACTCATCTTACTAGTATCAATCAGCAGTTGTCAGGGCTTCTAGGATTCATGGCATTAGGACAGCCCTGTTCCATGGACTGTTCTAGGGCCTCGACACCCTAGGACATCCAGATTCAGGATAATTGGCTCTCCGGACTGCCTGACTTTCAGGACAAGTGGCTCCTGAGTCTTCATGGAGTTATGCTGAAGCTATAGGGTCCCAATTGCAAGGCAGACCTTCAGTCGGGTTGCCAAGGAGCTGGGTCAGTGAGCTAGCTGGAAAGCCATCTGGCAGGCACGGCTCTGTTGGAATCTCCTCAGGGCTCAATGGGGAACCTAGTTTTCCATGATTAAAAACCCAACATTCTCTGATAAAAAGAACATAAACACGGTGGTTTCCACAATTAAAATGAAATGCTGAACTTTAGTTTCCCTAGTCACAATGTATACATATGGCTATCAGTTGAACATAACATTTTACGGATATACAATAGAAACCCATTTATCCAGGCCTCCATTTTCTAGCTCTCCATATTAACTGAATCACCAGCTGCCTGAGGCTGACAGCAGCAGGGCTCAAGTGGTCAGCCCCAGATGGCTAGTGCTTTGCTTAATACCCAGAGTTGGATAATGGGGGTTTAAGGTTCTACTGTATACTTTTTTTAATGAAACATAAAAACTAAAGAGTTTTTGTAAAAACGCAATTTCTGTGTTTTTCTATGGCAAATGGATTTCTAGAATCCCTAAGGTACATCTACACAGCAGCATTATTTTAGAATAACTGACATTATTCCTAAATAACAAAGAGCACATCTACACTGCAGGCTTGTATTTTGAAATAATGTTGAACTGGAGGACTTCTTATTCCAACTGATGGTAACCCTCATTTTATAAGAAGTAAGGGAAGGAAGAGTGTTCTTCCTTCAACATCCTGCTGTGTAGACAGCACCAAAAGCGAAGTTAAGCTATTTCGACTTCAACTTAGCAATTGACGTAGCTCAGATTACATAGCTTAATTCAACTTTCACCCTGCTATGTAGACATACCCCTAGTGATCAGTAAAGAAGATCCTTCAAAAGCAATATGCTTCCACTAAACATTTTACTTTCAACATATTGGCTTTTTCTGATGAAAAACTGTTCTGTCAGAAAATTTCTGGCCAGCAGTAGCTGCTATTCACTAGACAATTAATTAGCCATGCGAATGCCATCAAATTTCACCATTCTGGGACTGCTAGAGCTTGGAATTAAGAATAGGTTTCCTTTTCTTAGGAGATGGTTACTCATTTTCTTGAATATTAAGAAGGAAAATGTAAAACCACTCATTCAAAATTCTTGTATGTGCAAAATTTCCTTAATGAAACCTGCATATAAGCAAAACTGATCTGGCTTTGGTTTTCATTAGGTACTCAGACTAGGTTCAGCTCATGAAGATTTCAGCAAATCTGGAATGATTTATGTTTTGCATGGCTTCCACCACAAAACAGATGAAATCCTACAGCCGTGGCTGAGTTTCCCTTTGAGTTTTGGGGATCATTTAAACTCAAAACCCAAGAGAAGTGAACTTACATGGGCTGAAACCAGAAAAAGAATTCACATGAAACCTCTACAAAGTAAAACCACTGGAGTTTTGTCAGTTCTATTGAAAAGCCATAAGAGACGGGTAATTTAGGGGAGAACAAAGCATTCATTAATCTAGCAGCAATGATAGTGTGCCATGCTGTACACATTGACATCTGAGGAGTAATCTGTAGATTCTTGCAGTCCAGACTGGACTATCCAAGGAAGTCTTGATCCTGCAATGGAATCAACAACAACGTAAGAAACCTCTAGATCAGATCTCATTGAAAGATTGATGCTGGAGCGAGACATTTCAGAAGCATTAGTCAGTGCCAAAGTGGTCATCAATGAAGTCAACTTTTACCAACAGATACCAAACTGTGGTATCTAGGATACCATTTTAATTCCCTCTACCTAAAACAGAATTATAGCTATTAATAAATGGTGCCTGTCAATGATAACTGCTCTGTCTACTTCTAACCTGCTAAGCTATCTCAGGGTATGTCTACACTACCCCCCTAGTTCGAACTAGGGGGGTAATGTATGCATACCGAACTTGCTATGAAGCCCGGGATTTGAATTTCCCAGGCTTCATTAGCATAAAGCCGGCGCCGCCATTTTTAAAAGCCGGCTAGTGCGAACCCCGTGCCGCATGTAGCCGTGCGGCACGGGGTTCGCACTAGCCGGCTTTTAAAAATGGCGGCGCCAGCTTTATGCTAATGAAGCCTGGGAAATTCAAATCCCGGGCTTCATTAGCAAGTTCGGTATGCATACATTACCCCCCTAGTTCGAACTAGGGGGGTAGTGTAGACATACCCTCAAGGATCTCTTTCTTCACATTAATAGTGAGTCTTAGGACCAAATTTTCAACCAGTTCTCTCCCTGATGTTCATGAATGAATATGCAAAATGACTGGCATACACAGAAGCCTATGCCTGCCTAGACCCTTTAAATAGGTGTAACATTGCACACATCTAAGTGTTACAATCTGCAGCTGAAAATCTATTAAGATGGGGTTTTGACAACCAAATCTCAACATTCATGTGTATGTGTGTGTTGGATTTATTCACTCTTGCACCTTTATCGTATGCCAGATGTGTATGTATGCGTGTAAGCTTGTAGGAATATAAACAGAACCTGGGGCTGAAATCAGACCTACAGGAAACACCACAGTCCAAAACAAGTGGTAACGAATAAGTCATTGAGGACAAAGACCTCACTATTACATCTGGAATTGCCTGTTACTGTATGATTTATTTTGTCCTTTGCAGTAGTGCCGAATGGCCCCAGTGTGTGAAGTGCTACACATATTCCAAATGACTCTCCCTGCTCCAAAGAGTTTACAATTAGAGCTGATCACCAAATTCCAACTAAAACTGCTTTGTCAGAATGTTGCTGAAATAGAAACATTTGGGTCCAGATCTAACTCTGAACATTGCAGTTTTTCCCTGTCACAGTCGTGCGTGGTACCAAAACTCTTGATCTCAAAACTACCAAACTTTGAGAAGCCTTTGAATCAGTCAGGGCCCATCTCTAATTAAAACATTTTCCCTATGGCAGATGGCAAGGCAAGATGCTTCTCATTTTCTCTCGAAAAGATCAAAAGCCAGCTGGTTAATCAACAGATTCCAACTGGCAATGTTTGTTCTGAGTCATTTAGATGACCTGGAAATAGGAAGAAGGGAGAATTTGCTTCTCTTAGGCATATAAAACCTCCCTGATTCAGTGCTGTGACAAGCTTATGGATATGTTGAGGCCAATCTGTCACTATCTGATCCCCTAATATGCCTCAGTCTTTTGAACAGTGTGTGTCCAAATGAGAATCTGGGGTCTCAGTACCTCTGAAATTGGAGGATGTTTGAAATTCAAACCTAGATTTGGATCAGAATTTTGTAAACAAATCTTTGCTTAAGGAGGCCAAATTCTGGCCACTTTACTCCGGCTAGATAGTAGTTTACTCTATAAATAGTTTCATTCAGTGTGAATACCCTCAGAGGAAGAGATTATTCTACACGAATGTTCCTGAATCTAGCCAGTAATGAGCAGAAGCAAAACCTCAGCTCTGAACACCCTATATATTAGGAAGTAAAGGATAAGATGGGGATCCATATCCAAGGCTCCAGTAGCCCACATCTAAACAATCCTGAACTACAAAGGAGAAAGAAGAGAACTTCTAGCAGCTAGAAAGTGGGTAAGGGAAGAAGTCTCTTTCTTAGCATCTAGGGGAGGCATCACTCTGCACAAAATCTCAGAGGGGTAGCTGTGTTAGTGTTTAACTTTAAAAATGAGTAGTCCTGTAGCACCTTACGGAATAACAAATGTACAGGATCAAGAGCTTTTGTGGGCAAAACCCACTTCATCAGTTGAGTTTTATCAGCACAAAGTGATGTAGTTTGGTCTAGGGATGTAATAGTGTGATGTAGTGGGGGGTAACCTGCTAATTCTCTGGCTGCTGTCTGTAGTTCCACAGAGCAGACAATCGATGAGTCACTGTGCAAAGAGGGTATCCCAACTGGTTTGGCCAGCTGACCCCCATGGAGAGGGAGTTAGTTCCTGGCTGGAAAGCAGGGAAGAAGGAGCTGGGGAGGGGGGCTAGGACTCCCCTATCTCAAGGGGGCACTGAGGCCTCTTAGCCCCCAGTTCCTGTAACCAGATTACATCTGTGCTATGCTGTATCCTGGAGGAGCAATAAACCACCTTCAATTCCACTGGCTGGTGGAGTCTGTTTGTGCCATTTCGGGGTGCAGGAGATGGGGGACCCCCAACGCGCCGTCACACTGGTGTCAGAAGTGGGATGCACTGCACCCCGTGGATGGAGCTTCCAGTGGCGAGCGACAAGGCGCCGTAGAAGCAAGAGCCCTGGAGCAAGCATGCTAGAGACAGAGCGAAGCGGTTCCGGGGAATCATGGGGCGCTGCAACACTAGACTGATGAGTCTGCACCGAGGGGACCAGAGGGCAGATGGCCTACGCCCGACTCTTGAAGGCAGAGCTGGTGGGGCTGTGCAGAGAGAGGGGCTTGCCTGTGCAGAAAGCAGCCAAGGCCCAGCTGATTGCCCAGCTGGAAGAGAATGACCAGCCACAGGGCCAGGATCTTATCCCCAGGGGAAGCAGCCAGACCCCCCCCCCGAGAGTGTGTCAGGCTCAGAGAGGGGGAGGAGCGCTGGGGAGGCCTGCAAGCCGTAGCCCATCTAGGGCAGGCCAGCCCAGCGGAGCTGTGGAGGCTGGAGATCCAGCTGCAGATAAAGGAATTGGAAGCACAGGACCGAGAGAAGGAGCGCCAAGATCGAGAAAGGGACCGCCAGGACCGAGAGAGGCAGCGACAGCATGAGCTGGCCATGGCAGAGTGGAGAACCGGTGGGGCACCAGCTGCGCCAAGTGCAGATGGGTCCCAGGGTCCCGGGACTGCCAGACGCTTGGAGAGGCTCGTGCTGGCCCAACTGAAGGACATGGGCGACATAGACGGGTTCCTCAGCTCCTTTGAGAGGGCCTGTGGACTGCAACGGGTTCCCCCAGCCGACTGGCTGCAGGAGCTCGTCCCCGCACTGAGCCAGGAAGCGGCTGGAGTGCTCAGTCAGCTGGAGGACCTACAGCCAGGGGATTACAACCGAGTCAAGGAGGCCCTGCTGCACAAGTTCGGGCTGACCCCCGAGTTGTACAGGAAGAAGTTCTGGGGGGTACAGAAAGGGCCATGGGAGACCTATGTGAATCTGGCCTCCCGCCTGTCGCAATACGCCGTCACAAATAGTATAGTTGATTAACTGATTAACCAATAAGCAAATGCTTATAGGTTAATGCTATAGACTACACGCATTCCCCCTCCCACCCGCCACTTGCCAGTACAGTAATTCCTCATTTAACACTATAGATGCATTTCTGAAAATGTTTGTGCTAAGCGAAAACGTGCTATGCGGGGTCAATTTTCCCATTAAAAATAATGGAAAAGGTGGGGGGTTGAGTTTCAGGTGATGGTGGCAAAGTCAATTTTTGTTGGTGCTGGGTCGTCAATGTCAACATTAGATATCTAGCGACACAAGATAACTAGCAACATAAGTTGCCGCAGTTTGTTAAAACACAAAGATAAATACGTGAGTGGAGGAGTACTGTGATCACATGTATTCATCCGCTCATACGTATTACCACTGTTTTCACCCACTTATACCGCCACACGAAGTAGTCCGCCACTTGATTATTTTTGTGTTATTTTGGGGGTGGTCACGTTATTCAAAAAACATTCCCTAAAAAAATCGTGCTACTGTGAAAACGTGTTAAGTGGGTACATGTTAAATGAGTAATTACTGTTCATTTTTTAGCAGACTGGCCAGCAGCTCAGCTCAGTCCTGGCTTGAAATGGATCTGGGACCTACCCCTGCTGTGGCTCTGCATTTAAAGTGTATTAGGAGCTGTGTGGGCAGGCAGCCCAGCTCATTTCTGGCTTGAACCAGGTTCGGGAGCTCAGACCCACCCTAGACAGGGGCTGCTGCCACCCTGGGCTGCTGCCTCCAATACAGAGGCAGCAGTGTAGAGAGGCAGGCGGCTCCTCAGGAGTGAGGCTGGAGCACACTGGCTGCCGGCCCCACCCCCGATGCCTATGGAATACTCGACTGACAAGCATTCTTGAGGTTACTCGACTATTCAGTTAACTGATGTTTAACATCCCTAGTCTGGTCCCAGGGGCTAGAATGCAAAGTAATGAAATGTGGCATCCCTGCCAATAGATTTGGACAAGTAGAACAACAATTTCTTTTGTTCCTGCATCCCCAATCATCTTATCTGAGAGGGGGGTTGTGATTTTAGGTTGCAAACTGGTGATCTGCTCTTTTGGTTCTCAGTGTACATAATTCAAATAATTAACAGTAGCCTGATGTCCCTATTCAAGTAAAACTCAGTCCTTAGCTGAGTAGAAAGTAAATAAAATGTCAGGATTTCATCCCATGATATGTAGCCAACACCTGGCATAAAATCAGAAAATGTTCCAGTTAATGGAAGAATAGGAGAAATATCTATCAAGTTCAATTATAACATACTTTAAGGATAATATAGCTTATCGTCATTAACTAAAGTAGCTCTTCTCATTTCAGCCCAGTGGACAGATCATCAGGTCATCACTTCATCTCTTCCCTAATGCTTTGTTCTCTTTTCTCTAAGGTAGAAATGCATTTGAGTTCTAACAATGAATATGTGCTTGCATCCCTGTATTTCGGTAGGCATCCTAAACTCAGAAATGGAATAAAAATAATCCCTGTGTTTATTTTCATCTCACTGTGGGCAACTTATCTCCCTAAAATCCTCCATTGTTGCTCAGCATGGCAGGACGTGACAGCACAAGCAACTTTTACAACAATATAATTATTTTACCAAAACCCCATTAAGCTGCCACGTAACTATTCTAAGTTTACAAAATAAAAATTAATTAGTTACAAATCACACTGCCTGTACAAGATACTGGCTATTAAATCAATGGGAGGAAAGGGGGATTTAATCTCAGAACTACGTAGTTTTCAAAGGGAGCTGTTGCAAAGAAATAATTTTCAAATGAAACTTTATTAAATTTAGTGCTTTAATACTTTTCCCTTTGGAAAAGACCTTTTCTCCATGAAAGCTGGAAACAGCCTCTCATGGGATTGATTCCAAATCAAATTCAGTGGAGTAGCTGGGATAGTGTGCTCAGATGCATATGTCCAATTAAATGCATATATGCGCTCAGAAGAAAAAGCCAGCTGAATTACCTCCCAAGCACAGAGCTTGTAGAGAGGCAGATGGGATCTTTATTCCAGCAAGTTTGCTGAGCAAACATGAGAGAAAGAATGTGGGAGAAATGCATGTGAAAGCAAATACTTCATACCTTATAAAATCCCCACTGGCTAATTACAAAAATCTCTTAGAAATGCCAATTAGTCAGGTTTCTCTTTGTCCTTTTTAATTCTTCTACTCCTACTAAATCAGTATCTAAGACAAATTAATGGCTCTTCAAACTCTAGGTCAAATTCAGAGGCAAGAGGAGGTAGGATGAAAGCCTGTGTTTAATTTTGCACCATGATCTAACCTTGGACAAGCAGAGAGGGAGAGAAGGAAATAATTTAGCTTGATTAAATAACTAAAGTTACAGTGTCTTGAAAAAAAACAACTGGCTTTCAGGCACAGAAATATCAATGCATCCTTTGACCGAAAACCATTACCTCTGCTAGTTGTGAACTCATGACAAATTTGCTTTAGAGGCATTTCATTTTTAATTCACTAGACACCTTATCTCCTCCTAGATAACAGCCCACAAAATGTTGAAATACTTCAAGGCTGAATTACTAACCAGCTACTCCCCATGTGCCCTAGATAGGCTCTGTGCAAAACAAGGTTCTCCCATCCAGAAATGTCTGCTGGTTTGAACTTTTTCCAGCAGGTGCACAAAATCTGGCCTTGGAAAGTGGCAAGAGTGGGAGGGAGGGCAGCCTGCTTAAACGTTATGCATCGGTTTGAGCTCCTTTATGCAACAAAAGATGTAATGGAGCATTTGCCTGCTGCAGAAAAAAAGAGATTGTGGCCCACACTGTCTCAATAACGTGGAAATGTTCTGGGTGGCCACACTAAAATAAAAGGCCATCCCCTCCATTATTTTCACAATAGGACTTGGAAGGACAGATTCTCAGCTGGTGTTAATCGGTGTAACTCTACCGATATCAGTGATAGTCTCCTGATTTATGCCAGGATCCTGCCTATTACTCCAATCTTTTTTTAAAGCTCTTTACCTTTTCGAATGTACCTTGTAGTGAGTGTAGGAGAGAAGGGGGGGAGGGAATACCAATTGCTACCAAAGCAGACTGGCTTTTTTTTTTTATATGAAAAGTAAATCACATTCATAAATCTCCTCCCCTCCCTCAGGCCTCGTTATATTCTTGATAAATAGGCTGATCAGCCCCGAATTGAAAAACACCCCCCTGGGGGAAGTGCTTATGTGGTCATGTTTTGATAGCTACACTTTAAAAGGAAGTGTAAACATGTGGAATCACGTATGTGTGCTTTCAAGGGAGATTAGATTGAACTATTTCCTAAAAATATCCTGGATATAGCAAAGGGATGAGTGTGAAAAGTTTTAGAGAAACAATAGAGAAAAAGGAGGTAAGCATATACGAATCAACTGGCTTATTAACACCCATCATCTGCATAACTATCCTGTTGTCCAAGGATCTCAAAGGTCTTTGCAAACATTAGTGGCGGAGATCCTGGACCACCTGTGCAACTGTGTCGGACCATAAGGAGAAGTGACATACCCCCTATATCCTACAGGAGCTGCCTCATATGTTCACTGCAAGCACAGAGATAGCTGTACTCAAGGTACTTCCCTTGCAACACTGGTGCGTGGGACTGGGTAGAGGGGGGCTCTGGACGGGTAAAACCTTTGGCTCCACTTAGTGCACCAGTCAACACAGCTGAACCGGTGTGGGGTGGCTATCGGCTACGGGTCAGGGGTAGTAGCATGGGAGCAAGATGAGGGCAGAGAAGAAATAACAGTTCCTTCTCTGAGTTCCTCCTGCTTGCTGCGCACCAGCCCTTCCACAGGGCTGTGAGCCAAGCAGCAATCCAAGGCAGGGAAGTATTACCAAGCCCATTTTACAAACAAGCAAGCTGAGGAACAGAGATGAGGTCAATATTTTTCCAAAGTGGGTGTCTACTGCTCAGTACCTAAATCTGTTCTTAGGCCCCTAGATAAAAGCAGTCTGATTCTCAGTGAGGCTGTGGGTGCGCAGCACTTTTGAATATGAGGCCATATGAATTTGGGAGCCTAACTATTCACCCAAACTAAAAAAATTGGGCCTAAGGGTGCGTCTAGACTACATTTTTTTCTGAAAGGAGATATGCAAATTCGGTGCTAATTTGCATATCTTCTGATCTCATTTTCGAAAGTGGGCCTTTCGAAAATGAAAGTAGTCTGGACGCAGTTTTTTCAGAAATTTTTTTTTCGAAAAGCCGCGTAAACCTTTTTTTAGGTAGAGAGGTTTTTTTTCAAAAAGGGGTTTTTCTGGAAAAAAACGCGTCCAGATTACTTTTGCTTTCAAAAGACTCACTTTCGAAAATGCGATCGGAAGAAGATATGCAAATTAGCACCAAATTTGCACATCTCTTAAAAAAAAAACCATAGACTAGACGTACCCCAAGAGACTTGCCTAAGGTTCTACAGTAAATCAGTGACATACCCTAGACAAGGACACAGGAGTCCTCAGCACAGGATTGGCAATCTCTCACCATAGTCACTAGCTTTCAAACAGCCATCCACAACAGTTCATCATTGCACATGGGATTAGTGATGGATGCATTCATGCAGCAGTAACATTCCATAGGTTTCTTTTCTAAACAAAAGCCATCTACAGACAGTAAGGGATTAAACCTCCCAATATCCTGGCTGTATCTATACTACAAAGAAAAGTCGGAAAAAGATACACAAATTGCAAATCACAATTTGTGTATCTTTTCCCGCTCCTCTTTCTGGAGAGGCTTTTCCAAAATTTGGTGCGTCTACATGGTGCCAAATTTCAGAAAAGCCTCCTCTTTGGGCACATCCCTTCTTCCTCGTACAACAAGGTTTACACGGATGGTGAAAGAACGCATCCGCTTTTCCAAAAAAAAAATTCAGAAAAGCAAACACGTTCCTTTGACGGGGCATAGGTTTTGTGGGATACCTTCCCGGAAAAGAGCTGCAGTGTAGATGTAGCATCAGTAAGATAGTGAAGTATTAGGACCTCCTATTTGACAGGTATGAGAGAGAAACGATATGACTCACCTAGAAGTGGCTATTCTGCTTTCCACCAGGAGGGTGACTCAGACATAATGCATGGTCAGCATCATTCTGCCCTGATCCTCTTCCTCACTGCATTTTCCACTAGCAGGGGCAGGAATTTGCCCCGACACACCTTTCTATTGTCAAATTCTAGAAATCAAATTTCCTAGACTACTTAAGAACTATCTGTGTTCCTTTCCTGAATCTCACCCTACATATCATACTAACACTGAACAGGACTAGGAATCTAGTGTGGAAACACATCTAAATACATGCAAATCTGCCATGATCTTTTGAAACCACTCAACCTTAATTTTTGCTGGATATTCTGTCATTTTAAAACATCTGCTCATGCAAATGCTTACTCACATATTTAACTTTCCTCACATGAGCAAGTCAAGAGTGCATGTAAGTGTTTAAATGCCCATGACCTACCTTCCTATGCATTTGTTATAACTGAGTATCTTGAAATGTAATTTCCCCCCATAAAGTACTTTGCAAAAATAGAGATACATCTGTTTCTACCACATTTGAGCAACTTATGATTTGAGTATGATTATATACTGCACAAAATCATATGCCAATAAATATCTACTCATTTATATTTTTATATCCACACCTACATATTGACTTGCATGCTCATTGTAAAGAAATTTACAAATAAGGCTGATTTGGCAGTTTTCAACACTTAGGACTATAGGTCACTGATTTATACCTAATACAATCTCCTTATGTCTAATACTGGACCTTGATTGGATGTATACTAACATTTTTTTGTGCTGGGAATATCTAAATAGGCACCTAGAGTATTCCAGCTATCCCACAATGCTCCTTAAAATGTTTGTATTCCTGATTTTCTCAGACCGACTAATATTCAAAATCTGATGAAAGAACAACAGTTGCTTCTATTCTAATTTTATTGACTAAAAAGCCTCCATGCCACATGGCAGAATGAAAAGGATAATAGTGTCATTCATGTTTGCTTTTCAATGCCTATAGATTTTTACTGATGCTCTATTTTACAATGCTTCAGTCCTACAAACTGCTTAATAAGGGCAGAACCCCATATTCCCATCCCCAGAAACTAATGGTGGTGCAAACGTGCAAGAGCCTATCTGCACAGCACAGAACTGTAGTTTATGTACTAGCTCTGGTCTGAGAATTCTGAAATTCTGTTGCTCTCCTTTGAATTTCAACTTCCACTAGTGGTGACAGTGTATGACTCATCTTAGCTCATGCTTACATGTCATTTCCCATTATTCATTGAGTATGAAACCACAAGAAGAAGCAAAAATCCAACTATTTCATACCTCACACTTGTGTTTATTTTGAACTGATCAGTCATGGTGACATCTGTTTGGCCATAATCCTGATTTTTAAATACATATTGTTACGTTCTGTGCAAAACCATGCTTTGTTGCACCACTATAAAGGCCAATAGAGGCTGATGTATGCATTTTGCAAATCAAGAACATTTTAGGAAAGCCCACCTTGAAACTCCAGTAATTTTCCAGTAAATGTAGTTCATGATCTCACAGCAATCCAACTTTAGCTCTGGACTTGAAATCAACCAGTGGGCAGGATTCCAAGTGAAAAAAAACAACCAATAACCCCAAACCTCTTCCTCCCTATCTGTTCTGTTTCTAAACAATAAATTGCAATCTTTGATGTAAACCTTTTTGAAAAGTATTGTGGTCATTTAGTTATTCCTTTCCTGGACTCCTGGTAATTCTTCTGTGTCTTTGCTACAATGTTGATTCATATTTTAAGACTTGAAGAGACTGTTCTGACCACCTAATCTGGCCTCCTGTCCAACAGAGGCCACAGAACTTCACCTGGAAAATTTTACTCAGCAATTTCACCCATTGCATCAACTCCCAAAACTTGTGGTTGAGCTTCAGTATATCTTTTAGAAAGACCTCCTTGACTTAGTCTCTAAGGGTATGTCTACACTACCACCCTAGTTCGAACTAGGGTGGTAATGTAGTCAACCAGAGTTGGAAATGAAGGCCGGGACTTGAATTTCCCGGGCTTCATTTGCATGTTGCCGGGCACCACCAATTTTAAATTCCACGAGGAGTACAGGTAGTTCGGAATAGGAAGCCTAGTCCGAACTACCTAGTCACGGAGTCCGAACTAGCAGACATTTAAAATTGGCGGCGCCCAGCAACATGCAAATGAAGCCCGGGAAATTGGCGGTGCCCAGCAACATGCAAATGAAGCCCGGGAAATTGGCGGTGCCCGGCAACATGCAAATGAAGCCCAGGAAATTCAAATCCCGGCCTTCATTTGCAACTCCGGTTGACTACATTACCACCCTAGTTCGAACTAGGGTGGTAGTGTAGACATACCCTAAGTGGCAGAAAATTTACCGCATCCTTAGTAATCTGTTCAAATGAGTAAATACCCTTACAGTTCGAAATTTAGGCCTTATTTCCCATTTGATTTGTTCTATTTTCACCATTGTGATCTTGTCCCACCTTGGCTGCTAGACCTAAAAACCCACTAGTAGCAGATTTATCCACCCCGTGTATTTATTTCTAAACTGAACAAGTGGCCTCTTAATCTTCTCATTGATAAACTAAAAAGACTAAGCTCCTTACCTCTCGCTCTGTAAGGTATGCTTTTCAGAACAGAAATCACTCACGTTACTCTTCTCCTAGGCTTATCCAGCTGGGCAGCATCCTGTGTAAAGGGCGGGCACAGACCTGGACACAGGATTACAGCAGTCGCTACTAGTTAGAGTAGCACTTCACTACCACTGCTCAGCATTTCAGTATTGTGGCAAAGCTCCGGCCCTGCCCTGTGAGTCCTGCACTTCTAGGCAGTTACTATATGCCTCAGAGATACTACCCCGCCTCTCATTTTTTCTAGAGGCCAGGGTCACAGCTCACTGAGCCATTTTCACCATTTGCAAAGTCAAGGGACTGGGGTGAGACCCCTTGGCAATTCTGGCCTACATTTCCAGACACAGACTTTTTAGTGGTGTAGGGAGAGTTGGGGGGAACCCAGGCCCACTCACTACTCCAGGTTCCAGCCCAGGGACCCTAGGTAGCAGCAATCTAGCCCCAATACAGCAGCCTTTTCCCTGGGCTACTTCCCCAAATGTTCCCCTAGTACGTTCTCCCTGGTACCTGAGTGAATCTTTCCTGCTTCAGCACAAACACTCTTTCCTTTCTCAGCAACGCATTTCCTTCTCTCAGTCCTTCACTCTTCTCTTTCCTCCTCCCTTACCTGAGGGGAAACCTTTTAAAGTAATCCAGCAGGCCTTAATTGGTTGCAGGTTCCTGACTAGCCTGTTGCTTCAAGTAAGCTCTTAGTTAGCCTCAGGCCTGCCTGCCTTGATTATGTGGCAGCAGTCTGGCAGTTTATTCAGGAAACAGAATCGGAGGAAGAGTGCTCTACACTGCAGGTCTTAACTTGAAATACAGTACTTCAACATTATTTCAAAATAACTGCCTGCTGTGTAGATGCAGACCAAGTTATTTCGAAATAATGTTGCTGTGAAGATGTACCCTTACAGAGTCACTGTTCTTTAGGCCAAGGCCTATGTTCTTTCTTCCTAGCCATAACATGTGTTATTAAGAGGCATGTTGTTTGACTGTGTGCTGCTTACTGATCAATCCACATAACTCTATATAGGTGACCTCTCCTTCTTACTTACCATCCCACCGACCATTGTATCATCTGGAATCTTTATTAGCTACTTTATATTTAATTCCATATAAGTCAAAGTTAATAGCTATACCTTTATCACTTTCCTAATCTCTTTGGGTATGTCTAAACGACAGCGTTATTTCAAAATATCTTTTTTAGAAATAGTTAATTTGAAATAAGTTATTTCAAAATAACGCATCTACACACAAAATACATTTTGCTATTTCGAAATACCACGTCTACACTGAGTAGATGCTGAATTGCATTTAAGGCCAGCCAGGCATCAGGGCAAGATGTGTGGCTTTGTGTGGCTGCTACCTGAGGCTATCTGAGGCCTGTGCTTAAAGGGACCTCCCCCCCAGACAGCTGGTTCTCAGGTTTCCCTGCTTGCTTGTCTACCTCAATGAAGGACAGCAAAGCTTTTTGTCTCTGCATGCTTTGGTTGCCCCCACTCGTGACACCACAGCACTCTGCAACATGGAGCCAGAGCTGCCCCAGGTCACTCTGGTGCTTCTCTTGGACACGTTGCTGTGAGCCTGGCTGCACTTTCTGCAGGCTGCCATCCGAGAGGTCCATCAGGGGGCTGTCAGTATCCAGGAGGCCCTGCGGGAGAGCTTCCACCCTGAGGAGCCTTAAGAGCCTCCCTGGTCTGCCCCACTGGGGGCTTGTGCCTCATTCCTCCCTTACGTCCTTCCACTTACCCCTCCCTATCCCCCCTTCCTGATGTCAAATAAAATACATGTATTTTCATGAACACAAACTCTCTTTATTTAACAAAACTGGGGGGGGGGGGAATGAAACTCTGGTGAGACTGGGGAAAGGAGGCAGGAGAGGGGAGAAGAGAGGCTGGGAGAGGGGAGGAAAAAGGGTGGGAGAGGGGAGGGGAAAACTTGGGAGGAGGGAGCTGGAAGGGGGAAACAAAGAGAAGAAGGGGAAGGGAAAGCTCAGGGCTCAGGGGTGTGGGTCTCACCGGACCAACTTGATTTTCATGCAAACCTGCTCCTGGGTTCACATGTGGCCTTTGGTGGCCAGGCTGGCAGCTATCCTGTCATAGACGGCCACATTCCTCTGTTTAGTGCGGAGATCATGGACATTGCAGGCATCCCCCCAAGCCCGTATAAGGTCCATGATCTCCACTATAGACAAGGAAGGTGCCAGCCTTCTCCAGGCCCTGGCAGGCTCCTGGGAACTGGCAGACTGCTCTTGGGGAGCGGTGGAGGGCTGGCTGCCAGTGGGTTGTTGGCTCATGTTTTGGGGCCACTGGGTCTGGGGCAGTGACTGCTGGCTCTGGGCTGGCAGGCTTGGAGCTGGCACAGGTACTATGGCCAGAGTCAACCCCTTTAAGGACTCTGGGGAGGAGGGGAAGGAGAGGAGTGTTCTTGATTGAGGCTGGAGTGGTCACCAGGGCACCCTGGGAAGGCTGGAGGCCCCCTATTTCAATATAACAGCACTTTTTTCAAAATAGCTATTTCGAATTTGGCATTATTCCTCATGGAATAAGATTTACCAAATTCGAAATAAGTGCTCTGCTATTTTGAATTAATTTCAAAATAGCAGTTTGGCTGTGTAGATGCTAGTAAAGTTATTTCGAAATAACAGCTGTTTTTTCGAAATAACTTTGCTGTGTAGACATACCCTTTGAGTGCTGTTAGATGCAAAAGACATCCTGTTCAAGGAGCATCCATATAACCTGTATTCATCATCTATGCAAGTTACCACTGCCACAGTGACATTTTTTAAGACTATTTTAGCAGACATAAGCACAGATTTGCTGAGAGAATAGCATTTAAAGGATTTCATAAATGATTGGCTATGTCTAGTCCTGGAAATTTCCCTTTCGTCTGTCTTGAAATATTACACAAAGCTATGTTATCAACAAAAAGGCTTATTTTGAGTTACTAGCTCTATCTCTTTAAGATCTCGTGGCAAGCATCTTCCCATCTCATCACATAAGGTAGCTTGTACTGTACGCTGTACTAATTTGTCCTTGACTTGCTGCTGAACAATCCTTGCAAGCTATTTTACCATCTTAGCCACCATTTTCCTGAGCAGTCTTCCCTCTTCCAAATGCCTTTCCATTAGATGAGCTCGTGGAGTAAACCTGTAGAGCGTGACTACTGAGAGCATTAGGGCTACACCTGTGGTGATGGACAAACCTCAGAAAGGGTGGACAAATTTAACTTGCTTCTGAGAAACCATCAATATTTTGGATATTTATGTAAAGCACCCCAACCACTTGAATCTGCAAAACTGGGAGACATGCTCAGAGGCTTTGAAGGACTGTATAAGCTCCAGAGTTGGGAACCAAGGGTTAGCAAGCAATTTTGGGCACCTGCTGGGCATGCTGACAATAGAGGCAGGACTCAAAAGGAGGAAGACCAAATCAGTCAACAAGGACAATATGAGGGATCAGTCCTGTACTCATGCAGAGAAGCTTTCGGAGCTTTGCACTTACCAAACCAGACGTCGTTGCTAGGCCACCAACAGCCTCCAAGGAAGCCAGGAATGGTGGGCCACAGCTGATGAAGAAGAGCCTCTGGATCACTGGTGAGTCCATAAAAAGACTCTGCTGTGACTCTAAAGGGGCAGAGGTTGTGGTAGGAAATGACCCTAACAGCAGACTTGGGACAGGACCGGATTAAGACCTGTGTCCAGACTCAGGGTTTTTTTCGAAAAAAGTAGCCTTTTTTCGAAAAAACTTCACCTGCGTCTAGACTGCAGCCGCGTTCTTTCGAAATTAAATCGAAAGAATGCAGCTTTTCTTTCGACGGTGGTAAACCTAATTCCACGAGGAAGAACGCCGCCTTTCGAAAGTGCTCTTTCGAAAGAAGGCGTTCTTGAAAGCAAACAGGCTTTTTAGAAAGAGAGTATCCAGACTCACTGGGTGCTTTCTTTCGAAAAAGCGGCTTGCTCTTTCGAAAATTCCCGTGTGCAGTCTAGACGCGCTCTTTCGAAAGAGGCTTGCAGTCTAGACATAGCCCTAGAGGCCCTAAGCACTGAAAAGATTATGGTGCCCCCCCCCCCCCCGCATATAATTCAAAATAAAAAAAATACTATACTGTAAAATTTCTCTTTTTTTTTTGTTTTTTGCTCATGCTGGTGCCCTGAGCATGTGCTTAGTCTGCCTATTGGGTAATCCAGCCCTGCCTGGAGGGCATCTATTTGACCTGCCAGACACAGGGTTCTGGGTTGGACCGTAGTGGAGCAGGAAGAGCCTGCGTTTCTGGCCACACTGCATGACACTACTGAGCTCAGATGCTGAACCCCCTGGACGGAGCCGCCTGCATGCCATCTGTAGTTCTAGAATCACTGTGTGCTAGGGGCAGACTTGGTGCAGCAGGGCAGGTACTTCACAGAGTTCAAATGTGAGTGGAGAAAAACTCCATCTTGGGTTTCAGCTTCATTGTGACAACGCAAGCACAAAGGATTCTGCATCTGCTACACACATCTTGTGTTACAAATACAAACCATCCACTCACACCAGATGGTACTGATAGAGCTGCTCTTCTACCTCAAGAACTCCATGTCCTGGTCTTTCCTCCCTTCCTCCCACTAGCATAGCCCAACTGCTATTTAAGGATTGGATGTTAACTAGGCTCAACTGCATCTGATCATCTCAAGCCAGAGAAGTTCTCCCAGCTGGGAAACTGAAAACCCATACTGGGAATTTCTCTCCCCCACTCTCAGAGTGCTTATTGGAGACTCCCTCTTTGGGGTACAGTATGGCAGGGTGCATAGCTGCAGGGTGCCCTCTAAGGATCAACCAAGCCGACATGCTGTCCATTACACACAGGTTGAGGACCATACAAGGGCTTTTAATCAGTGGCAAGAAGACGTTCCATTTTTATGGGAAATATTAAGGGACCTGATGAGAAGGGAATCTGGTTTCGGGCTATAAAAATAGTGACTGACCAGTGTTTAGACTTAGGAAGGGAAATTGCTGTCAGTGTTTAGAAGATCAGCACACACACAAATAAAAAAACAGGAAAGGAGGCGCTTCTGTACTCTTTGATAGCAGCCCAGGGGAAACTGAATAATCTGGCAGTTGAGAAAACAAGGCAGTTGTTTAGACATAACACTCAAACTTATTAAGTACAAATGACAGAAACAGTCCACATCTTGCAGCATCTCAGGCAATAACAGCAGCACCGGACTAATAAATAATGATGTGGGTGAGACCCTGACAGAGACCCCAGATGTGTCAAACAGCTTGACATCTTTTTATGAGATTCCCTATGGTTGTCAATGGCACATAAGTTGAAAGAGATGCATATTTGGGAGCTTAAATGGCTTTTATCTCTTGACATGGTAGCCCATCTGCAATTAGATAAATTAGATTCTGTGTGGGGAGGGAACTGGGAAAACATGGACACTCACCAACCCCAGCAAAGTTCCTAGCCTAGACAGACTTATCAGTTCTGGTGAGTACTATGTAATGTGGTTCCAACCACAAGGATTTTTCTTTCCAACATCTTTGTTAGCCACAAAAAGAACAAGGTTGCGATAGACAGGAAATCATCCCAACCTATATTTCTAATAAAATACAACCCCTTTTCCTGAGATATTCTCCACTAGAGTGAAGGGCACCGTGCTCCATTTAGCAAACACCCACATGGGTTCTGCTAGGGCCTTAGCTATTATGCAAGTGGAATATAATTTCTCCACTGAGTCAATGAACAGTCTATTTTTATTTGTTTCACAACATGCCGGGGCAGAGGGAAGGCGGGACTCTGACAAAATAGAATATTCCATTTTCATTATGCACTCAGTGATTTAACAGCTTAGTGCTAAACATTACTGAATACTCAGTTACTTATCTACATTAAATGTTATAATTGAATCTGAGACAGGAAACAGCCTAAGCAAGATTCCTATTCCACTGGGCTAGACGACAGCACTAAACAACATAGGCCAGGAACTGGAGAAGGAATTACAAATGAAACTGCTGGGGAATTCTTTTACAAAGGAAATTGTGGAATTTGCACTAGCATTACTGCCTAGGAGATACAGACCACTCTGACTGTATGCTATATCCCTCCCCCCTCACACCACACTCCTTCCCTTTGTCCGTTTTATCTAATTAGACCGCACACTTTTCAGGGCAGGGGCTGTGTATCAGTTAGTCAGTATTGGCAATTCCAAGTGCACAAAAATCATTGAGTCAGGCCACAAAAACATATGACATTGACTTTAAAATAATGAGATTTAAAAAAAAATACGTTGCTTTTGTTTTCATTTGCTTTCTGTTTGTTGAGCCTTTTAGGGTACACTTGGATTATGTTTTCCAGCTTTTCTCCACAATTATAAGGGCCAGAAACTTATTTTTCAATGAAAGCTGAGATACTTACATCAGCAGAGGATTGGAGGAGCTAGATCCCTAAAAAGGAACCATCACAAGACTCATGATTTAAAAAAAATCACAAGAATTGGCAATACTGCTCTATATCTGTCCAGTGCCTAGCAATATGGGGATACAGAGGCACTGACAGATTGGGAAAGGTGGAGAAGGTGGCTTCATGCTCCCAGAAGGGACAGGCCTCAGGTGGAAGAGGCATGGCTGGAGTCAGCTAACCCTCAGCACCACACAGAGCATTCTGTGCTCCACTCTCCTCACCCTCCCCCGGCAGTTCTCAGAGCTGCCTGGAGCATGCTGCATGTGGCTCCAGCGGTGATTTAAAGGGCCCAGGGCTCTGGCCACCATCACAGTAGCAATAATGGCCTGGAGCCTCAGGCCCTTTTGAATCATCAGGCCTGGAGCAGCTTCCCCTTTGCCCACCATGGCGGTGGGCCTGTGGGGTCCCAAACTCTATTGTGGTGTCTAGGAGGTACCATAACACAAATTAGTAACAACAATAACTTGCAGTACCTTTTGTTAAAATTAAAAGAGAGAGAGTCCCTAAACCAGTGAAAAAGTGAGACCTAAATCACCCAGGAGATCAGACCCTGCTCCTGGAATCTGATCCAAGAGCACAGACCCTGGAACCCATAAACAGCCACACAACCAGCACTGGAACTCCAAGTGGATGGAAAGGTTGGTCCATGAAGATCTGTTTGCAGATCTTTAACACCTTCAGCTGTTAACATGGACTTACACTCATCACTAGACTGAATCTCGTAGGAAGCCATCAAGCATCAGTTTTGTTTCACAAACAAATGTCCCTAAATTAAAGATTTTGAAAAGGGCCTTCCAAACCCATTCGACTAAAAATTCCCTCAACAAATCCAGAATCCCCAGTGTAGAAAGAAGCAAACAGGAACAGGAATTCACAGTTCCTCATCTCTAACTTCGCCCATGTACTGTTTGTTATATAAGTTGCTGCTAAAAAGGCATGTTGAAGAAAATGTAGGAGGGAAATATGGAAGTACTTGGGACACAGACGGAATGGCTGAAGAGTGAGAGACTTTACCAAGAAAACCTCCACATCAATAGCTTGCTTGCTGTGGACTATTGTTTAATTTGTTTCTTGCCTTGAAGGCAATTTTAAATGGGAGACATATGTTAATCCTGAATGCATTACAGGGTTAGGAGAGGATAAAAGCATAGTCAGTGGACATGGTTAATCACATTTTTAGGGTAATTTTAAATTATATCTAGGATTTCTGGTTCAATGACAAAATTGGAGCCCAATAAATCTCCTGTCAAAACAAGAGGAATAAAATCCATCCCCATTGTAGTATGTGGCAAAACTCCCATTGACAGCCATTGAGCCAGGAATGCACCCAATATAGACTACTAGCTGACAGCCCATGCTGTCACATGATGAGTTGTTTATATGGGTAGTTTTAAAGAAGTGTGTCAGCGGGGCCCAGAACCACACCCTCTGTGCAATGTCTCTCTCACAGCCACTGAAATTGTTGCATGCAGATTACCTGTAGAGTAACAATGGTGATTGGTTACATTACCTCTGATACAATGGTCTCAGACTCTTGGCATAGCATAGGTATGTGCTTTTGTGTTGCACGAGCTGTAATCTGTAAAGTCCAATAGACTGATAATCCCCGTGAGGATTGAACCAGGTGATATTCTCACACAAGAGCACGCTCAGTCCTGCCTGTAGCTGTTTCCATCACTTCAGACTGAGGGTATGTCTACACGACAGCATCATTTCAAAATATCTTATTTCGAAATAGTAAATTCGAAATAAGTTATTTCGAAATAGCGCATCCACACTGAGTGGACGCTGAATCGCATTTAAGGCCAGCAGGGCATCAGGTCAGGAGTTACTTTGTGTGGCTGCTGCCTGAGGCTATCTGAGGCCTGTTCTTAAAGGGACCACCCCCTCTTCCCCCCTCAGCCCCGGACAGCTGCTTCTCAGCTTTCCCTGCTTGCTTGCCTAGCTCAATGAGGAACAGGAAAGCATTTTATCTCTGCGTGCTCTGATTCCCCTCACTCGGGACTCTAGTGTGGAGATCATGGACGTTGGGGGCGTTCCCCCCAAACCTGATTAAGGTCCATGATCTCCACCCTGGACCAGGAAGACACCCGCCTTCTCTGGGCCCTGGCAGGCTTCTGGGAGCTGGCAGACTGCTCCTGGGGAGTGGTGGAGGGCTGGCTGCCAGTGGCTTGCTGGCTCATGTTTTGGGGCCACTGGGTCAGGGGCAGTGACTGCTGGCTCTGGGCTGGCAGACCTGGAGCTGGCACAGGCACTGTGGCCAGAGTCAACCCCTGTACGAGCTCCGGGGACGGGAGAGAGGGGAGGGAGAGGAGTGTTCTTGTTTGAGGCTGGAGTGGCCACCAGGGCACCCTGGGAAGGCTGGAGGCCCCCTATTTTATTTCAAAATAGCTATTTCAAATTTGGCATTATTCCTCATGGAATGCGGTTTACCAAATTTGAAATAAGCACTCCACTATTTCGAATTAATTTCGAAATAGTGGTTTGGCTGTGTAGATGCCTGCAAAGTTATTTCAAAATAACAGCTGTTATTTCGAAATAACTTTGCTGTGTAGACATACCCTCACTGTGCAGACCTTCTAGGCTTCGGAATGGCACACAGATGGAGTGACAGTCCTGGGATGTTATTACATAGCTACTGCTGCTCCTCCACCAAGCAAAAGGTGATGCCAATGGTTCTGTAGCAAGTCAGTTTCTTTTGCTAGGGTGTCAGGCATTCTCTAATGTAATTTATTTACACTATGCACATAGTGTAAATTGCAACTGCTGGGCCAAGGAACACCACCACCACCACCACCACTGTTCCCCTTATCATGCAATCTCCTTGAAACATTTTGGGAATGTTGGGGATGTTCCATCTTCCTCAGTTACGTGGAGCATGGGTCACCTATTGGTATCAAATAAGCATCTCTCACCTAATCAATTCCTTGTCATTACAAAGGGTCTCATGCCTTGGTGGCACTGTGGCTCTCTCCTGTTCTCTTCCTATGGAATACAACTGTTCAGTCTCCTCTGTTAAACTGAAACTCTTTAGTTTAACCCAAGTTATTGACCTCAATATAGGAATAATTGGGTACAATGCTATGTAGGGTGACATACAGGAGGTCAGACTAGATGATCTAGCAGTCCCTTTGGGCCTTAAATGTGGTGAAGCACTCTTTCCTCTGGGATCACTAACTGGTTTCAAACACTTTGACCCCAAGATGCTGTATTTTCAACTGGGGAGACACCCCTAGTCCAGTGCTTCCACTATAATAACAGCACCTATTATAATCAAAGGGCACAGCTAGTCCCGTTATAAATAATATTTGCAGAAGGGCTGTCAAATGCCAATGATCTCTCAGACATACTGGGAGCTCATTCCCAAGAGCACAGGGCTGGTAGACAGAAACTTAGTTCACTGAGACTGTTGCCCAAGGTAGACCGCCTCTCTGCCCATTGGGGTGCTAACATTTAGCTGTATGAGCAATTATTGGTGGAGAACGATCACACACACATTATAAGAAAATGCATATGCCACCTATTACTCAATAGGCAGATTTGGCCTCTGGGGGAAGATAAGTGGAGCCAATGGAATTATGTATATAGTGAAATTGGCTATTGAAATTTTGCATTTCATACTGGTCTCTCCTTTTTTTTCTTTTTGTTAGTTCTGCTTACGGGTGGAAATGGTGGATGATAGATAATTGCATTGCTGTAAACACAGTGCCTGATCGAAAGCTCACGGAAGGCAATGGAAAGCCTCTAAAACTGAATATCATAGGATTTGCATCAGGTTCCCATTATACACTGTGTGCAATTTAATATTATGATGCATTCCGTTGGGAAGATTTGAATGCAGCCAATAAAAAGGACAAAGAAGAATACACTAAATGTGGCTAAAAGAACATTCCTATTTGCAGGTATTTTTCTTTCTGACATTCTTGCATTGTCTTTGCTGGTTAACAGGTGAAGTACTTTTTAGCTTTGAATCCTTCAAATTTATAGTTGGTTAGGATTGGAAAAAATGGACAGTGCAACCCTGTGGTGAACTACTAATATTTCTAGGCTGGATTGGCACAATTAAATGGTATGGTTTTCAACTACCATGAAAAGCTGGATAGTTGAGTAAGAGTATTTTGACAAATGAGAAATGAATGTATGGCCAGGATGAGATAGTGCCCTACATTTTAAACAGTTGTAGTCAGAGGAGAAAAATGCAAAATTGGTTCCTAGATAATAATGTCTAATCTTTATTTTGATGGCACGCAGCTATGCAATTAAGGCTGGCTCGTGAAAGCTGTGCATGAGCACACTCTAAATGTTTAACTAACTCATGGATGTCAGGCAGGAAAATAAATACCCTGGTGTTTATACTCTATAAAGTAAAAGCATTGAGCTAAACAGTGTGAATCTGACAGGTGTGACTTCCTTAGTGTTAGATTAATGTATTCCTCATCGGCATCTGTGGCTGATAGCGTGAAACCGTTGATGGAAGAAAAACATTGTTCAGCTACTGACAGGAGTATAAATGCCTGGATCTTAGAAGGGGCTGACTGGTGAATGTAAAGAATTTCAGACACTTTGTTGTATGGGCATATGGAAGAGACTACATTTTGTTACCCTGTGTAGAGGCAATATGTATAATGAATGTATAGGGTATACAAAATGGAGTCTGTGAAGCTTCCATTTTGAAGAAGATTGTTTTACCACAAGTGTAGCTTCCTGCCAAAAGGTCAGCATTGATCTGTGCACTCATCTCAAGCCATGTGCACTCGTCCCTACAGTGCTGCACCCCTCACTAAAGCTGCACTCATCCCTCTAATTATCTGCACACGGCCCTAAATATTGCACTCAGCACGTCAATCCCGTTTCCAACCTCAAGGCCAATAAAAGGTCTGGGCTGAGGAAAGTTTGGGTTCCTTAGGTTCCAAACCCTTTTGTGTTAGTGTCTATTCAGTGTAACATCTATGGATTACTGGTTTGTGGCGAAGCCTTTGTTTTTGACTCACCTGCCACCTACGTGTGGAGCCATCCCACGTGAAGGGTATTTGGCTGGAGTTAGTACAATTGGACTTGGACTTGTCATTATTCCACCTCATCCCACTCACCTTCCAGACTGGACATTTCCACTGAAGAGCCAACCATTACCGCAGCCTGGGAGAGCCATTAGCCTAGACAGTTGAGGATCTTACAGTAGCCCTAAGCCAAAAGGCTAGGAACCCTGCACCGAAGGATCTCCTCGCTGGTCCTCCTTCGAGGCTTTAAATTAGCTTAGAAGTTGCAGGTCGTGAGCTCCGATCGTCTGACATTTTGTAAAGTATTACCTCTTGTGCACGGTTCTTTTCTATCTTCTTTATATCTAGGGATAGGGTTGGCTGTGTTCTTGTTCCTGTTTTTGCTGTTTTAAATTCCTTAATACATGGTTTGGCCCTAAACCTTGTGTGTGCCTGATTATTGGATCATTAGATCACCGGTGATATGGGATCTACCAGGCGTACCTCGTTTCTGATTCAGGGATCATTAACAGCTAGTCAGAGCGAGTCTAATTACCTTCTAAATTAACGTTACTTCCTTCCCTGGGTAACAATTTGGAATAAAGGAAAATCATTCTTTTTCATAGCTCTTGCTCCATGGATTCTGCGCAGCCCAGCATTGGTTATGGGAGGACTATATGGATGCACAAAAGCAGATTTGTGTGGAACCCAACCATCCTGGAGGAGATAGCCGTGGCCTGAGATTGCCATGACAGATCCCATCCCCAGTTTGTTCTGCCCTTTTGCACATATAGAGGAGCCAGTAAGACCAGCTGAAAACTTGGGAGCCTCCCTTGACTAATCTCTGGTCCAGGGGACTCAGGTGGTGGACAGGATGTGTTTCTGCCAGGTTTGTGATCTGTCTAGAGCTCCTTGCCTGCTCTCTGGTTGCTATGCTGTATTGCAATCCAAACTACCGTCATTTTGCAGTTTGAATTTATTTTATATATTATAAAAATGTTCATGTGCACATCACTATGGGGGCCAGATTCCTTTACATAATTAAAAACACACAGTTAGCCATATTCCTAAACTAATAATAACCTGATTCTAAACTGTATGGTTCTGAAATGCATGCTCCCCAAGTACTACAGTGCACCCACCTGAATGTGCAGAAATTTAGGTTAAAAAACAAACAAAAAGGCCATGTCTTGTGCTGCACCATAAACATGGCCATACCGGGGCTCTGATAGGCTCACAAAAGTAAACACGTTCCAGAGCCAGGAGCCTCCAATGAAAAGACCCTGCCACCTGCTCTCTGAAGTTTAGCCTTGGCCACAGATGGCATTCCAACCAATTATGACAGCTCTGAAAGGGCCGGAAGGCACTAATAGAGCCACTTAAAGCTTCGTGAAGGACAACCAAGTTCAACAATTCCAATTGCAACCTGAAGCAGCCTGGGAGCCAAGGTGAATGCAAAGCACAAATATTGCCTGCCCCTACTAAAGGCAAGACATGGAATTTTGCATATTTAAGTTGAACCTCTCTAAACCAGGACTCTCTGGTCTTGCAACATCCATGGTCCCAGTAGAGGGCTGGTGGCTGGGAGCCCTGCAGGCAGGCAGGGCAGCGGGCTGCTGACAGAGAGCTGCCAGCAGGGCCAGGAGCCCAGAGTTCCCCAGCAGGGCTGCCCTGTAGAGCTGGGAGACCAGCACGTCCCTGCAAGTCTGGCCGGTGGGGCCAGGAAGCCCAGTGTAGCTGGCAGGGCAGCAGGGCTGGTGGCAGGCTCAGGCTGGCAGCGAGGCCGGTGAGGCCAGTAGCAGCAGGGCCAGAAATGACCTCCCCTGGTCTGGCAAAATCCCTCACCTGGGACCAGTCAGGTCCCAAGGGTGTTAGACCAAGGAGGTCCAACCTGTATTAAAGTTTCTGAAAGGTTTTCAAGATCAAGCCCTAACTAGAGTGTTTTGCATTAGTCCAACCTGGAAATAAAGATGACAGAGTAGGACCTGAGCAAGATACTGGAGTAGCTGACATGAGACTCAACACAGAATGAAAGGAGGGCAATGTAATGAATGCTAATTGATATGCATGTAGGGAAAATAGATCCTGGAAAACTCACTTGAAATCTTTCTTGATGAGATTACAACTTTGGTGTATAAAGGTAAGAGTGTTAATGTAACAGACTTCTATAAGGCACTTGATTTGATATTGAATAACATTTTGATTACAAAACTAGACAGATACAAATTAACATGGCACCTATTAAACTGATCAAAACCTGGCTGATTTATAGGTCTCAAAATGTATGAATATATGGAGAACATCAACAAGAGAATGTATTCACAATGTGGTCCCAGACCTTAGCCCCATGCTATTTAATATCTTTACTAGTAATCTGGAAGAAAACATAAAATTATGACTGATAAAGTTTGCAGTGGTGAACAACAAACTATTCAGATTCAGAGGACTCTGGATTACTGGTAATCTGGATGCAAGCAAACAGTAGAGCATTTTTAATATGGCTAAATGAAAATGCATATGCCTAGGAACAAAGTATGCAGGCCATACTTACAGGAATGGGACCTCATTTGGAAAGCATTTGGGGGTTATGGTGGCTCATCTGTTCAGCATGAACTCTCAATGTGATGCAGTGGCCAAAAGAGCTCATGTGATCTGGGGTGCATGAATTGAAGAAGCTCAGGTAGGAATAGAGAGGGGAGATTACCTCCATATTTGTCACTCATGCAACTGCTATTGGAATGCTTTGTCCAGTTCTGGTGCTATAGCTCAAGAAGGAGGTTGATTAATTGCAGAGGGTTCGGAGAAGAAAACTTGCCTTATAATGACAAGCTCAAAGAGCTCAATCGATTTAGCTTAACAAAGAGACAGTTTAGGCGTGAGGTGGATTCTGTCTCTAAGTATCTACATGCTCAGGTTAGATTCTACATAACTTACTATTTTAAAATCAAGATTGGATTTTTTTTCAAAAAGATCTACTCTAGGAGCTAGTTTGGGGACGCTCCAGAGCCTGTGTTACACAGGTCAGACTAGATGATGACAGTGGTCCCTTCTGGCCTTGAAATCTATTACTCTGTTATCGAAGAATGGCTGGCTTGCAAATTGCAACCTAATAAGACCAATGCTGTTACCTGGGGATCCAGAAACAAGAGGTCCAATAAGACACTGAGATAATGAACTATTAAAGAAATGAGTGTTCATACCCTATTAGGAGGGACCAGCCATAAACCCCATAAACTGTTCAAGCTGCTCTCTCTCATGTGGGAAAATCATCTCCATCTTGTTTGGCTAGAGTTTAATCCAGCTAGCTTTCATCCAATCCTTAGCCAAGGCACTAGGACATGAAAGAAACTAGAAAATCTAAGGGCAGTGAGCAGCAGCTGTGCAGTTAAACTTCATCAGACCATTAATGGTACTGTAGCCAGCAACAGCACCATTTTCACTAGTGTTCTCACATCTACATTGAACACAATAGGATGAGCTGATATGATTTTTCCTTAACAATTCCATAGACAAGAGAGCCAGGGGAAGAAGAATGTCTCAGGTACACTTCAGGCTTCTGCAGGCTTCCAAAATTCTAGAAGGACCACGGGTAGTCAAGCAACCAAGCTTTCATCCATGAGCAGCTCCTACATATTATGCTACATTAACAGATACCTTGATTAATTAAAATAGCACTGAGCACCATGGATTGTTTATGGTGAAGAGGACTTGTAAAGGGAAGCAACAGATCAAACCTCTTAATGCTTCTCTTATGGAAAACTTTCCAGTACGAATTAGTGGCCGTCTTAGTTGTTTTGATTAGTTGAAGTTTTTATGAATAATCATCTACACAGACTTTCCCTCTTGTAAAGCTGGCGTTTACAGAAGGAGCAAGAATGTGTTCCATCAGGTCTCCAACCAATGAGGGAAAACTGGCTCTAATAACCTTTATCATTTGGTAAATTATAAACATCCTAAAGGATGGAGGAAGAGACTGGAAAGCTCACTGCATTATTCACCATACAGCATGATTTGAATTTAAAGCAATGGGAAAACTGGGGTTAGACTGTGACTGAAGACTGCAGAAGTCTAAACCACGAGCACAAAATAGCTAGGAAACAGAAGGCCAAATACAGGCTCTTCTTAATCCCATACATGATAACTAAGGGGCCCAACCCTTGCTCTTTAAAGTTCAGTTTTATTTGGGAAAAGTGACTCTATAAAACATCTGCTTCCTGCGCTTGTTCAGTGTTAGAGCAGTGACAAAAATAAGTGTTGATTTCTTTTTACTGCTGTGAGCACAGAAGAATGAATAGAGTCCTGAGAGTAAACTTGCTGTTACTGCATCTTACGTATCAGTAGAATTGTGAACTACATGCTGATGTTAAGGGGGCAAATTCTGAAGGCAGAATTTGAAGATAATGTGGTTGCACAGTGTAAGCCAGGCAGAATTTCAGCAGCAGGATCCCTGCTGCCAGTATTAAGGCTTACGCAGAAAAGCAACCAGCAATGATTGTGAAGGGCTAACAACTGGGGAGGAAAGCCTTTTTAGATCTGTCTTGAGAACATTTAATGGTGGACTCCACATTGTCATTATTAACAGGATGCTTTTTGGAGTAGAGCTGCACTTCAAAGTCAATGGCAAACTTCTCATTGACTTCAGTGAAAGCAGGATCTGTCCCCATGTAAACAACATTGCCAGAGAACATATACTAATTAACAACGGTTGATACCCAACATGAGTCATTGTTAGAAAGGTATCTATTTCTTTATTTCTTTTCAATAATAAGCTGTCCTATCAGTTTCCTCTCAAAGGCTACATCTACACCGCAGCGATTTTTGAGCGTGCCTATTATTTCAAAATATAACGGGCTCGCTATTCCGACGTTCCTGTAAACCCCATTCCATGAGGAGTAAGGCACTTTTCAGAATAGTGATTAATTTTGAAATAAGTGCTGCGTAGACAGCGCCAAATTTTGAAATAAGTTATTTCGAAATTGACTGGAAATAAGCTATGCAATTTGAGTAGCTCAAATTGTGTAACTTATTTTGAGCTATGGGTGCAGAGTAGATGCACCCTAAATGTTTTCCCATGGCCCTCGTTAACAAACAGGGCAATTTTACTTTTTGGATCCCTTTGTTAAAAAAAATTCAATCTTTGTATAAGTGATCAAAAGGAAAGAGTGCTTTTTCTGCAAGATATTTTATCCACAAGGTAGATCAACCAGGATCCCATGGTAACTTCCAGTAAAAGGCTGACATTCAGTTTCAAAGCTCCTGACAAGGAAATAGAATCAAGTATTTGTTACATTTCCAGAAATGAGACAATATTAGAGGGGAAGCAAAGAAACACTGTTTTGCTTCACTGAGCCACAAAGCACACAGCTGAGATGGATCAAAAGAGTAGAATGGCTCCCCAGCCTAACATAAGAGGCATGTGTAGCAATGTTGGCGTTTTGTTGTTAAGCCATAAAGGGGCTTCCAGAATGTCTGAACACAGAACTTGGCATGCGATATAGGAGCTGGGAGGGAGGGAGAGAGAGGGGAGAGAGGAGGAATGGCTATGGATTAAAAGTGATCCCTTCTCAGAAAATCCTCTTCTCTCTTGCATAACAAGATGCTCTGGATACTAGTAAATATCAACAGTGACATGCTCCCACTTCCTCCCCCATTCATGTTGACTTTAGCTGACTTTTCCACATTCATTTA
This sequence comes from Pelodiscus sinensis, assembly GCF_052426305.1. Taxonomy (NCBI): domain Eukaryota; kingdom Metazoa; phylum Chordata; order Testudines; family Trionychidae; genus Pelodiscus; species Pelodiscus sinensis. Next base: position 99,286,361 of record NC_143052.1, read on the forward strand.
TCAGAAGGACAAGGCTGCGGAGCTTTATTTAGAAAATGTTACAAATAACAAGCCTGAAATCAGGAACATGACACCACAACTACAATAATGACAACAATAACAGCACCAGCTGCCAGGCACACTTCTCTAGCTGGTAACACCGCCGCAATCCAACCCAATATTACCACATGCGCCTGCCACCTTTAACCAGTTTAGGCAGGGAAGCCAGGCCTCTTCCTTCATAAATAACATCATGCTCCAACTCAATGTTGTTATTGAGCTCACCAGTATGTGATGTAAGAGACCACCCTGAGAATGGATAAATAGGCTGATACTCAGAGATGGGTTATATTCTGATGGAGTTTCATTTAAGGGGCTATCTCCTCCCCCTGCCCCCCACCGTGACACACACACATTGTGAAATTCAGGAGAAATTATATAAAATCATATTGTGATTTTTAAAGCAGGGGAGAGAGGATGCAATTTAAAGCTATTTGGTTGCTCGTGAACTATCATCTAAAATGCTGTAACTGCTAATCTTAGGTTCTGGCACTGAAAAGAATTCAAGGAGCCATACATTAAATATTAACATGTTCATCAACAAATGAACTCTTAACCAGTTCTGCTTTTTCTGAAATATTGGGCAAGCATGGTAAACACCTTCTGAATTCCAAACTAAGCAACCCAAGAGTTATTTTCTCATAGCCTACAGGAGTATCTGTTTACCCTGGCTGCAAACTGAAGGTAGGTTCTGACAAAAATATTCTGAAGAGCGAATTAAGGTTGAGAAAGTGTTCCTTTAAAGCAATATTAACAGAATGTTGTTATAACAATAATAAAAACCATAGCTCTTGAAAACTGAGGACATTTGCAGCTAAAGGTTCTTTGGTCACTAAGTTCTCTTCTCCCCTGGATCCCTACTCAGTCTCCACTTGCTGGTTGGAAACTTGCACCAGATGCCATATTAAACATAGATCTGTCGGATGGAGTATATTGATTCCAGAACTGAGCACTAGCTGTATGAGGAGATAACTCATATCTCACCATGTCAGCCTACATGAGGTACAGGGCCATTTTTATTCACAAATGGGAAGGATATCAGAAAAGATCTTTCAATTCTTGGGATCTGGACCGCCTTCTTGAGATGTCCATGCACACTGAGCTATTTGCAATGTATATCCCCAGACCAAGCAAAGAGCAGAATTTTAAGCCCCTCAGGTTGTATCATCTAACTCACCGACTGACATGGAGGAATGTAGGTTGAGGGCCAGCAGGATCTTCTGAGAGAAACACAGTGATGCTAAGCATGCATTCCAGCTCCTCTCACTCCTCCATGAGGAGCAGAACAGAGATAAAACCCTCGAGAATTGGTGCACTCTCAGGTCTGTGGCCATTAAGTGCAGAGAGGTTAGGGTGATAGTGAATCTCTAGAGTTTCTCTGATCCTTATTTACAGGATGAGTGGGCCCATATGTGGAGGGTGAATGAGGTAGAACAAGATTTCTGGAGCATAATGGGATGGTCACTGACAAGGGAACGTACAGTTTCTAGAAAATAAGTGACATGTAAGATATAATTGATTTATACTGAGAGGATGCAGTAGGAAAGGGGGAGGGGGAGTGAGTATTTGTCCCATGTGAAGTGGTGGTTCTCTAGTCAGTGAGCAGAAAATGGATGAGGATATGGGTCAGGTGTTGGTCTATATCTCCTACTGAAAATATAGATAGAAAAGCGCAGGCAGAGTAAAAACACACCTTTTGCCTATATGCAGGAAGTGAGCACCGGTACAGTTCAGGCTGTCATTAGAACCTTCATTGTGACTTTCCCATCATTCAGTTGCTTTTCAATAGTAACACTTAAATAATGCTATTTAGTATGTAGCATGGTGTCAATACTTAGCTCTCTGAAAAGTATTCTCTGCCTGAGAAATTCTTTAGGTTTTGAGGTTTGGGTTGTTTTTACAGCCGGCGTTTTTTCCCTTCTCATGTCTCCTTCATAGTGCTCATGAAAGTCACAGGACCTGATTCTCATTTATGTTAAGGCAACTTTACTTGACACCACTCTCCAAGAATGCAAACCAGCTTTAAGATGGATGTAAATATCATTTACTCACACTTTAAAGTCCTTTAACAGTGCCAGAGCTGTGTCAAGTAGCTCTAGTGTAAATGAGATTCTGAGCCTCTATGCTCCCTGATTCCTGTACACCCTTTCCACTGCACATACAATTCTCTCCTTGGAGGGAAGAGAAGGGAGAATGAATCACACATAGCACATGTTAGTCATATCACATAATGTACTGCTGGAAGGTGCTCAGATAGGTTCTTATGTGACCTTCATTGCCCTAAGTAGAACAGCTTAGGGAAAGATTCCATCTCTCCGTTCCCTCTTGCACTAGGAATGGTGATGGGACTTTGAAGATTCCACTGTCTGAACAGATGTGCAGTAGCACTGGTATTCTGCTTGTGAAAAGGACTTCTCCCTGAGGAAGGGGCAAAGCTGTTTTTCTTGCAAGTTATAACTGCAGTATAATCAATGTAGAGGTTTTTCTGGTAAGCAAAAATGCATTAAAAATTATAAGTAGAGTATGACTGTTCTTTAGTCAATGCAAGTGTTCATGAACTCAAACTAGCACTGTGGTTATTTTCCAGTCTCAAAAAATTGTTCCAGAGGCTCATAAAACCTTGAACTTCAATGGGTGTGCCTTCCCCCAAATATTCTCCTAAGGAAAACCAAAAGAGATGGACAGCTGTATAAAGAACAAACAATGCAAATTTTTGGATATCTTTTTTTTCTGCTAGCATTTTGTTTATCCACAGAACTACTGTATTTTATATTATTTTATTGGCAGTTTAGATCTGTGGACCCAATTTTTAGCTTGTCTAAATCTTCATAGCTCCTTTTACTTCAGTGGCCATATATAGAGAGGAGAAATAATATATTTCCATTTGTCTACCCCTGCAGGGTCTCTGGGTTATTATTCACCAGAGATTAGCCACCTATTTTGATACAGCCTGCTCTCCACATATCAGCTTTGGGGTCAGACAAAATAGTTGTACTCTACAGGAGGAGATATATTTTACACACCAAGTTCTTGTCCTTGTTCCTCCCTCCCCTCCCCCGCATCTGTTGCCTTATCAGCTATCAAGAATCATTTGCCTAAATCTCCAGTAATAAGTTCCCAGCTTTTAGCTCTAGACACCACAGAGGCATCTGGACTTGTTCATGCAGTGGCAACAGACTGGCCAACCAGTGACGGAGAAACGAGAATACTCTTTACTTACAGTGGCCTGCTTTGCTTGTCAGCCACTGTAGAGCAAAGTAATAGAACAACAACTGTCCTGACAAGTTCCAAAATGTTTGCAGTGGGCAGTATGACCATGAAATTGACTCCTTATTTACCACACTCTAGTCACCACCAGGACTTCCCTTCATCTGACAGATTTCCTACCAAAGAAAACCTGGCTTTCTTCAGAAAATAAACTAATCACAGTGTACCTGCTGTCAAATATGACATTGCCCTATGTTACAATCCTGCAAAGGACTCTGCCAATATGTTTTAACAAATTGCATACATCTTTCACTTTTCCTCACTGATATTTATGAAGCCTCCTTGGAAGCCAGCAAGTGAATCTGTTTCCTGATCAAATGTTCATGTTTTCCTTTGTGAACGCACATTGGTGTATTATTGTAGGGTCGTTCAACAGTGGCTGAGCTGTTGGCATTTTTTAAAGTATATAGATTCCCCTTGAGGGACTACTGCTGAACTTAACCCTACGTACACAGATAAGTGAATTGCTGAAGGCTTAAAGCATGTGTCTTTGAGAGAAACCCACACAAAATACAGGTGGATTTCCAAATAAATATAAACAAAACATTCACGATGAATCAAATATATGCAAATCTCGTGTTCTGCTAGCCTGTAAGGGAGCTGTAAATTGCAATCAATAAGTTTATGTGAATCTAAATAAATAAATATAAGGGACACTAGAGGAAATCTAAATTCATGTACCTTATATGTCAAATCTGGACGTATTTATTGAAAGAAGGTGTATAATATATCATGCTATAAGATTTATCCAGCATTGCTCGGGTCTTTAACTCAATTCATTTTTATTTTCTTCATTTAAATCATTGATCTGGGGTGGGGCTGGGGATGAGGGGTTCAGTATGCAGGCTGCTCTAGGGAGACGACTATTCCAGCCCTCTCTCACCACAGCAGTTTGGGGCCAGGTGAGAAGCATCTCTGCATGGCTACTGCAACTCCAGTGGGCACAGACAGGGGAGAGAGGGGTGCATGTCCCCCAGTTGGGACATGTCCAGGCTCACCTGCCCTCTGCACTCCCCAGCCAGAGTGAGGAATGTGGGAGACTGTGCACTTGCCCCTCACTCCCTGGCAAAAGGAAATTGCCAGCAATGTCCCCGTACAAATCAGGGGGGAAGGGAGAGAAAGGGGGAAGAGCTTCAGCCCTCCCTAAAGAACAGACACACGGACAAACTCTCTCAAATGTATAGTAGATGTACTGCTGCTGGGGAAATTGCTCAGAACCAGCTAAATTTTAAATGAACAGCAGAGCCAGAGCCCCTTTTGCGTGAGCATAAAAACAAAGTCCGAACCTTCAGTTCAGACACTTGCACTGCATCACCCGCTTCAATCTCACTGTAAAGAGCGTTGAAGTACAGGCCTGCTCTGAGCAGCTCTGAGGGCTGTCTGAGGGGAGGACGTGCAGTGCAGCACACTCTCTGAGTGGTGCTGCAGTGCCCCCATCCCTGCTCCTTCTGCCTGAGGCCCCACCCCTTCTGGGAGCATAGAGCCGGCCCCCTCATCTTGCCCAGGGTCCAGCAAGTCTGTTTCCTCCCCTCCCCCCATGTTGAAGCAGCGTGCATAAGAGAGCGTCACAGTGAATGTAAAGGGAAAGAATACTCTTGTGGCAAAAGCAATGGAAAAGTCCTGCCACAGACTTCCTTGGTCAAATCCATTCATTCCCATCTGCACAAACTGTGGATCATTGGATTCCCTTTCTCCATGTCTTGGTCTGCATGGACTGTTTAGCTTGTAAGCTCTTCTGAGACAGGACTCCTTGCCCCTCTGTGTATGTACAGAACTTGGCACATTAGGGTCGCTAGATCAGTTGAAGCATTTTAGTGCTATTGATATTTAAATAATAATTATGCCCCTGCCCTTCCATCTTGCTGCTGTAGCATAGAAAAGGGCTTGTAGACGAAGGCAAAAGGAATGTAGCCACGATGCACCAGTGTCGCAGTGTTTCTCGGGACTGATTGCGGCATCTTCCCTGATTAGTATAGCAGCCCACTGTAAATTAGACCTTTGCATATGGAGTTTCCCCATATCATAGAATCATAGAATCATAGAACTGGAAGGGACCTCGAGAGGTCATCGAGTCCAGCCCCCTGCCCTCAAGGCAGGACCAAGCTCCATCTACACCATCCCTGACAGATGTCTATCTAACCTGTTCTTAAATATCTCCAGAGAGAGAGATTCCACCACCTCCCTTGGCAATTTATTCCAATATTTGACCACCCTGACAGTTAGGAATTTTTTCCTAATGTCCAATCTAAACCTCCCCTGCTGCACTTTAAGCCCATTACTCCTTGTCCTGTCCTCAGTAACCAAGAGGAACAAATTTTCTCCTTCCTCCTTGTGACACCCTTTTAGATATTTGAAAACTGCTATCATGTCCCCCCTTAATCTTCTTTTTTCCAAACTAAACAAGCCCAGTTCACGAAGCCTGGCTTCATAGGTCATGTTCTCTAAACCTTTAATCATTCTTGTCGCTCTTCTCTGTACCCTTTCCAATTTCTCCACATCTTTCTTGAAATGTGGCGCCCAGAACTGGACACAGTACTCCAGCTGAGGCCTAACTAGTGCAGAGTAGAGCGGCAGAATGACTTCACGAGTTTTGCTTACAACACACCTGTTGATACAACCTAGAATCATATTTGCTTTTTTTGCAACAGCATCACACTGTTGACTCATATTCAACTTGTGGTCCACTATGACCCCTAGATCCCTTTCTGCCATGCTCCTTCCTAGACAGTCACTTCCCATCTTGTATGTATGGAACTGATTGTTCCTTCCTAAGTGGAGCACTTTGCATTTCTCTTTATTAAACCTCATCCTGTTTACCTCTGACCATTACTCTAACTTGCTAAGGTCATTTTGAATTATGTCCCTATCCTCCAAAGAAGTTGCAACCCCACCCAGTTTGGTATCATCTGCAAACTTAATAAGCATACTCTCTATCCCAATATCTACATCATTGATGAAGATATTGAACAGTACGGGTCCCAAAACAGACCCTTGAGGAACTCCACTTGTTATCCCTTTCCAGCAGGATTTAGAACCGTTAACAACAACTCTCTGACTACGGTTATCCAGCCAATTATGCACCCACCTTATCGTGGCCCTATCTAAGTTATATTTGCCTAGTTTATCAATAAGAATATCATGTGAGACCGTATCAAATGCCTTACTAAAGTCTAGGTATATGACATCCACCGCTTCTCCCTTATCCACAAGGCTCGTTATCTTATCAAAGAAAGCTATCAGATTAGTTTGGCATGACTTGTTCTTCACAAACCCATGCTGGCTATTCCCTATCACTTTATTACCTTCCAAGTGTTTGCATATGATTTCCTTAATTACCTGCTCCATTATCTTCCCTGGGACAGACGTTAAACTGACAGGTCTGTAGTTTCCTGGGTTGTTCTTATTCCCCTTTTTATAGATGGGCACAATATTTGCCCTTTTCCAGTCTACCCATCCTGAGTAGAAGAGGGACTCTGCTGCCTCTGCAAAATCATCCCCCCTTTTCTTGGGGTCATGAATTAGGGACCTATGTATGGGCCAAGAGGCCTGGAGTATGGCACACTAATTATACTCAGTCAGGATTCTATGGTAGGGGAAAAGCTGCAACCTGTCTTTTTGTGGGGTGGAGTCTAAATTCTGATCTCAGTTACATACTGTGGTCTAAAAGTGGCATAATTGCACAGAGCTCAAGTTGATTTACTCCAGATTTGTCTCTTGGCCATTGATGAGTGGGATATGTTGTAGAAGGCCTACCTGCCAAGTTAATGTATCGGTAAACACAACTGATGCGTGCACTCTAGAAACCTGTGATGCAAGCAGGCTAGAGGCTAAAATGAAGTCTTTGAAAAATGGCTGCATCAGTCTCTTATCAGGAATTCTAGAATAAATTGAGCCTTTGTACAAGCAGATGTGATGCCCACTGAAGCCGAGAAAGAAAATGTAAGGCTGGCTTGGGGTTTGTGAGTCAACCCTCCTTTGCGCTGTGCAGGATCACAGGTTTTGTTCCTGGAACTGGCCTTGCTCTGCAGTGACTGGGAATGCTGCAATGACAGTCTGTTTCACTCCTGAAAGAAGGGAACACCTGGAGTTACTTTGCAGCAATGTTGATGGAAAGAGGGCAGTGATAGACGTCAGAGGGCAGTTCATTCAGCCATCCTGATCTAAAGAAGCTAGTTGTAATTTTTAGGGAGGTGGGAAGAGGAAAGTCCATCACTGAGAAACAGACAGGAAAAAAAAGTCCAGTAAAATCCCCAAGAAAAAATGAAGGGCTAATGCATTGCAGATTCAAGCTGACACATTAACACATCTTATTTAATCATTTCAGGAAATAGCACTGAAAACACTATCTTGAAGTATAAAAAATAGCTGTGTCAGCTGTCATAAAGTTTTACAATCAGCCTTGAGTTTGAACCAAGAAAGTCCCTTAATGTGTATCAGCTTGTCAGAGGATGCTGGGTGCATTTTAAAGATTCCATTGTCCTTTCATTCCAAAGTTTGTTTGTCTTCCTTTGCAGTACATTGAAATTGATGGATAGTTTGTTAACTTCTGAACCTTTAAGTTAACTTTTTGAGTTTTGTTTCATTTTGGAGGAAAAGTATATAAATGGGAGAAGGAAATATTTCAAAGATTTTGCACCACAAAAGATGGCAGCAAGCCATTAATTATGTGCAGAGTAATAATAATAGACTGACTTTTTATTATATTTTTTTTACAGGCCGAGCTATTTAAAACTGAAAGACTGCTGTAGAAAAGGCACAACCCCTCACCCACCTCTGCTTTTACAGCTTTTTGGCAAAAATATAAAAATATGAACGCAGCTTTGATACAATGCATTTGTATGTTGAAATGATTGCACCCGGATTCAACAAACTCTGAATTCCTGTTGTTACTTAGTGTACATTGCACTTCATACACGCCGCAAGAGACCTAAAGAGTTTACAATCTATAGTTTTGAAGTTAATAGGAGGCTTTCCACTGACTTCATAATAGACATAAAGTGATACATAGGACAACAGTTCAAGGACAGAAGGCATGGAATAGAGGCAGTGCAATGAGGAGCTTATCAAAGGGAGGATTTGCAAAAATAATGAAAGAAAGGCTGGTAAGGAAGGGAGGAAGGGTGTTTGGTTCATGAGAAATTAGAGGCTTTTCAAAGAATAATGGAGTAGCTTGGTGCAAAGCTGTGAGAGAAGGAGATAAAGGTAGAGATTAGGAATGAGGAATGGAGCAAGCATATGTTGATACAGGAGGAAACGAGAGCTGAATGCGGGGACATTTAGGGCTATACAGTTTTGATGGAAACAATAATTTTGAGTGGCACACTTCTCCGTGTTCACAGCCACCAGTAGTAATATCTGGAGGAGATGAGTTAATGGTGCCTCACCATTCTTGTATTATCATTATCTATGGGTACCAGCATTGAGGAACATGTCAAAGAGTCCCACCCACCAAGAGTATTGTTTGGAGAATGGCTTTCAAGATTCTTTTAGTGTTAGAGAATTGCCCTCTGGAATTGTCAGAAAAAAGTGGGAAAAGAAAAGGAATCCTAGAGAGTTATTTTTTTCTATAGCAGAAATGAGAGGAACGTAACCCGTCATGTTCAGCAGCCTGTGTGATAATCTGAATTCTAGTTTAATTTGCTTGAGCACTAAGGAAATAAATGATTAATCTCTACTGTCCCAAAAAGTCTCAGGGGGTAGCTGTGTCTATCTGTAACTTAAAAAACAACAAGTGGTCTGGTGGCATCTTTACAGACCAACAAAAATATATAGGACCGTGAGCCTTTGTGGATAAAACCACGTCCCAGTCCTTCTTCCAGAGAAGTCAATTGAAAATATCTTGTTGTCTTCCATGGGAGCTGGATTTGGCTTTACAGGAAGTTTGTTTTACTATTACAGGTGACCTCACTGAGTACTTGATATAGGATAGTTCCATTGGACTCATTGGGACAATTCATTTAACTCGGTGTTTGCTAAGCAGAGTTTGGGTCACATAATCAGGCCTTAATTGGGTCCAGAGGGAATCTAAGCTACTGTATATTTTACAGAGTTTTTCTGTCTATGAGTCCGTCTGTGTGTCTGTCTGTCCACAAACTCCTCCTAAATGATAAGAGCTAGGATCACCAAATTCAGTTTACAGCTTCCACTTATCATAACTTAAAGTAAGGTCAGGGGTTGGTTGTGCCAGGAAAATGGGATGTGCCTGGAATGGAATTGCTTCTCAGAAAAACATACAGGATACGTCTAGACTGGCATGATTTTCCGCAAATGCTTTTAATGGAAAAGTTTTCCGTTAAAAGCATTTGCGGAAAAGAGCATCTAGATTGGCACGGATGCTTTTCCGCAAAAGCACTTTTGCGCAAAAAAGCCCCAATCGCCATTTTCGTGATCGGGGCTTTTTTGCACAAAACAAATCTGAGCTGTCTACACTGGCCCTTTTACGCAAAAGCTTTGTGCAAAAGGGACTTTTGCCCGAATGGGAGCAGCATAATATTTCCACAAGATGCACTGATTTCAGACAGTAGGAAGTCAGTGTTCTTGCAGAAATTCAAGCAGCCAGTGTAGACAGCTGGCAAGTTTTTCCACAAAAGCAGCTGATTTTGCAGAAAAACTTGCCAGTCTAGACACAGCCACAGAGAAGAGAGAGAATCACCAGGCAGGTGAAAAGCGCTGGCTGGGGGCGCTCCCTCCCTCCCATTCAGGACTGCCCAGCCCTGATCCTTGCATCACCCTCCTTCTCCAGGTGCCCTTTAGGGAGAGCAGTGGAGCTGAAGCTACCCCCTCCTGGTTCATAGTGAAACATTGCTGGCTGTTCCCCTTCATCTGGGAGTGAGGGACAAGTGCACAGTTCGCTGCATTCTTCACTCTGGCTGGGGAGCACAGGGAGCAGACGAACCTCGACCTGCCCCAGTCAGGGGACATGCACTCCACCCTCTGCTGTACACAGTGAAGCTGCAGCAGCCATGGAGAAGCGCTTCTCACCTGGCCCCAAGCTGCTGTGGTGAGAGGGAGCTGGGGTTGTCCTCTGTCCTTGGAGCAACCTGCATACTGAACCCCTCATCCTCAGCCCCACCCCAGAGCAATGGTTTAAATGAAGCATATATATTTTCATTTTATTTCCAAAAAACAACATTAATCATGTTAAGGACCTGAGCAACACAAAGTAAATATTCTAGTACATAAATATCAGCATTTGGATAATTGATTCAACTATTGGAGGGCCCAGAAGTGATATGCTTTCTACAATGTAAACTCATCAGAAGGATGAAGTACTAGGCCATGCTAAACAAATGGCTAAGTCCGTGACTTGGAGAAAAGAGCATGTCTGTTCCAAAGCACAAAGATGGGGTTTGGGGAAGCATGTCTGGAGTTGTCAGTGTCAGTACAATATGGCACTTGCTGATTTAAGGGCTTCTGAGATGAGTTCAAACATCCAGCAGTCGCATGATGCCTCGCCAGACACAAAATCAACTAATGGGATATAATGAAAGTATATTCACCGAAACAGCCAGCGCACTTACCAGCAGCATTTCTTAATGACAAGTTGATGAATAGTGTATCTTCTGTTCAGGGGAGCTGGCTGAATTGTTGACATTTATCTTTGGTCCATTTAACATACATGATTACCATGATGAACGAAAAGGCATATTTGCAACCAGTCTTTAAGCAACAAGGAGACAGACAGTAATTAAAGCTTGATACGCCCCAGAGCTCCAGTGGAAGGGCTCATAAGCGCTTTTAACAAGTCTGCTTCACCAGCATGCTTATTAAATGTTCATTTTTTTATAAAAGTGCTGACAGTTCCAATATACTGGATCAGAGCTTGACACTTTTAAGGACAAACTCGCTCATAAGTCAGCCTTTTGGTTTTCTTGGGAGACCACAGTTAAAATCTGAGCTCCTCCTAACTGTCCATATTTAACAAGCTAAACAGCAGCTTGTGTCTATGAATTCCAACAGCCCAGTCATGTCAGGACAAGGGCGTCACCCACACTCAGTAATCTGGAGTTAACCTCTCAGAGAGGCAGGGAAAATGGGATACTGCGCAGCTTTCCTGTGGGTTTGCACTAGTTTCGCCCTCCACTCTATCATGTTGATTACCAAGCAAACTTGGCAGACAGAGGCCATTATTATATCTAAGAGAGGCACACAGCTTTTATTGGGACCAGGCGCATTCAGAGAGCAAGCCAGGACACGTTACAGGACTATAATCTGATTCTCAGTTCACCCTTACACTTTACATTCTGTATTGAAGTTTGACAGATAATTGCAGCTTTGGCTCACATGGCTTAAAGTTTGTTGAGAGGAGAAGCATAAATATCTGCCTGGGACAAAATAGACACAGCTTGTTAGCAACATTTCCTGACAGGCTCCACCCGGAAGCAGCTCCAGGAGGATTCTTTCCTTCACAGCTTTAATGGGGAATCCCCTACCAAATATGGCCCTGAGAGTCTGTGTAGAACTGATTGTGCATTACAGCAAGCTGGATAATATAAAAACAGCCCGGCAGACAGAAGCACACTTGTTAGTTTCATTAATTAAAATCAGGCATGCATCATTTGCCAAGAGCAGAATGTATTTTTTTATGTGGCAGCCATCTTTTAGAAGGCAATTTGGCCTCAGGGTCTAAGGCATGGGACTGGGAATCAGGAGTTCCTTGGGGAAAATGGTATGTGTTCATGTGGTTCAGGGGTGGGCAAATAATGGCCCATGGGCTGGATTCGGTTTCCCAGGGTTAGCCCCTGGTAGGCCGCTGCCACTATCCTTACCTAAGCCTCCACAGGTACAGGCAATTGCAGCTCCCGTTGGCTCCAGATTGCAGTTCCTGGCCAATGGAAGCTGCAGGAAACAGTGTTCCATTCCACATCTCTTCACACAGCTCTCATTGGCTGGGGACAGCAATCGGAGGCCAATGGGAGCTGCAGTTGCCCATGCCTGCAGAGGTGCAGGTAAATATAGCAGCAGTGGCCCGCCAAGGGCTAACCGTGGTGAAATGCCACCATTTATTGCCCACCCTTGTTGTAGTTAAAGATTGTACCCTGATATAGATGCATGGAAGGGCTGAATAAAGGCTGCAAAGGCAACCTTGACTCTGGCATTTCCCAACTTTTGAGTGTTTGACCTTGCCACCCTCTAGATGATTTCTTTGCTGTTTTAGAAGCCCAACAGACCAAAAAAATTAGAAATTCTATTATGTGCTATTGATGGGTCTTCAGCAGAGTTGGAATCTTCAGATCCACTGCACAGAACTCTGACACCAATTGAACTAACAGAGTAACTGAGAGCAATAATAGGTCACCACCTCTGTGTGGATCAGCCACTAGAAAGGCATGAGATACATGTACTAGCCATGGGTTTCATGGCTATTTGCTGGAAGCAGGTGGATCTTGAGACTCATGAATGTTGGGTTCCATTCTAGGTTGTGTAGGTGAGTGTGGGCTCTAGTGGGCTGTCACAGGGTTCACTCAGAGGATTAGCTCACCACCCCTCTTGAAGTTTCTCCACCCCGTTGTCCCAATCTCTCCCTTAGCAGCCTCTCTCACACTCCCCACACTGCAACGTTTCCTCTTTGGCCTTCTGTCCAAGTTTCACCCTTTTCGGAGGATCCAATTCTCTCTAAACATGCCATATCAGGCAATCTTCAAAGGCCATTGCCCTATCTGTGCCACACCCCCAATGGCTAGTGAGGAACCCAGGCAGTGTTCCCTATGAGCGATACACTTGTGTGGCTGCTCAGGAGAAATTTAAATAGCACTCAGCTGATTAGTAGAGCAAGGGTCCCACAGCAGGGTTTTGTGTTTCTACTGGTGGTGCACATTCACACATGCCTCAGTGCATATAAAATTATTCCACACATGGATGGAAAAGATTAGAGGGTATTCCAGTCTAGGCTATTTTCTCCCTACGCCTTTCTCTCAAGTCATTGCTGGCTATCTCCCACTGCCTTCACTGAGCTGCAGGTGCTACACATGCTGTGGGTAGCTACACAGCATGGAGACTGGCCTCTACAGCACTATTATATCCCCCACCTATATATAAAGAGGGGTGAAGAACGAGTAAGACCTAGGTTCTATCTCCATAATGTTCCATCCAGCATAGCTGTGCAGGGGTGCAGGCCAGTGGTGGGGACCACAAACAGCACCAGGTACAGGCTTGGTGAAATGTTCTTCCTGCTGCAGCAAGAAGGAAAACCCAAGAGGCAGAGGGTGTCTCAATCAGCCTCATGATCTGGCCCTTAGAAAATGGAACAATGCTCTGTCCCTTCAGTAGGGCTTGTGGCTAGGCCATGACTGTCTTTGCTCCCTCAAATAATTCATGGATTACCTTTAACATCAGCTACTGACTGTAGTTATTATATAGTGACCCATTTGCTCTTTGGCATAGGAACCCTATGTCTCTGTTTCTACTCCTGTTCCTGTATTCCCTCCAGCAGGGCCCACTACTCCATGCGCACCCCCATCTGGGGACAGCAGCAGTCCTCAGTCTCACACCTGCCAGCTGCAGCCAAAGTCTAGTCTCTCATCTCAGGGGCAAACCACAGTCTGAATAGGTCATGTTTCAGTGTGGTAAGGTACAGTGCAAGGGGGGAGGGACGGGCCTGCTCACTACTCAGTCTCCCAACTCAGGGACCCTGTGGCAGTAGCTTTGTCCTGCCCCTCCTTCACTCCTCCTTAACTGCTCATGCTCCCTGGGCCACTTCCCCATGCCCTGCACCTTCTTGGCCCTTTTCTCAAGACCACAGCCAGGCTGGAGCGAGCTTGCTTGCTTGCTTGCTTTCTTCTCTTGAGTTTGACCAACACTGCTCCACTTAAGATGCTTCTTCCCTGGGAGCCAGACCTGCATCCTTGCTGGTCAGGAACTAATTGCCCACAGCCTTATAAACAGGGCTTCCCCAACAAGCTGCTGTCTGATTGGCTTCCTATTAGCCTTTTCTTAATTGTCTGGTTCTCTGTGCAGCTTCTGACCTGCTCTTAACCTCTCCTTACAGACTTAAACAAGGATTTCAGCACCAACTCAACAAAACACTTGAGCACATGCTTAACTTTAAGCGCATAGTTTTGTGGCAGGGTCTACTCTCCTTGGTAGGTTGATCCAAACCCTTACAGCCAAGTATCACTCTAGTGCACAAGACAAGGACTGAAATGTTAGTCCAAAGCCGAGTACATCAGTGAGCGCATAACAAATCCAAGGTATCTGAAAGGAACTTGACTTCCATCAAACTGACTCAACTGCTTCTCGAGCCTCAGCAACATAGTTCTAGATTAAGAAACCTCCTTCCCTTTGAGCAATGGCCCATTTTTACAAGCAGTACAGACTCAAAGACCACATGCTTAGGATCCTCCCTAGATCCCAGCCTGTCCTCCAGCCCTCAGGTTACCAACTTTGTTTGGATGAATTCCTGGGGGTTTCACCACATGACATTATCTTTAGTTAAAGATTTATCATTAATTCCTGGAGAATCCATGAGAATCCATGAGAATCCTGACAACCCTATCCAGCTCTGATCTCAGATTCTCAGCCTGCAGCAGCCACATGTGCTCTGCCCTGCTACCTGTAAAGTCCTTTCTCCAGTGACAACCCCATCTCCAATCAATGGAGAGCTGCCAGCAGAGGATACGGCCTGTCTTTCTTACTAGCATCTTTTCCAATCAGGACTTTGTGGGGGAAGAGGGAGAGGAAAGTTAGCAGGCCAGGACTTACCTACATAGTACTGTTGTTCTGTAGAATGGAAGCCCCAAGATTAAACCCCAGGGGCTTCAATAAGACTTGAGCACATGTTTAATGTCAGCCTGGTTCACAAATCCTGTACATTGGCTAATCCAGGCATTTAGTAGGGCAACATCGAAAAGGATGCAAGAGAGACATTCACTGGAAATTGGACTTGTCTATAAGCAGAAATGTGGGATTTCCCATATACAGGGAATGCTAACTGCCAAGTAGCTCAACCTGGAGTCTAGCCTGGTGATCTCATTGAAGAATAATTTAGTGAGTCCTTTCAATAGAAATCAGAGAGGATGAGCAATCTGCAAGGGGACCAAAGCCTAACTGCAAACCTGTAATAGAGTCATCACAGGTGTGTGCCGTTTGTGTGTGTGCAGGGGGGAGTTTGTTGACAATAACCTTTTATGTGGAGATATTAAAAAGAAATCCACAGCTCTGAGGTCACCAGACCTACTGTTTGGAGATCTTCCGTTTAATTGCTCTCTGCTTGACATCAGAAAGCCTGACAGTCCATTATATTGAGATGTAATATAACTACAAAAAATTGTTTGAAAACAGAAAACAAAGTCTGGCTTCTTGTTTCCATATTATTTTTCTCCATTTTGTTTAACTCTTAGAATCTGTTTGATTGTTTCTTTTAGTTTCCTTTTTGGCATACTGCACATTTACATAAACAGCTGCATAGAAATTACTAATCCCCTCTGTCTCCTCTTATTCTTTGTTAAGTTGTGTTGAGAAAATAAATATGAATGGCACAGATGTCCCATTTTTTCTCTGCATAAAATAGTTTATGACATGCTGCAAATGTTGCAGAAAATTTTCTTTTATCATTAAAGAGATTACATATTCACATTGGTTAAAGAGGCTTTGGCAGGTTAAAAATCATTCTGGGAAGAGGGATTAAAATGTTTTACTAGTAGCACTTTAGTTTATTAAAACAAACATTTTAAAATTATTTTTGTCACCATTTGTGTTGTAAATGCTGTTGAAGTGTCTAGGGTTACTAATCAGCACATACCTTACTTGCACCTCTCTCCAGATCCCCAAATAAAATAAGATTCAAGAAAAAATTAGAGATGAAAGATTTCAGTTCTGAACACTGTTCTGTGTGTCATGATAGACAGAATCACAGTACAATTTAAATAGAAGCAATTATTAAAGAAAACAGTAACAATTACCAGCAGATGAACAAACCTGCACACTACTTCAGTTCCAGCTTTATCTCCTTCATTTACCCAGGAATAAGTACTCTACAGCAGTGTTTCTGAAAGGGTTCCGCAGAATCACTCTCAGAAACACTTTAACTGGCCACCCCGGTTTGTTTATTTACCGGCGCCATGGCCACAGAGCCTCACGGCTCCCATTGGCTCCATTTCGTCCTTTGCAGCCAAGAGGAGCCATGGGAAGTGGTGGCCTGACCTATGCCACTTTCCGCGGCGCCCTCTTGGCTGCAAAGAATGAAATGCAGCCACAAGGCTCTGTGGCCGTGGCGTCAGTAAATAAATAAACTGGGGCAGCCAGTTAATGTGTTTCTGAGGGTGATTCCGCAGAACACTTTCAGAAACACTGCTCTAGAGCACACAGAAGAAAAGTAGAGGCTGAAAAGTCGAGTTGACCAAAAAAACATTCCAATGGAAAATTCCTAACAGAAAACACTCTTTTTGCAAAATTTCAGTTTTCTGTCAGGAAAAAAACAAAAAGGGCATATCTACACAGAAGGGTTAATCTTGAAATAAGCTACACAACTTGAGCTATACTAATTACATAGCTTAAGTCGTAATACCTTATTTCGAATTTGGGCACATCTACACAGCACTTATTTTGAAATACTTCCTCTGACTTCCCTTACTCCTCATACAATGAGGTTTACAGAAGTCGGAGTAAAAAGCCCGTTATTTCAAATTTATTTTGAAAAAATGGGCTTGCTATGTAGATGTGCAATATGGTATTTCAGAATAACTGGCGTTAGACTGAAATAACGCTGCTGTGTAGACATGCCCAAAGACAGCACCTCAGCTTTGAAGCAGACCACAATAGCATAACTCGGTCTATAATCACTGGGTAGGTGGGCCTAGTCCCACACCAGCAGTAAGTTTGGTAAAGCATAAGGGAAAGTGAATGGCTTTCATAAGAAAAGGGAAGCCCGGGCAAAGGTGTCTTTAAAAAAAAACATAACAAGGGAGCAAACAACAGGGAGGCAGAATTCCTTCCGAAGCTAAGGATGATGTTGGCACAAATGGATATAAATTGGCCATGAGTACGTTTAGGCTGGAAATTAGAAGGAAGTTTCTAATCCTCTTGAGGAGTGAGTTCTGGAACAGCCTCCAAATAGGAGAAATGAAGGCAAATGACCTAGCTACTTTTAAGTTGTAATTTTATACATTTGTGAATGGAATGATGAGACAGGGTTTTCTGAGGCAGTAGGGGACTAGACTTGATGACCCAGGAGGTCCCTTCCAGTTCTGTGTTCTCATTATAAACTCTTCTGCTAATCAGGCTGAGAGTGTACTGTTAGGAGAATGTGAAGTTAGCCATTCAAAATCATGATGATGTACACAAAGTTCATGTGTCTTTTAAAATAAATCTTTGGAAAGAATGTATGTATTTATTATAAAGGAAGGTTAAATAATAAAAGGCAAGATCAAAAGTGGTCTGAGGGCTTGGGTGTTGGACTGGTACTCACGTGAGCTGGGTTCTAGTCTTTGTTCTGCCACTAAGGTGAATCACTTCCCTTGCTCTCTACCTCAGTTTCCCCATCTGTAATAGATCACTAGCACATCCTGTTGGAGTTTTTTAATGAAATACACTCTTGCTTCATTTCCACAGAGCTTTTTTTCCCCTCCCTTGCATGGGGTAGAGCTAGTAAATATCTCTAGAAGCATGAGCATCCAGGTTATGTCTCTGAAAAGAGAGAATACACAAAGCCCTGAAGCATATATCTCCACAAGAAGAAGAAAGAAAGCAGATTCAATACATTCCAGGTACTAATATAGAAACTCACTTGGGCAATGGGGCTGCTTTTTGAAGTCAAAAGCACGGTCAATACTGAAATAGCTCAGCTTTCTATCAAACAACATTTTTATTGAAAATTCCACTTATGTTTCCACTTTCCCAAGTGATATTACACAGGAAATGTCAGTAGCTATACTAGTCTTTGAAAGACTAGCTGGATAAAATAGGTGAGAGGATACATTTTACTGGACCGACTTTTTAAAATGTATTCTAGCTTTTATGTCAAGCCAGTAAAAAGGTAGCATACTTGCCTATATTGCCTTTTAATCATGATCACTCTTTTTGAGATGGCGGTTTCTTCCTCCCCCTTTTCTGACCACCTGTGATTTGATGTGGCCATGTTAAATTGCACCATAGAGATTGTGATTAATGAGTAGGACATCAACTTCTGTCTTCATTTAACATGGTTAAAATTAGTATTCACTAAGGTAAGGCTGGAATTAAAGCCTATTTGAGGCTCTGATATCCTGCCGGCCTTTGGGTAATTTGAAATTAAAAACTTGAAGTTATTTTTCATAAGCTAGAACAATAGCTCTTAGATCTGTTGGCACATGCTACTGACAGGGTGCTGGCAGCAGGCAACTTACAAGAGGGCTTGCCAATGCCTTCATGCATACTTCTAAGAATAACTCAGTGTCCAAGAATTTGGCCTGTTATATTACAGGCCAGGGCCAGCCGACAGCTGTTTTGAATTACAGTAGACTGAATGATATTAGCTTTATTGTAGTTGGACTGACACTGTGCTCTCTCTTAATCGTCTTAATGTTCCGATTTGCCATTCTGCCAGCAGTTGCATGGCATTATTTAACACTCAAGTTTTAGTCACAAGTGACAGATTGGTTGGAACATCTGAACACATGGAACATGATCAAAGTAAAGGAGTATCCACTTAAGCCTCTTTGTAAGGGACAGACTCTAGTTTCTAGGTCTAGGGGTTTTTGTTGCACAGCAGAAAAGACTGACTCTTAGATCTATTTTACATTTTCATAGAAGACAGACATTTCATTCTATGCTTTACAAGCATGATCATATCCTACTTTGCTTTCTCTTTGAGTTCTAGGGAATTTCACAAAGCATCAGTCATGAATCTCTTAACTGTTGCATACAACAAGTAGTTTATAGACACCATCAAAATTCATGTACCATATCTTCAGCCCATTGAAGTACACAGCAAAACTGCCAGTGACTTAATTAGGATAAGGGTTTGGCTCTTAGAATTTTGAATGATCTTTTGGCATTAGAAATTTCCTATTTCTTTACAGAAAGTGGTGGTTACTCCATCTCTTGATGTCTTCCAGTGAAGACCAGATGCTTTTCCAGAATGTCTCAGAGGCATAGTCATGTTAATCTGTAACTTTAAAAACAATGAGTAGTCTTATCGCACCTTAGGCTATGTCTACACTACCACGTTATTTCGAAATAACTCTCAAAATAACTACTTCAAAACAAGTAGGAGTTATTATTTCAAAAGAACAAGCCCATTATTTCAAAATAACAGGCTTGGTAGTATGGACACTTGCCTTGTTATTTCAAAACAAGGAGAGTAATTTCAAAATAACTCCCCAGTGTAGACATGCCCTATGAGACTTTCATGAGCTTTCATGGGTAAGACCTAGTTCATCAGATGAGTTGGAGTGGAGCTAACAGAAACCTAGATATATATATGAGCAAAAAGATCCATGTTAATGAGGCCAATTAAGTGGACTGTATGGCTTTGGTCCACAACTCACTACTGCATCATACAGGAGGCTGGTAATATGCAAGGGGGTCATGTTAGATAATCTAACCATGTATTACAGCCTTAAAGTCTGCAAAGCTATGCAAAACTGTGTGTGGCACACTGAAGGATGTGTCCACACAGCACCCTAAACTCAAAATAAGATACACAATTTGCATTGCGCAAATTGCATATCTTATTTTGATTTTATTTCAAAATAGCTTATTTTGAAATTTGGTGCATCTGCACGGTGCCAAATTTCAAAACAACACACTATTTCAAATTATCCCTTAACCCTCATGGAACAAGGGTTACAGGGATGCCAAAATAGTGCGTTCGTTATTTCAAAAAACATTTCAAAATAACAGGTGGCTTGTTAGGATGCGGGGTAGCTATTTCAGGATTCCCCTTGGGACTGAGAGAATTCAGCATCATGTATATGAGCACAAGGAGGCACCTCTGCAGTTTTCTTCTTTCCCACTACTAATTGAGCTAGTTGAAAGTAAGATCCTCTGAGAGGCTTGGTACCTATGATTCCCGATCCACCTGGTGCTGGCCAAATTGAACTCATGGAAAACACTAGGTTAAGGTGGGAGATTTTTTTTCCCCGCTTAGGCCTTTGTCTGTTAGAGTCAGTGTGGACATTGGGGTTTGACACCCTTGTTTTCCCTTTTCCTTCCTTCCCTCCTTCTACTCACAGGGGTGGGGCGCTGTTATCTAGTCCTCCTGGTGCTAAGTCCTCACAAAGAGATGAGACAGGAAGAGTCCACTGAGAGTGATCCTCACAAGTGACCTGAGCCATTCCTAGGCTATCTGGGGGGAACTTTCAGACACCTGCCCCTTAGAGTCTCAGTGCTGATTGGCTGAGCTGGTGACTTAAGCTCTACCCTTTCTAGTCCATCAGCTTACCTGACAGCTTAAGGAGTTTAAGAAACTATGGATCTCCTTATACTGGAGCAACAGAGAGCTCCTGTCCCCAGGAACCCCTCCTTGTCTTTGAGTCCTGATGGACTTTTAGCAGGGCTAGGTGCTTGGTAGACAATCAGCTGCTTTACATGTGCTCTTTGCTTTTAAATTAGATACCATAGGTAGCCTGGGCCCAGAATCTCTTAAAGGTCCCAGCAATCCTGACACCTCTGCCCTGACATGGATTATGGGAGCTATTTAGCTAGGATTTTCACTTGGTGCCCATCTCAATGGTATGTGAAAGTCAGGTATCTGAAGGAGCCAATCTCTCTTCCCCCTTTAACAATAGTCTGATTATTTTGTTTTATTTCAATCTAAAGATGCATGAGTGTGGGTGAGCAGGGGCTTGCTTACACTAGAGAGTTTTATTTCTGGAGCTCTATTATAGTTGAAAAAGCTACAATCTCCCTATAGTCTTGTAAAGTTGTTTTATACTAGGATAAGCCTGGGGAATAAGCTTTATCGTTGTAAGGCACTTCTATGAAGCTAGAACTGTGGACACATTAAAAGTTGTGCTGGGACAACTGTTTAGGTAGAAATACAGGAAGAAATGCATTTCTACCCAAAACAGTTCCATAATGACAAAAAAACTGTATGTAGCCCAGGCCTGAAAGAGTCAGGAAACCCCAGAATTACTGTTACATGTACAACCTCTGCCTGGTGCTGCTGTACAAGTGACCATGGACCCGAGCAAAAGAGACAGTGACAAGTTGTCACCCGGAGGATATACACATTGTCCAGGTGCCCCCACCCCCTGCGAAAGCTCTGCAGTCCTGGAGTCAGATGATGTTCCAAGCTGACCACAATGTCCCAGCCCCCAGAGGTGGGGGGGGGAAGGGCTCATTTGCACAGCACGTACACATTCCCCGGTGATCCTGACCTGCCTCCCTCCCCCACAGTATGTCAACTTCCGGATCAGGTCCTGAACATCCCAGGAGAAAGCCCAGGCCATTCGGTACAGCACAGCCCTGCTCCGATTTACCAGCATGCTCCCTGAATTGGACTTCTGGTAAGTGACCTCTGCCCTCTGGCTTTCTGACTTTAAGTGTAGGTGGGCCGGGCTGCAGGAGCTGCTGCTGCAGGGACTGTGGGTTAGGAGTGTTCCCTGGAGGGGAAGCAGAGTTAGAGCAAGGAATGAGATAGGCTTGAGTCAAGTTCTTCTTTTCCTGGTTCATTGATAAGCCTGGGCTTCCAAAGGGGACCATTCGCCGGCTCCTGCTCCGGCCAGCTGTGTGCCTGGTCTTGGATCCCTGCTGGTCATCCTTGAAGCGGCTGGGGGAGCAATTCCTCCTTGGGAGAGCCCTGCCCCTCATCCCTTTGCTTCAGGCTCCCTTGAGGGCAGAGAGAATTCAGAGTCTAGCTCTTGCTCCTCTCCCCCCGTGGCTCCAGCAGAGGGACTTGAGGGAGAGGCTCCTAGCCCCAGGGGCACTGGGAACTGGCAGTAGAATGCTGATGGAGCCCCCTCTCCTCTGCCCTCCATTTGAACTCAGCACATCTCCCGCAAGGTGGGAAATCTCAGGGCTCGAATGAGTCTGTTCATCAGTGATGCAGCCAAGGACACCAGCCAGCACACTAGAGAGGGTGTTTACCCACTTTACCAGCTGCTGCTGCTATGCCAGAGAGGTAAGGAAAGCCAGCTGGGGAATAGGACCCAGTAGAAGACTGAGAGACTGGCAGAAGCTGGGCAATGCGACCCCTGAAGAAAACAGCCTCCTCGTATGTGAGTATGACCCCAACCGGGTAACGGGGCCCCTACCAAACCCTGCCACTCCTCTGAGATTGATCCCAACTGGAGGATGAGTCTTTCCTCCTCAGTTTAGGATCTGATTCCCCACACCCACCCAGCCAGGATACCCCCGTCTGGAGGGAGCCAGGGATGCAGTGAGAGCCCCTCCCAGTGCAACCAAATCACAATGGGAAACCTGGCTGCATCTCTCTGATTGCCCCAGGATTGACTGTACATGATGCCGAAGGCCTGTGGAACCAGGACTGGAAAGACAGCGGGCTACAGGAACACAGCTACGATGGAGGAGGTAAAGGTTTTCTGCCAGGGAATCTCCTACTCTGTGTCACTGGAGCCACCATTTCGAGTTGCCCCTATCACTGGCAGCTTTCTGGGGCTGAGGACAGACTGGGCCACCGCAAACTGGCAAGGCAGGGCTGAGACACATGATCTGGAGGGGAAACAGGTTTGCCGCAGCCCAGGCCGGACCTGCTCTGGGCAGAATTGGAGGAGTCAGTCAGCGAGGGCAGTCAGTCAGCTCTATTCACTAGGGTTACCATTTCACAGCTTCCCTGTTAGTCACTTGCGGGGAAGGCTCAACCTCCCTCATCCCATGTTACTGATGCTGGAAAACCTCCCACCCCTGCAGCTGCAGCCCCCTCCTTGCCCTAGCTGGGTGGAGTGGGCGGGGAAGGAGAGAGTCTGAGAACTTGAGCAGCGTCTCCAGGGGGGTTTGGAGGTGGCACAGTGTCAGCGGTAGGCTGAGGGGAACAGAGCTCACCCTACAATGGAAAGCAGGATCTTTAGCACTAGAAGTCACTAAAGAGGAAGACAAGAGTGCCTCCCAGGGGTCATGAGAGTAAAATCTGTCCCTGAGACTGAGGTAGGGATACACAGACCTTGAAATCCTAGGTGCTAGCTAGGTTCTAGGTAAAAATGCTGCTGGTTCCTGTTCCCATTAATCGCCCCTGATTCCTAGGCACATCCAAGTCTCTGATGTCCTTGTTCTCTCACAGGAAGATTTCACAAAGGCATGGCAATGTACCAGCTCCATTCCAGCCCCACCCTTTGCCAGAGGTTTGAAGCAATGGCACTGCAGAGGCTGTGCCCCTTAGGGGGCCTGTGATGAGGTGTGCAACCCCATTCTGGGCCAGGATGGGTAAGATAGCAGTCCTGGGCCACTGGGCTCCCACCCAGAACCTGCAGCTGGAAGAAGAGCATGGTGAAGCAGAAAGCAGCCAGCAGCACAGAAAGAGTTAAGGAGAGCCTTTGGGCCCAGATAGCCCTGCCCTGTTATACCTATAGCCAGTGCCAGACCTGGAGGGGAGAGACAAAGGAGAATGCCGACTCATTTTGGAGTTGTCTGATGAAGAGAGAAGGAAGGATCACTTGAGGGAAGGATCACTAGCCTGCAAGCCAAGGCAGCCACCAGGAACCCAGCACTGTCTCTAGGTCAAAGCAGATGGAGAAAGACTCCTCTGGATCTTAGAAGAACCCAGGTGAAAGAACAGAAGCCTTAGGGGGGTTCTGACCCCACAAACTTACAGCAGTTCCCCCCGGGACCTGGGCAGGATATTCCAACAAGTGGCCACCCAGGAGCAGCAGCAGCAAGTTCAGGGGTCGGTAGGGCAACAATGAGAACAGCTGCAAGGCCTTGTCCAGCAAACAGTGCCTACGCTGACCAGGGAATAGGGTGACCAAGTGTCCACTTCTGGACAGGAACACCCAGTCCAAAAGGAACCCTGGGCTCTCTGGTCAGCACTACTGGCCAGGCCATCAAATGTCTGGTTTGCGATGATGCCTGGGACTGGCAATCTCTATGCTGGTCACTGCGCGGCCTGTAAGGAAACAGCCGTACCAGCATGTCTGGCTCCTAGCACTGGGGGCTGCTGGGGGAGAGGTTGTCTTTGTGCTGCTCTGCCTTCCCTCCCCTCCCCTCCCCTCCCAGCACTGATCCCTCTTGGTTGGATCAGAGCAGGAGAGGAACTATTCCCAGGAAGTATGGCGAGGAGCAGCAGTGGAGTAATCCGGCCTTCCGGGGACCCCAGCCCCTGGTCCTTCCCCTTCAGCCCCCTCTCCATTGCAGCTGCAGTTCCTCCAGCACCTGGGAGGTGTGGTGACCATGCCACAAGCCCAACGCTCTGGGTAGCATGGTCATGGGTCAGGGAGAAGGGGAAATCCAGAGGCAGTCAAGAGGCCAGGAGCAGAGGGATCCTGAGGGGGCAGGGAACAGGGATGGTTAGATAGGAGGCAGGGGAGCCTAGGGGGGGTCAGAGGGTGGTGATCAGGTAAGATGGCTAGGAGCTGGGATTCCCTGTAGTGCTGGTCAGGGGCAGGGAACAGGGGGTTTGGATAGGAAGTGGTTTCCTGTGGGTGGTGGTCAGGGAGCAGGAAGTATATGGGGTTGGATAGGGGGCAGAGGTCCCAGGGGGTGGTGGTCCAGGGACAGGGAGCAGAGCGGGGATAGTCAGGAGGCATTGAGCAGCTAGGAGTTGAATAGGGTGTTGGCATCCTGGGGGAGGGCAGTCAGGGGGTTGAAGAGCAGGGATGGTTGGATGGAAAGCTGGATCACCATCACCAGACTTCCTGGGAGTAGTTCTTCTCCTGGGGTTCAGGGGCCTGTGAACCCCTCCCACTAAGGGAACTAGGGCTGTTGGCCTATACTCCTATGCCTATATCGAGCCTATGCTGTGCGGTATCTTGGAGAAGCAATAAACCCATTTTTATTCTACTGGCTGGAGGAGAGTCACATCCGGCTGTGGACAGAGGTGCACGGTCAGGGGTCCCCGACACGCCATCACAACAAGTAAAATTGTTAATCAGTTTGCATTAAAAATAACTAAGAATGGGTCCTTTCAGGACAAAAATGGTCTGATAGAGGGTGCTACATTTCTGAATGTAGTTAACAGGAAAACAAAAGAGACCTTAAACTATCTCCTAGGGTTAAAATGTACTTGAATGCTGGGGCCTGGGTTACATTTCAATAATTTATTTAGGATTTATGCCTTTTCTCCTTCTCCCCGTGTACCTTATTCTTTGGAACTGAAAGTTTCTATGTCAGCACCTGGGGACATGTAATATTCTACCACCATTAACTTTATGAAAAACTGTCCTCTTTACAAATGGCTGCCATCGTTCATTGCTGTTAATGAGACTGAAGGCTCAGTAGTCTCCACATAGAGGCCATTTTGAAAAGACCATTTCTTTCTCACTGTTCTTGGAAGAAATACAATGACATAGTGGGGAGGGGGAGAAAAATCTAGTGTGTTTTTAAAAATCAGTTTAATCTAATCTGAGACTTGGGCACTAATCATAATCATATAGCAACTGATGGCATCACTACAGTCAGTTCCTTTAATTGTGCATTCCCATATTTTAACTTGTTTGGATTTCTTTCATATTTAACTTTAATTCTGAACTTCCTGGGTCCATATCTGCTCTGCTTTCAGATAGCTACAAGATTCCTGTAATGTATTTTATCCTATATTAAAATGTTCTGAAGCATAACTCCATATTACTGTAGTGAGTGTCTGGGAATATATAAGCCAAATTCTGGCATAATTGACTCAAATGGGTACGTGAATATTTTACAGCAGCAGAATTATTGTGCACTCATTTTGGCTGAGTCCATAGAGCCATCTTGTGCAATCTATTCCTAATCAGAGCAGAAATCTTCTATGCTGGGCTATTTGAGGAGGCTACTGCCTGCCAGGTCAGGGATCATATAAACAAACATGCAAACCATTGCTTCCAGTCTGGCAATGACACTATATTCCTTAAAGTCTCTCTATGGCTCCGGTCACAGAGTGTCTTCTCAATTATACTTTGATAGGGCAGCCAACTTCAGCCCTCTCTCCAACTGCTTACCATGGGCTTACAGGAATTTAGCTATGAGGAACAGCAACTGCAAAAAAAAAACCATGGTTGGCTTGAAAACTTTGGCAGCCCCCAGCAAGTCTGTTCTTGGAGAGAGGCACATCTTCATCTCTTCCCTCACAGACCTTCTCAATCTATCATCTCCTCGCCCTCCCTGATAAACTTGCTCAGACAGCAACAGATCCCACAACTTTGACACTCTTGCATAAACTGGAGGCCCCAGGGACTCTGGATTTTATAAGTCTCAAAACCCTGTTGTGTATCAAACATCTTTAAAAGGCCAAAGAACAATCAGTAGAATCCCATAATATTGACACCCCTCCCCACACACACACACACACACACACACACAAAAACCTGAGCAACAGAAGCAGGATGCTCAGAGACCATGGTGTTGATCTTATCAGAAGTTATTAACACAACTTTAGTGATGCTAATCAAACACCCACAAGGAACAAACAGATCACAGCTGGCTCATCAACTCATACTCCTTATTAGGTACTACTAGTGGCATCAGACATTTTAGCTCTATCCTTGAATCACCTCATATAAATATCCAGTGGAGAGAGAAGACTATAAATTTGTGAGACACATTTAGTATGCCGTGTCCAAAATAGATTCCTCAAGTTTTACCCAATGTCTGTTGTCCAGAGATAACAATAGCAGCACATACGTTGCATGAACTTTCTCCCCAGCTGCCCCCTTTTTTCCTTCTGTCAATGTCTAATTCACCATTTGACTTCTATGACTACACACACAGTAATTAACATTGTATTTGTTCTATTATTCCACATTCATTTGGGGATTCCCTGTAACTCAGTATGTGGAGATTGCAAGAGATTAATAATGAAGAGAGATAAGTACCTAAGCCCCCATGATCTGAGAGGTGAATAATAAACCCCTTCATCTTTTTGACCATCTCACACAGACTTGTCCATTACAGTAACCATACTGAATCATTTGCCTTCTAAGAGCACCAGGCTTCCTAAAGGAGCTTATTTTTAATCAGTGTTAATCTATTATGGTCTATGGGGCATGCTCAGTTTTTAAAAATAAAAGGAGGGAATGAGGAGTAAATCTTCAAAGCGAAGTTCAAAATCTGTTAGCCATTATACAGATTTTGTGGGTATACCTCCTGCATACTATTTTGAAAACTTGCCCCTTAGGCCTTTGAGCCAGCTGAGGAAATTTCCTAATCTGATGCATCATTGGAAATAATGTAGTGGACTCTGCACTAATGTCACTGTTTGAAATTTAAACATATCTGGCTTTCCATACAATAAAAAGGAAGCAATTTCAAGGAATGCTTGGAATGTATTCAGCAAGGAAATATGCTTAATTATATTGAAACAGAACCCTAACTTTATTATAGATGACTACTCTTGCTGATAGCGTGAGACAAAAGAGGGACTTTAGGAAAGAATTGCAAAAGTATGTTCTAATAGCACAAGGGTAAGGAAAAGAGGTGCGAAAATTACTATAGTTAAGTCACATTAATCTTTTCATTAGTAAATAAAAAAATCATAACTTTCCTTCTTAAGTTATTATGTTGATGGGGCATCTTTGATCTGAAGAAAACAGCAATGATCCCAATGGGAAGCCAGAAGTGTTTTTGATTATTATCTTTAAAGTCTAAAATTCCTTAGGTGAAATTCAGTATGAAATGCATCCATGCAGTGATGAAGGTGAGTGAATATGTCAACATCTGTGCTTTATTAAAGCTGAACTATTTTTACTAGGCACTGAACCAAAGAGACCAAATTCCCTGATAAAACCAGAAACTCCAGGAATGGATCTTAGAAGGCATTTCTTTCTGTCTTCTTACTGCAAAAATGTAACTTAGTTTTTATTACACTGTGTCTATGACACCATTAGTTTGACCAACTGCATATCACTGTGATCTAAACAGTCTTCTCCCAAAATTGCACAGGTCACAATATAAATGTCCTTCAGTCATCATCAGTACCAAATGGATCATCATGGATATTTTTTCTGTTGTTATGAGTTATGCCATGTGTAATAAAATATTTGACTTAGTTCCAGGTCCAGAATTAAAAATCAGAATTGTATTTGTCTGTGATTTAATCACCAATACCAGTTTCACACTTTTAAAGAAGGTAACATTTTGGAGGCATAGCATCAGAAAAATCTCAGTAATCTAGTTTCATTTTCCTCTATAAACACATATTTGTTGATTTTAAGGTAAGAAGGCACCCTTAGATACTGTAAAATTATTTCCTGCATAGCACAGGCCCTGGAACTTCACCCAGTTCCTCCTGTACGGAGCCCACAAATTTGTTTGACTAAAGCATGTCTTGCAGAAAAGTAACCAATATCAGTTTGAAGACAAAAAAGTGATGGAAAATCTACCATATGTACTAGGCATAGCGGGATATAGAAATCTGTCCACTGACGTCAGTGGGCTTCCAATTAAGACCTAGGCCTGGTCTACACTACAGCTATGTAACAGTGTCTATACAGCACCGTCCACACAGTGGAAGGCTTCCCTTACTCCTAATAAGGAGCAGGACTATCGGCGTGGACGGGAGCACCCACTGAGTTCAATTTGATGGTAAGATTGACCACAGCAGCATTAATCTTCCACGTAGTGTAGTCATGACCCTAGACATCCAACCTATAATCAGATTAATTTTTTCAAATACCAAAATTCTGGAACATATATGAATACCAGAACATATTCAGATCTGTAATTCATGGGGAGATAGAACATTTTAAAGAAATTTTATACAAAACTTAATTAATTTCTCATTGTTTCATACACTCCAAAATGTTGGTTTTCGTGAATTTATAGGACACTGGAAAATTATGTACAATGAATAATATAGAAACCTCTAAATCTGTTGTCAAAAAGTCCTCGCCATGAAATGTGGGGAAAAAAATGCTTTAAAAAACACATGCTAATTAAGTAATTTTAATTAATCTGTGATATTTCTTACCACGCTTTAGAGCTGTGATCTTTAGCTAAAGTAGAAACTAGAGAACTAATATAAAATTGTAAGTTTTATTAGCCAAAATAGAATTGAAAGTCATTTTACTTTCTATGTATCTTCTTATTGAAGTTGGCTAGATGATAACATTTAAAAGATTGAATTCACAATTAGATGTTACATTTTATCATGTAACAGGATAAAGGCTTGCAACCAGGAGCAGCTAACAGGGAGTTTGGAGAGGGAGTTCTCTAGGTAAAAGAGGAGTAAATACGGGACCCTTGTGGTAAGTGGCTGTCTGTAGTGTGTGTTTGTGTGTGGGAGGGTTATTTGCTGTGTGCTGAGCTTGTGTTTGTTTGTTTGTTTGTTTGTTTGTTTGAAGGAGCTTCTAAAAGGTTTGAAATCTAAAAGCCTCTGTTAATTGGCTGAGCCTCAGTCAGGGGGAGGGGCTAGCAGACCTTCATAAGCCTGTGAGTCAGTGACCAGGGAGCTTGCGACCAGGAGCAGCTAACAGGGAGTTTGGAGAGGGAGGTTAGAGGGCACTAGTGACTTCTGACCTTCTTTAAACATAACATTTATAATCGATATTCTAGACATTTAATAAGAAGCCCAGTTTATACTTAAACTTATTCATAAGAAAAATGGAGACGGAATGCCAGCAGCAGAGTGCGGGCTATCCAGTTCATTGCGTCGAGTGCAACATCTATGATTACCTGCCCTGTGGACGGGAGGCATAAGTGTGCACCTGTTGAAAGGAGCTCCTGACCCTCAGAGACAGAATTCAGGCTTTGGAGGCCAGGGTGGCTGAACTGGAGGAGCTAAGGGAGGTAGAGAAATATGTTGATGAGCCTTTCTGGGACACTGTAGTACTGTCCCACCTCCAGTCTGAGAGCCCCAGTGCTCTTAAAGAGGATGAAAGTCTCAAGGGAACAGAGCATTCAATGGGAACAGAGGGAAACCATCCCGTAGTTGGGGCCTTCCTTCCAGAGGATGTTGCGGTATCCTCTTGCACTGAGGATACCTCTGAGGGGGGGGAACGCCAGTAATTAGGAAGAGGTGGGTATTAGTAGTGGGTGATTTGATTGTTAGAAACATAGATAGTTGGGTTTGTGATGACCGGGAGAATGGTATGGTCACTTGCCTGTCTGGTGCGAAGGTTGCGGATCTCTCGAGGCATCTAGATAGACTTATGTGTAGTGCTGGGGAGGAGCCGGTGGTCGTGGTACATGTAGGTACCAATGATGTAGGGAAGGGTAGGAGAGATGTCCTGCAAGGTTGCAAGGAAAGAGACTGAAATCCAGGACCTCTATGGTGGCGTTCTTGGAAATGCTTCCAGTTCCACGCGCAGGGCCAGGTAGGCAGTCAGAGCTTCAGATGAGACGATGGTGTAGGGAAGAGGGGTTTCACTTTATTAGGAACTGGGGACACTTTTGGGAGAGGGAGAGCCTATACAGGAAGGATGGGCTCCACCTAAACCAGGGTGGAACCAGACTGCTGTCACTAAACATTAAAAAGGCCGTAGAGCAGTTTTTAAACAAAGAGATGGGGAAAAGCCGATTGGTGCGGAGATGCACGTAAATCCAATGGAGACTTCTCTTAGAGGAGAATCCATTGATAGAGATTCTCTAAGCTGTAGTCAGAAAGAGAGGAGGGGAGAGGACAAACCATGGGCCAGAGCAGACAAACAACCGCATATAAAGGAATCCAATGCATAAGGGAAGGGCAGACAAATAAGCAGTGGCAAATTTTTAAAGTGCTTCTACACAAATGCTAGGAGTCTGACTAATAAGATGGGTGAACTAGAGTATCTTGTATTAAATGAGGAGATTGACATAATAGGCATCACTGAAACCTGGTGGAATGAGGAAAATCTGTGGGACACAATCATACTGGGATATAAAATATATCGAAAGGATAGAGCGGGCCAGGTGGGTGGTGGAGTGGCACTGTATGTGAAAGATAATGTAGAATCGAATGAAATAAAAATATTAAATGAATCAACATGTTCAATAGAATCACTATGGATAGTAATTCCATGCTCCAATAATATGCAATTAGCAGTAGGGATATATTACCAACCACCTGACCAGGACAGCGATACTGACATTGAAATGCTGAGGAAGATTAGAGAGGCTACCAAAATAAAGAACTCTATAATAATGGGGGACTTTAATTATCCCCATATTGACTGGATACATGTCACCTCAGGAAGAGAAGCAGAGATAAAATTTCTCAATGGCTTAAATGACTGCTTCTTGGAGCAGCTGGTACAGGAACCCACAAGGGGAGAGGCAATTTTTGATTTAGTCCTGAGTGGACTGCAGGATCAGGTCCAGGAGATAACTGTTACAGGACCGCTTGGGAATAGTGACCATAATATAATAACATTCAACATTCCCGTGGTGGGAAAAACACCTCAGCAGTCCAGCACCCTGGCATTTAATTTCAAAAAGGGG
The DNA here is from genome assembly GCF_052426305.1 of Pelodiscus sinensis. Taxonomy (NCBI): domain Eukaryota; kingdom Metazoa; phylum Chordata; order Testudines; family Trionychidae; genus Pelodiscus; species Pelodiscus sinensis. The sequence continues at coordinate 99,318,086 of NC_143052.1, forward strand.
AATTACACAAAAATGAGGAGGTTAATTAAACGGAAATTAAAAGGCACAATAACTAGAGCCAAATCCCTGCAAGCTGCATGGAAACTTTTTAAAGACACCATAATAGAGGCCCAACTTAAATGTATACCCCAAATTAGAAAACATAGCAAGAGACCTAAAAAAGAGTCACCATGGCTTAACCACCATGTAAAAGAAGCAGTGAAGGATAAAAAGGCATCTTTTAAGAAGTGGAAGTCCAATCCTAGTGAGATAAATAGAAAGGAACATAAACACTGTCAAATCAAGTGTAAAAATGTAATAAGAAAAGCAAAAAAAGATTTTGAGGAACAGCTAGCCAAAAACTCAAAAAGAAATAACAAAATGTTTTTTAAGTACATTAGAAGCAGGAAGCCTGCTAAAAAACCTGTCGGTCCCCTAGACGATCGAGATATAAAAGGAGCAATCAAGGCTGATAAAGCCATTGTGGAGAAACTAAATGATTTCTTTGCTTCAGTCTTCACGGCTGAGGACATTAGGGAGATTCCCAAATCTGCACCATCCTTTGTGGTTGATGAATCTGAGGAACTGTCCCGGATTGAAGTGTCATTAAAGGAGGTTTTAGAACAAATAGAAAAACTTAATGTTAACAAATCTCCGACACCGGATGGCATTCATTCAAGGGTTCTAAAAGAACTCAAATGGGAAATTGCTGAACTATTATCTGTGGTTTGTAACCTATCCTTTAAATCGGCTTCCGTATCTAATGACTGGAAGGTAGCCAATGTGACACCAATATTTAAAAAGGGCTCTAGAGGCGATCCTGGCAATTACAGACCAGTAAGTCTAACTTCAGTACCAGGCAAATTAGTCGAAACAATAGTAAAGAATAAAATTGTGAGGCACATAGAAGAACATAATTTGTTGGACAAAAATCAACATGGTTTCTGCAAAGGGAAATCATGTCTTACTAATCTATTAGAGTTCTTTGAAGGGGTTAACAAACATGCAGACAAGGGGGATCCAGTAGATATAGTATACTTAGATTTTCAGAAAGTCTTTGACAAGGCTCACCAAAGGCTCTTGTGTAAATTACGCTGTCATGGGATAAGAGGGAAGGTCCTTTCTTGGATTGAGAACTGGTTAAAAGACAGGAAACAAAGGGTAGGAATAAATGGTAAATTTTCAGAATGGTAACTAATGGTGTCTCCCAAAGGTCAGTCCTGGAACCAATCCTTTTCAACTTATTCATAAATGATCTGGAGAAAGGGGTAAGCAGTGAGGTGGTAAAGTTTGCGGATGATACCAAACTGTTTAGGATAGTCAAGACAGAAGCAGACTGTGAGGGACTCCAAGAAGATCTCACCAAACTGAGCGATTGGGCAACAAAATGGCAAATGAAATTTAATGTGGATAAGTGTAAAGTAATGCACATCGGGAAAAATAACCCCAGCTATACGTACAGTATGATGGGGGCTAATTTGGCTATGACAAATCAGGAAAGAGATCTTGGAGTTATCATGAATAGTTCTCTGAAAACTTCCACACAGTGTGCAGCGGTGGTCAAAAAGGCAAATAGAAAATAAAAGACAGAATATCTTACTGCCCCTGTATAAAACTATGATACGCCCACATCTTGAATACTGCGTACAGATGTGGTCTCCTCACCTCAAAAAAGATATTTTGGCCTTGCAAAGGGTTCAGAAAAGGGCAACTAAAATGATTAGGGGTTTGGAACAGGTCCCATATGAAGAGAGGTTAAAGAGGCTGGGACTTTTCAGTTTAGAAAAAAGGAGACTGAGGGGGGATATGATAGAGGTCTATAAAATCATGAGTGGTGTGGAGAGGGCGGATAAAGAAAAGTTATTTATTAGTTCCCATAATAGAAGAACTAGAGGACACCAAATGAAATTAATGGGTAGCAGGTTTAAAACTAATAAAAGAAAGTTCTTCTTCACACAGAGTGTAGTCAACCTGTGGAACTCCTTGCCAGAGGAGGCTGCGAAGGCTAGGATTATAACAGAGTTTAAAGAAAAGCTAGATAATTTCATGGAGGTTAGGTCCATAAAAGGCTATTAGCCAGGGGATAGAAATGGTGTCCCTGGCCTCTGTTTGTCAGAGGCTGGAGAAGGATGGCAGGATATAAATTGCTTGATCATTGTCTTCAGTCCACCCTTTCTGGGGCACCTGGTACTGGCCACTGTCGGCAGACAGGCTACTGGGCTAGATGAATCTTTGGTTTGACCCAGTACAGCCGTTCTTATGTTCTTATCAAGAGATAATCAATCCACTAATTCAGTTTATCTCAGTCCTGTAATATAAGAAAACTTTATCCTATTCCTATACTATTCTGGGCCAGTAATTTAGGGATGAAAAGCTAGTGCTTGAAATACAGATCCTCATCAATTTCCAATCAATAAGTGTGCCGATGCAATCATGGCACTGCCTTTGATAGTTCAAACTACTTGAAAAGTTAAAACTTGGAACTTTTAGACAAATAACAATTACTAAGAATGTCAATTCAATATTACCTTTCTCAAGTGGTATTCAGTAGCCAAGCTTTCCCCTTCATACAAAACAAAAGCTTATCACACATTAGACCCCAATATGCAGATGATTTTTTCAACAGTTGTAATATATCTGGAATATCACCAGTCATATAAACTCTTATGCCACTTAAATCTCCAACTCAAATGTTAGAAAAATCACAAGCTTGCAAGCCCATTCAAACCACACACACACATGTTGTCCATTTCTTTTGACCATAAAACATGTGTAATTTCTAGGCTGATCTCTTTGAGATACTCAAGGTTTCTCTCAGCTATCTTTTTCAGTAAGTAAGCACAGTTTCCTGTTACAAAAGTACTAGACTCATAGATTCCAAGGACTGAAGGGACCAGTGTGATCATCTCATCTGATCTCTAGTTTATCATAGGCCATGGAATGTCTCCAGAATTCCTAGCAGCCATCTTTTAGGCTGTGTCCAGACTCAGGGGTTTTTTCGGGAAAAGTAGCCTTTTCCCGAAAAAACTTCCCCTGCGTCCAGACTCAAGCCACGTTCTTTCGAAATTATTTCGAAAGAACGCGGCTTTTCTTTCAATGGCGGTAAACCTCGTTTCACGAGGAAGAACGCCTTCTTTCGAAAGTTCCTCTTTCGAAAGAAGGCGTTCTTCAATGTAAATAGGGCTTCCTCGAAAGAGAGCATCCAGACTCGCTGGGTGCTCTCTTTCGAAAAAGCGGATTGCTCTTTTGAAAGATCCGCCTGCAGTCTAGACGCGATCTTTCGAAAGAGGCTCTTTCAAAAGATGCTTTCGAAAGAGCCTCTTTCGAAAGAGCCTCTTTCGAAAGAAGCCTGCAGTCTAGACATAGCCCTAGAGCCTTGATGTCCAACACACTAGCCATTAGCCCATGTGGCTATTTGGCCAGTTGAGTTTGGCTAGTTGGCTTGAAGAATGTGGCTATTTGGCCATTGGAGCATGGCGAGTTCACTACAGCAGTAGCCACTGGTTGGACACTGGTTGGTTTTAGAGACACATCCAAACTTGATTTTAAAAAAATGTTTAGAGTTGGAGACCCTATCACAGCCTTTAGCAAACTGTTGCAATGATTAATTACTCTCACTGTTAAAAAATAATGCCTCATTTCCAGTCTGGTTTAGCTTCAACTTCCAGCCATTAGATTGTGTTTCACCTCCCTCCACAAGACTGAAGAGCCCATTATTAAATATTTGTTCCCGATGTAGGTATGTATAGACTGTAATCAAGTAACCCCTAAACAGTCTCTTTGTTGAGATAAACTGACTGAGATCCTTGAGTTTAGCATTATAAAAGGCATGTTTTCTAATCCTTTAAAACTAGGCTTAGTGTAATAAGTTTCTCCAGCCTCAACCTTCCATTACTTATTGACTCAGCACAATGTCTAGACTATTATTCTGTAACTCTGTAAATGTCTAAAGAAATGCAATGTTACTGAAGATGAAAGTCATCGAAACACTAAAGAGCTTAGCTATTCAACTGAGCCCCAAAAGTCCTCATTTGAGAACTTGACTCTAAATGGCTGTAAATTAGCGGTCAATCCTGAAGCCACTTCACACAGAGAACTCCTATGAACGTACATAGTGTGGCTACAAGACTAGGCTCTCAGTAGTAATTTGACCCATGAGATCAAACATCTCCTCCTATTCAAAAACACACACACTGGATAAATATAGAATAAATCCACAAGTCAACAGTACAGAGGCCAGTTTAATTGACCCCAATGACTATCCTGCCAAGCAGCATGTTTTCTTCTTTAAAACTATTTATTGACTATTTAAACTATTTTTAACAAGCATATAATGTAACACGGTTTGTTTTCTTTTTATCTTGACTCACTTCTCTTGTGTTACTGACAAACACTGTCACATGAGATAAATGGTAAGCAGGTGCCCGCTGGATTGTACTTACAGCTAGTCTCCATCAAGGTGTGCATATATTACTATTACTTTAGTTATGTCTAGACTGCAGAGTTTTCCAGGATACCAGAGGTATCCCAGAAAAGCTCTGCTGCATCCAGGGAATGCGTCTGCTTTTTTGGAACAATTTCCGAAAAGCAGACGCATTCTATTGGCATTTCTGTATTCCTCTCAGTGAGAGGAATAAGGGATGTTCCAAAAGAGGAGGTTTTTCTAAAATTTGGCCCTGTGTAGAGAGACCAAATTTCAGAAAAGGCTCTTCTGAAGAAAAATCAGAAAAAGATACGCAAATTGCAGTTCGCAATTTGCATATCTTTTTCTGATAAAACTCTGCAGTCTAGACGTAGCCTCTGTCCTCTTCCCTCACTTCCAGCTGTTTGTTTTTTTTCATCCACCTGTAACATCTGAGGATTAATCTAGATTGTGACCTTTTAGGTTAGAGACTGTTCTCACTATAGTGCCTAGTACAATCAACCCTAAGAGGAGCCACCATAATATAAATAATACAGAAGGAAGAGAACAAAGGCAATGAACCTATTGATTCTGTTTTATAGCTGGACGATCTGTGTGCATCTGCCTCAGCTATTAAGTGAGCTAATATTTTATGTTGGTATTTAGCCTTTTCTCATGATCTACATTGGTCTATTGGGGTTTGAATTGCATAGTTTGCCAACTGCCCTGTGTAAACACTGCCAGCTAAAAGGCCACCCAATTTTCACTGATGTAGTCCTGTTAGCCCATTGTGCTTTCTGAGCTGGGACCCTTATCTAGAGTACATCTTGCATAATGCCCAGCAGTCAGAAATTCCAAGATGCACAGCTCCCCCTGACCAACCAGGGAGACAATGATGCACCCCTGGTTCTTGGTCAAAGCCTTGAGGGAGAAAAAAGAGAGCTTTTCTACAGAAGGAAGGGATAGATTTGAACCCCCAAAAAAGCAAAAAAAAAAAAACCCCTCAAACCCCACAATTTTCCATCAAAAATAGTTTTAATGAACAATTTTCAAGCAGCTCTACTCAAAACAGCTTAAAAGTCATCCTGTCATCTCTGTATATTCACTTGTGGCAATAAAAAAATATCACAGGGATAGATTCTCAGCTGATGTAAGTCTGCATTGCTGCACTGAATTGATTTACACCTAGCTGAAGACCCTGTCCAGCCTAGCTGGTCATGTCAATCAGACATTTTTCTAACACTATTCTGGGTCCAATTTTCCAAGGGTACCCACTAACCATTTGTCTTTATGTGCCCACATATATTCTCCCTAAGTATTTTCTAGGGTACAATTCTGGTCTGTGGTGAACTACAGTTCATGTTTTACATGTATGAATTATGATATTAGTGGAATGTAAATCTTTATGTGAATTTAAAAATACTCTCATTGGGGTCTCATTAGTAATAAATTGTTCTATATTTCCCCTTGAGAATGAATGTTCCATCTTGTAATTTTAAAGCTCTCATTTCTGTCATACCAGCAATTATTAGGTACCAATTTAAAATTTTATTCTGCTTTGTTAAATTTCTTGTGCTTATTTTAATATAAGGTAGTTTACTTGATAATAGTGGGCTAACATTTTTTTTTGTTGACAAAGTAGGTTCTTCCAACAGGTATCACTAACCCTACTCCATATATTTAAATCTGGACAGTCTCACCCACTGAATTATTCTTGATTCGCTTGTGCCCTTTTGTCATCAGCCACAAAAGAGAATTATCTTTCTCCAGTCAGCTCTAGTCATCTAATCAATTTCTCCTCTCAGCTGAGACAACCCAGCAAGGCTCCATATATTGGCAAACGGCTTGAGCTAAAAGGGGACAACATTATATATTTGTACAACCCAAGTCAAACAGATGACTGTACTTGAAAGAAATGTAGCTAAGCAGAACTTAGATAGGACAGGAATTCAGCTTGGTGTTAAATTATGTTGCTTTTATCAAATTACAATGCTACTTACAGCACAGCATTTTGGTATTGAAAAGGTAGGATCAGAGCCGCATGATGACTTTTGTGGGCCCTCGGCACTTTTGCCTTCGTGGGCTCCTTCCTCCATTCAAAAATATATATATATATTTTATATAACTTTAAATTCTTCAACATTTTATTTTTTTTCTGTTTTAGGCAAAATTTAATAGATTTTCGTGGGCCCTAAAAATTTCATTTTTTTCTGATGTGAGAAAAAAATTAAAACATTTTCTTTGACCCTAAAAGTTCATATTTTTTCTTCTGATTTTAAAAGAAATTAAAACATTTTTGAGGGCCCCTAAAAGTATCGTAGTCCCTAGGCACTGTGCCTACCATGCATAATGAATAAGTCAGCCCTGGGTAGGATCCTAGCAGAGCGGGGAGGGAAAGGGAGTCAAATCATAACAACTGGCACAACTGTAGGGTCGCATAGCTAGCTTCACTCTACCTGTTTGGCCCACTGATTCCAAGGCAGATTAAAGTCTAGTCTGGCTCTCTGATACAACCCTAGAACCACCAAAGGCTGCATTACATTGTACCTGGTTTCAACAGCCAAAGGCCCCCCATGTTGGGAACAGGCATGACTGAGAGACAAATTGGGTCCATGGTTTCTATTTATGGGGTTGCCCAGGTGATATCTCATAGGAATCATAGGAAGAAACTATTTTAGTGACCCTACCCAACACTTCTTCCAGGGGATGGAGTCTGGGCATGGGGGCTTGCCCTGCTTCCCACACACATACATGCAACACTTCTGCCAAGAAGTGGAGGGAGCCCCCCACACCTTAGACAATGGCCCAGATGATCCTTTTTTTTCTTTTCATGTATAGTGTGTGCCTACATGAACTTTGTAATGCCCCAAACTTCAATTTGTATTATTCCACTAATACTCTTACATGCCGCATAAGTTGTATGTTTAGAGTTTAGATTTATCACACGTAGGGATATTTGATTTGATTACATATTTGATTACAATCCTATCATTCTAACTATAATCTATATATATCTAACTATAACTATATATAACTATATATATAAAACGATACACACACACACAAACACACACACACACACAAACTAACCCTATTGTTCACTTTTAGGTAGAAGGAAGAGGCTATCTATATCACATGCATGTGTGTAAATTAGGGGTTTTATATGTCCATGGATTAGGCATCAAGACAGCCCTGATGTATACAATTTGAAGCTAGCTACAAAGTCTTCCAAAGCTCAGAAAAGAGTGTACAAAAGTGTACTTTCCATTCAGGGTTTGGATCAGATTCATCTCTAATATGTCAAATAACTCTTAATATTATTCTTAAACATGCTTGTACGCTTTCATCATTCACTTTTCTAAGGACTTGCAAAACAATACTGATATTCCTTCCTCTTGCCTCTTGAGTGCTGGAATTGCATGGCATCTTTCTACAAACCTTATCCAAATGCAACTGGTGTCAATGAAAGTCTTTTCATTGTCTTCAATGGGCTGTGGGTCAGGCTCTTAGCAAAGGCATGACAATGCAATAGTCTTACAGTCGTCCCTTTTCAATATGCTTTCTGCAATGAAATAATATTTGCTTTTCTTATTACACACATTTTACTATCTTCTATCTCTTAACATACATATTAAGGCTTTGTACATTCCAGTGATATTTTAAATAAGCAGTTCTTTACATAAAGCTCACAACTCATTGTCAAAGGATCCTAATCCTGCTCCCTTTCTCTGTCTCTGGTTTCCCACAGAAGCAAATTTACCTATAATTGGCCCTCCTCGGATTGCACGATATCAGTTTCTGTAGTGTTTACCATGGAAACCAACACAAAAGATTCCAAAGAGGCCCATTTACCACTCGCTTCTCAAACTGAAGTAGAATCGTAGAACACTAGAGTTGGAAGGGACCTCAAGAGGTCATCGAGTCCAGCCCCCTGCCCTCATGGCAAGACCAAGCACCATCTAGATCATCCCTGATAGATGTCAATCTAATCCGTGCTATGTACTGTGCATCCTTGGGTGAGACAATGCCTGTCTGAGTTAGTTTCCCTGCTAAAAGGAGGGAGTGACAGACATATTTACAAAGCCATAGTTAAAGGTTAAGTATTATAATTTGTATTCTGTGCTCCGTACCCTAATCTCAACCCATCATCTCCTGAAACTACCACAGCCGATCCTTGTTAGAATTATCAGTATTTTGGAAACTGCCAATACTTTGGCCAGGTCTACACTATGCCAGAAATAATACTTAAGATACGCAACTCCAGCTACGAGAATCACGTAACAATGTACCTTAAATAGAATTTCTGGGATGGCCCCACTGTGGGAGGTCGATGGGAGAAACTCTCCTGTCGACTTCCCTTATTCCTTGTAACTCCTAGGGATAGCAGGGTTGACGGGGGTGCCCTCAGTGTTTGATTCAGCAGGTCCTTTCTAGACCCGCTAAACATGGTAAACATGGGTGGCTGGTATGCTAGGCCTTCCCAAACTACCTCACCTGGCCCCATCCATGCCCAGCCCTGTGTCATGCATGCTGGCCAGCTCACCAGAGTGCCAGGGCTGGGGAGGCTGTGGCCTTGCTGCTCACTGGCTCCCTGGAGCTCTTGTGCTGGGGCAGGTTGGGGCGGCACCGCCCTCCAGCTCTCCAGAACTCTGCACTCAGGGAAGACTGTGGCCATGCCACCTGCTGGCTCTCAGGGGCCAGGGGAGGTTGAGGATACTACCCTGGGGCAGGGAGGGGGCAAGGGCCAGTAGCCACATTGCAGGGGAGGAGGGTGGTTGGTGAGGAGGAGGGAGCTGGGCAGGGACCAGTAGGCCAGAGTGTGTATGGAGGGGAAGCATAGGCTCTGGTGGGCAGGGCTGGGGGGACTTGCGGTGAAGACCAGGACATAAACAGGGCTCAAAAAAGAACTAGATAAATTCATGGAGGTTAGGTCCATCAATGGCTATTAGCCAGGAAGGCTAGGAATGGTGTCCCTAGCCTCTGTTTGTCAGACGCTGGAAATGGATAACCGGAGAGGGATCACTTGATGATTACGTGTTGTGTGTGGTCACTCCCTCTGGCATTGGCCACTATTGGAAGACAGGAGGACACTGGGATAGATGGACCATTGGTCTGAACCAGTATGACCATTCTTATGTTCTAAGCCATGGGATCACCTACCTCCAATACCACTAAATCAAACCCCAGAAGATTGATGTCTGGAATGTAGATCTCTGGGTAAGTACAGACAAAGCCTTAGTTGCAACATCCTATTCATAACACTTCTCCACTAGGATTTCTTTGGCCTTAAGTGAGGAACTGAATAAACAACATATGCTCTCTCCATTGGTGGATTAGCCAACTGGACCAATGGAGCTGGTGGCCCAAGGCCCCTAGAAGAATGGATACCTCTGCACCCCAACCCACTACACCTGTTTGACACTTCTTCCAAGGAGCAGGATCTGGGCATGGGACTTGCCCTGCTCCCTCTCCCCCACCCAAACACACAGTGTTCCTGCCAAGCAATGGGGGAAACCCCCAAACTCCAACCTCTCTCCCTGGCAGGAATACGGTTGCCAACTCTGACTGACACAATTCCCAGACATTTTCCCCCTCAACATGACGTAATATCATTTTATTAAAATAGCCTGTTAAAATCTCCAGGATTGCTTTCAGTAGACACTGGGCATTGGCAACCCTAGGCAGGAATGCCAGGTGGAGAGAGACAGGTCAGGACATACCCTTGTGTCCCAACCCCATCTCCCCAACAAGAGTGCTGAGGTGGGGACTGCCAGCAGAAGGGATTGGGAGGAACCCTGCTTTCCCTGGCCCTGGCACCCACAAACCCCTCATCTGCCTCTGGCTTCTTTCAAACTCCTTCCCATTAGTCTTAAGAGGGAAGGTATTTATAGTGGAAGTTTTTGCCTGCCAAAGAATGGACTTAATCAGTGAGCAGACTCTCACATCTTGAAGCCGGATTCACTATGGTTTTGATTTTCCTACTCAGCAAATCAACTCTGCTGACTAGATCCACAGGTTTTTTCCTTGCAGCAGTACTGATATAATATTATCCACTAAAAACCAATGGTTACTAACCCCACTCTTGAGACAGCATATTGACTCTTTATTTGACCTAGATCAAGTGACTAGGCCTGAAATAGCATTTAGGTTCTTTCCAGCACTCCTGTGTGTTTGATGCTCATTAGAGAGGAGGAGGAGTAGGCCATTTATTTACAACTACCATCCCTGACGGAACTCAAACCAAGACACCCCATTAAGATCAAATCTGTCATATCAGTCAAATGGAAACTTTCCGTCACTGAGTCAGAAGCTGTGCAATGTCCTCATGTGAAATTATTCTTACACAGCTCATGGTACTCTTAGGACACCGTTAATTTTTGTGTCAGAATTGTCCTGAAGAATTTTCCTATTTCTATTTTGCTCCTGAAATCAAAGACATCTTTCCAAACCTCACTGAATGAAAAGCTATTAAGAATTACAATCCCATATAAGGAAGGGAGGGTAGTTATTTTTTCCCAAACAAATAAACTATATTTTATGTAAAGAAGAAGCAAATCTGCAGCTTGCTATAAAAAAAAAGTGTCCAGAAAGAATGCATTTGCAGTAGCAAAGTTACACCACTGACATGTTCATGCAGTAAGTATTTTATCGTTAAAGTTGGTCTTTTTTTAAAAGCACGCTCCAACTCATATATAGCATGTAATATTTTGTGGCCCTATTTTAAAAATAAAGTATTTGAATATGCCAACCACAATAACCTTAAGGTCTGCAATGGCTATTCTGGGAAACATGCACTATTTTGCAGACATTTCTGAATATCTCAACCAGAAATGCCTAACCCAGGAAGAAGTGCCACTATCTTGTTTTAAGTTGTCCTGAGAACTACTCTACTGATAATTAGTTGCAGCTGATCCTTTTTAAATGTATATCTATATATACACTGTAATAATGGGGGGAAGTTACTTTAAATTGGTTGTCATTGTACCCCAAATACAGATATTCTGGCTTCATGCACCAAACTTGGGTAAAATTTTCAAAAATACACACTTAAGACTTAGGCACTTAAATCATTTGGGTGTCTGAAAATTTTGCCCTAGAGAGTAATGAGACTTTACTGACTTACTTAATCTTCAACTTCACTGGTTGAATCACAGGGATGGTGTCAGATAAAGATCTGCCAGAACAGCATGCATAAACCCAATTTTAAAAAGGAAGCCATCTGAGAAATAGAGCAAAATGTGCAGACCTCTCCAATAACCCTGTGAAGCTGGAGGCTGGGAGTTATGAATTCAAGGTGAGCGTGAAAAGAGCACTGATCATCAAGCCAAGCTAACACACTTGTAAATCTTTTAAGCAACAACTCAACTGACGAGGATTTTTTTTCCTTCATCTCTTTTGGTCTCTGGAGAAGGATTAAGTTTGTGACTGTTTCAGTGGCTGGTAGAAATAAAAAGGAAACATCTTTCTTGGAGAAACCAGAATGAGACATGACAGCTCATTTAAATGCAGAATCATGTCAAAGAAATAAACATGAGCAATGTTGTTTTAATCAATGATGCTACACTCCCTGTTGAGTCAAGTTACAAACATTATTGGGTCTTCCTACAGAAAGTTGCCGCACCAGACCATAAACTCTATTAAGGTTGCTTTGTACTGCTTTGCAAAGCAGCCATAAAGTTAGTTTGACAACTCCGTGGTGTTTCCTAGCTAGAGGGGAAATCAGCCCCTCTCTCATCCTCTTGGCATTAGCACAGGAGGCATGTCAAGAGGCATTGTTAGAGAAGGGGCAACTGTCCTCTAGGGAATCCCTGCAGCTGGGTGTAATTTAGAACAGTCCCAAAACACAGCCAGGGATGCGGCCCCCTGTTGTCATTATCCACAACTGGATTAGGATTGCCAGCTTCCTGAAACCTGGATTCCCCCTACCCTTTCTTGCCTTCCTCCCCTGTGGTCCCACCTATAGCCTCACCTATTATATTATTATTTTAATTAAATATTTTTACCCCGCCTTTCTATTTAAAATATTCAAGGTGGCTTAAAAAAACAAATAAACAAAATATAAATATATATAAAATTTAAAATATGAGACCCCCAGAAGGACATAACCAGCTAAAAACATATAGAGAGGAGGAACACACACATACAGACTCAAACATTAATAAAAGCAGGAGTAAAAAGGGTGGCTTTAGCCAGATGCCGAAACAACGCTAGTGTTGGCGCCATGCGAATATCCCGAGGAAGAGAATTCCACAGCCTGGGAGCAAAAACTGAGAATGCCCTGTTCTGCGGAGATGTTAATCTTATCTCCACAAGTGGGGGAACATGAAGCAAAGCCTCCCCACCTGACCTCAGTCCCCGGGCAGGTTCATATGGGAGAAGACGGTCCTACAGATACCCCGGACCCAACTCATTTAAGGCTTTATAGGTCATAACTAAAAGCTTAAATTGTTCCCGGAAACATACCGGAAGCCAGTGCAGCTGCTGAAGCACTGGCAGAATGTGTTGCACATAACTAGTGTTGGTTAAAACTCGAGCAGCCGCATTCTGGACCAGTTGAAGTTTCCGAAGGCTCTTTAGAGGCAGCCACACATAAAGTGCATTACAGTAATCCAGTCGGGATGTAACAAGAGCATGGATCACTGTGGCCAAGTCATGCTTGTTCAGTAAGGGTCGCAGCTGGTGGATCAAACGAAGTTGCCCAAAGGCACTCCTGATTTTGCTGTACAGACAGTCTCTGCTCCTGCTTCCCCTCTTCCTCCTAAACCTCTGCTTCTTCCTCCCAAGATCTAACCCCTCACTTGCTCCTCTCCCACTCCTGCAGTCACTTGCTGTTTCCCTTGTCCCCTTGCTGCACCCTCTCCACCTCCCTTCTCCACCAATCCATCCGGGCTCCTTTTACTCCAGGGCTAGGACAGGAGTTGCAGCCTGACAGTCTGTCTGTTTGCAGGTAGGCCACGACCCTACTTAAGCATGGATTGATAATCCAGAGCCTCCTGCATCTGTGGTAAATGAACTTTTAGGCCGTGTCCAGACTCAGGGGTTTTTTCGGGAAAAGTAGCCTTTTCCCAAAAAAACTTCCCCTGCGTCCAGACTCAAGCCACGTTCTTTCGAAATTATTTCGAAAGAACGCGGCTTTTCTTTCGATGGCGGTAAACCTCATTTCACGAGGAAGAACGCCTTCTTTCGAAAGTTCCTCTTTCGAAAGAAGGCGTTCTTCAATGTAAAGAGGCCGTCTTCGAAAGAGAGCATCCAGACTCGCTGGGTGCTCTCTTTCGAAAAAGCGGATTTCTCTTTCGAAAGATCCGCCTGCAGTCTAGACGCGATCTTTCGAAAGAGGCTCTTTCGAAAGATGCTTTCGAAAGAGCCTCTTTCGAAAGAAACCTGCAGTCTAGACATAGCCTTAGTGTCCAGGCAGTACATATGGCTGGACACTGCCTGGTCCCCTTTTTGACTGGACTTGACAGTCAAAAAATGGACACCTGGTTACCCTAAGCAGGATACACCAGCACTCCTGGGACAGGCTCTTACTGCACTGCCAGGTGCAGGGCTTCCATTTCCAGAGCAGATAACCTCAGCACCTGATAGTAAACTGTGCTGTCCCTTCTGTTGTTCTCTAGTGTGCAGGTGACTGTTTAATCATTTTAACTGATGACCACTAAAATAGAGTTTGTAAAACTTTTCTCCCTGACCCCCATATCCCAAAGCAAGGAGGACACAGGAAGAAGGGCCAGGCAGAGGTATATTGTTGGGTCACAATGCCTGCCAGGCTGCTCCCGGGCTGGCACAATTGAGACATAGCTCTGAGCAAGTGTTTGTGCGTAAAGTGACAGTTCAACCCTGAGGAGACAGGGCAGCTCTTCGTTTAGAGTTATTGCAGCTGGGCGCAGATTAGAGCAGCTCCAAGAAACAGCTGAAGATCTGTCCCTCAAGTTTACTTTGAAGGTCAAATTTGCACAGATGCTTCTCAAAGCTGAGTTTAGTTAACCTGGCACAAGTCCTGTGTGGGCATTAGCCCAAACACCTATCTGTGGGTATGACAGGAGGGTTCCCTCTCTCTAGCTATGGATGTAGGCCTCAATCTCATTTCATTTCAGCTAGCTTTACACCACTGTAATTGCATTAACTTCCTTAGAATTATGCAGGTTTCACATGGGTGAACAGGAAAGGCCCGATTTTCAGGCTGCAGGTAGGGTTGCCAGATGGTTTAACCAAAAATACCACCACCATCCCCACCCCACCTCCCCCCAAAAAGACATCGGGAAAAATTTCTGTTGAGAAAAAAGGGGGAGACCAAAGGTGTTGAGAAAAGGACCCCAACAGCAGTTATTAAGCAAAAAAATTAATAAAAAATCAGCATGCCCCCTTTAAGAACAGGCTTTTTTGCTGGTGGCCATCTTGTTTTTCTGTTCCAGCCACTGATCAGTTTCAGCAGCAGCTGACTTGGGGACACCTGGGGTAGAACACCTGGGGTGCTGCCGGGTTGGTCCCCGCAGCACTGAGGTGCGGCGCTGCGGAGACCTACCCGGCAGCGCCCCAGCTGCTCTGTCCCAGGCGTCCAGATTCAGCTGCTGTTGAAACTGATCAGTGGCTATTTCCAGGAAGCCCGGGACAGAGAAACTCTGCCTTGGGCTTCCTGTAGTCAGCCGCTGGTCAGTTTCAGCAGCGGCTGAATCTGGACGCCAGTTCTGACTTAAGTACAAATTCGACTTAAGTACAAACCTACAGTCCCTATCTTGTACGTAACCCGGGAACTGCCTGTATTGCTTTGAGCCAGGGATGCTGGAACAAATTATAGAGTGCGGTGCTCAGAGCCATTGAACTGAACTGTAAACCCTGTATTTGATGAAAAGCACTTACAACCAGGGGGTGTGGCAGCACACCTTGTTCCAGCACTTTGTGCTTAAATACCTTTGAAAATCAAGTCCTTCATTTTCTGAGTGAAAACTTGCCATCCATGCACACCAAATAAGTGCATGCCCATAATGGCATTTGTACAGCCCTCAAAAATCCATCCACCACAGAGGCCTGTTCCTGAATTGCATTTGATAATCCACCTCCAGGCAAGTCATCAGGGGTTTAAATGGGACTGAAGTGGCATAGAATCCTTTTGCTGGCCCTCTTTGCTGGTCAATTTCAGCAGCGGCTGACTTGGGGACGCCTGGGGCAGAGCAGCTGGGGTGCTGCTGGGTTGCTCCAGTAGCGCCGAGGAGCGGGACCAACTGGCAGCGCCCCAGCTGCTCTACCATAGGCGTTCGCGAGAAAAGCCTGGTCTTCTGGGGGAGGTGCACTAGCTGCGCCTCTCCCCCCCCCCAGCAGACCATGGAGACGTGGGCGGCGGGACCGAGACGTGCCGCGGTGCCGCCTCCCGGGTCCTCCGCGGCTTTGCTTCGCGTCTCCTTGGTCTGCTGGGTAGGGCCCAGACTCGCCACGGTCCCACCCAGGTCCTCCACGGCTTTGCTCCGCATCTCCCTGGTCTGCTGGGGGGGCCCCGGGCAGCGGGACAGCGGCGAGTCTGGGCGGTCCCACCGCCCGCGTCCTCCGCGGCTTTGCTCCGCATCTCCCTGGTCTGCTGGGGGCCCTACCCCCCCCCCAAAAGACCAGGGAGACGCGGAGCAGCTTTTCTCGCCCCAGAGGACATGGGCGGTGGGACCTCGGCGCATCTGGGCGGTCCCGCCGCCCACGTCCTCCAGGGCGAGAAAAGCCCCGTTCATAAGTACGGATCCGACATAAGTCGGATCCGCGTAACTCGGGGACTGCCTGTACAATCATCACATTTATATATATTAAAACAATAGCCATTCAGAAGGTGATATACAGGGTATTTACTCTAGTTGTGCTGCATTGAGTTTATAGTTGAAATAGTTTACTTGCAGCAGGGGTAAGGATGCCTTTCTGGGTTAGTGGCCACTGACCCACAGAAAAATCAGTCAGGGGCTGCACACAAATGTAAAACCCCAACTGAGAAGGAGAAAGACACTCCCTACATTCCCCTCTCATACCAGAGCCTATGTGGGACCCAGGGTAATAGATTTTGTGTGCTCCAGTCCCACAGGGCAGCTGGAGTGCCAGCATGGGCTCCCCAATCCTGTGGGGGATGCCCCGAGCCTTGGGGCTGGATCAAGGCAAGCCTTAGGTTCCCCACTCCTGACATACAGGGCTGTCTCTGCAATTCATGGGCTGTTTGCAGAAATCAATTACAAATGTTAACTGAGCACTGCAAGTTACTATACACCAGCAGCTCAAGTTGGAACAGGCCCTTTATGCTGCTGCAAACTCTCTTCTCTAGCCATTAACAATTTACATGTTAATCCACTCACAATCTTTCCTCCATTATAATATCTCTTGTTGTGTTCATGCACCACTCAAATCAAAGTAATCTCTTGTGGCTGGTCATTCCCTTCCCATATAACTAGGCCATTATAAGTATTTATTTTCTTAAGTGCGGAGAAATTTACAGCTTACAATTAACACCGTTTTTTGACACGACAGTTGTAAACAGGGAAGTTAGCTCCTTTCCTTTCTGCTCCCAGGACAGACAAAGATAAGCATTAGAGAGTATATTAAAAAGTGCTTAGGAATGCTCAGACAATCAGTTTGCTGGACTAGCTAAGCAATGGAAATTGTACTATTGGATTCTTCCCTATGAAGCGTATAAATATGGGAATAAAAGGAATGAATTCCTTTTTCAAACTTGCTTGTGTTCCAGTCGTTTAAAAGCAATTCAATAATTTTAAATGGGGAAGAAAACTTTGTACTTACAAAGCATTTTTTTGTCTTCATATACTGCTTCACTAAGTAATCCAATTCTCCAACATCCCTGTGAGGTCAGTAGAATCATAGAACACTAGAACTGGAAAGGACCTCAAGAGGTCATCAAGTCTAGTCCCCTGCCCTCATGGCATGACCCAGTACCACCTAGAACAGGGATGGGCAATAATTTTTGCCCAGAGGCCACTTCAAAAAATTTTGAAGTAGCCTTGGGTCACCCTGGAAAGGGCAGGGCCTAAACAGGAAGGGACGGGGCTATGATTGGTATAGGGGTGGGGGAGCCCCTTTGCCCCCCCTTCCCACTAGGCACCCATGCCCTGGAAGAGGCTTGGCACGTTCCCCCACCCCCAGGCCAATCAAAGCCTAGGGCGGGGGAACGCGGGAAGTCGCCTCCTGCCCTACAAGGAGCATGTAGCACTTTGAAGTGCCGTGGGCTTCTCGCAGGGCAGGGCAAAGGAAGCTTCACACAGCTCCCCTGCCCCCAGGCCCTGATTGACCTGTGGGCAGGGGAGCACACAAAGCCTCCGCCGCTCTCCCCCTCCTTCCCGCCCTAATTGGCCTGGGAGCAGGGGAGCAGCAGGGTCTCCGCAGGCCAGATCCACCCACTTGGCAAGCCATATTCGGCCCGCAGAGGCCCTTTTGCCCACCCTGACCTAGATCATCCCTGACAGAGGTCTATCTAACCTGCTCTTAAATATCCCATAGATGGAGATTCCACAACCTCCCTAAGCAACTTATTCCAGTGTTTAACCACCCTGACAGTTAGGAACTTTTTCCTAATGTCCAACCTAAACCTCCCTTGCTGCAGTTTAAGCCCATTGCTTCTTGTCCTATCCTCAGAGGCCAAGAAGAACAATTTTTCTCTCTCCTCCTTGTGACACCCTTTTAGGATACCTGAAAATGGCTATCATGTCCCCTCTCAGTCTTCTCCTTTCCAAACTAAACAAGCCCAATTCTTTCAGTCTTCCTTCATACCTCATGTTCTCTAGACCTTTAATCATTCTTGTTTCTCTTCTCTGGACCTTCTCCAATTTCTCCACATCTTTCTTGAAATGTGGTGCCCAGAACTAGACACAATACTCCAGTTGAGGCCTAATCAATGCAAAGTAGGAAGAATGACTTGTCTTACTCACAACACACCCGTTAATGCATCCCAGAATCATGTTTGCTTTCTTTGCAACAGTGTCACACTGTTGACTCTTATTTAGCTTATGGTCCTCTATGACTCCTAGATCCCTTTCTTTAGTACTCCTTCCTAGACAGTCGCTTCTCATTCTGTATGTGTGAGACTGATTGTTCCTTCCTAAGTGGAGCATTTTGTATTTGTCCTTATTAAACTTCATCCTATTTACCTCAGACCATTTCTCCAATTTGTCCAGGTCATTTTGAATTATGACCCTATCCTTCATAGCAGTTGCAACCCATCCCAGTTCGTATCATCTGCAAACTTAATAAGCATAATTTCTATGCCAATATCTAAATCGTTGATGAAGATATTGAACAGAACCGGTCCCAAAACAGGCCCCTGTGGAACCCCACTTGTTATACCCTTCCAGCAGGATTGTGAATCGCTAATAACTACTCTCTGAGTACGGTTATCCAGCCAGTTATGCACCCACCTTATAGTAGCCCCAACTAAGTTGTATTTGCCTGGTTTATTGATAAGAAGATCATGCAAGACCGTATCAAATGCCTTACTAAAGTCTAGGTATACCATGTCCACCACTTCTCCCTTATCCACAAGACTCGTTATTCTATCAAAGAAAGCTATCAGATTGGTTTGACATGATTTGTTCTTTACAAATCCATGCTGGCTGTTACCTATCACCTTATTATCTTCCAGTATATACCAGCTAGTGGCATTCCCAATTTTGCCAAGGGACAAACTGTCACAAGAGAGACTAAATGACTTACTCAGACTCCCAGAAAGTCAGTGGTAATTTAGGAGTCTCTAGCTCCTGCATCCTGTGTTGATATCTTTAGTCAACACCTTTTATTTATATATTTAGCACCACCAAAAAAAAAAAATCCATGGGACTAGATAATTCAGGAAATTAAAAATGGAATACAGAGTGTTTTGCCTCTAGGTGGTTTCTTTAAATCTGACCTTGGCAGTTAAAAGGCATCTTTTCCAGGCAGCTTCTTTTTGTATCTACGATCAATGTGAAATGAGTGGATTATTTCAGAATGCTCTGAGTTTACTTCAAAGAAAGAGAAAGCCGACAAGATTAACACTCATGCTGACAGTCTTAGAGAGCCAAACACAGAGACTGAACTTCTCATAGTCATTTATGCTCAAATTTACCCATCAGGGTTGTCCTATGTTAAGACAAGTGTCAGGACAAAATGGACATTCATTAGAACAATCAGAATTGCAAAAATGGAGCATTTAGACTGGAAACCAATGTCCTGACTCTGATTTCACACAGGCCTTATGCTGATCTAACTCCAAGTTACTCCAGAACTGAGGCCAAAATTAAACCTAAGAATTCCACATTTCATAGACCTACTGATCAACACTTCACATGTCTGCTTGTGCAATCCCATCGGAGATAGAGTCTGAAAGGAAAAGGACAAAAGTACTACAAATATCAAAGTATTTTAAAGATTTACAATGACAATCAGGATGAAATAAAAGACAAGCAACAACAGGTAAAAGAAGGGGAGATCTTGGAACCAGATAAAGTAGTCATGGGCCAGAACTGCCAAATGAACTATTAGCTTATTTAAACAAATGAACAGTGGAGAAGAATGGGGAACACATCACTGTCAAAATCAAAGGCAACATGAGGATCACACAGAACTACTCACATGGGAAGTTTCCATGTCTATGACTTGGGCAACATCTTGGAAACCCTTCTGCATAAATCTTACTCATATAAAATTTCACTGAGTTCAATGATATCACTCCTGTTGTAAAAACTGTTTGGTTTGCAAAACTGCACCTGTGAACGTGTAGTAAGAACCAAAACAACCAACAGGAGGATGAACTGCAATTAAAAATAAGTGAAGGGAGATCATAATGTAGAGAACTATTCCACTACAATTATATTCACATGATAAGCCCAGGGTCAGACTCTGGCTGCACCCAAAACCTACTTCCAGCTGCACACAAATCTCTCAGTCTCTGGCTTGGACCTAGGGCAGTCATGGAAAGAACAGAAGCTGCCGCTGGGTTTGTAAGTTTCTAGATTCATTTTATGTTTATTAATGCAGTAATGGAAGGGATTTCCATTCTGTGAGCCAATGCACAAGTTGTGAGAACCCTAATTAGCAGTATATGTCTGGTAATGGTGGATTGTATGCTAGCCCTTAGCAACCCCATCTCCTCCCACACTCTCCCCACCCCATCATGTAGAGTTCAAAATGGCAACTGGGAAATACACATAGTAAAAATGCCTTGCAAATCTGCAAATCAATTTTTATGGGAAAGCTGCAGATTTTTCTAGGTCATTCCCGTTTCTTAAAAATAACCTTACGCTGCCATGCATGTAAGTATGCCATTCTGTGCTGAGCTCCCTAAAAACAATGAACTGCAGGAGGAAATGTGCACCATTTACAAATCTACATGTTGGACCTCCCAAAACCAGGACTCCCCATCCAGTAACATTTGTGGCCCAGCAGGACCACAGGGAGTCCTGGCTGGGAGCCTCAGTGGCAAGAGGGCTGGTGGCTTGTAGCCCATTGGGGCTGCGACTGGTGCCAGAGCTCTAGTAGCACAGCTGGGGCCACAGTAGCTCTAGTAGCAGGGCTGGGGATGTGGCAGTTGCAACAGCCACAGTAGTAAGGCCAGGGCCAGAGATGCAGCAACCGCAGAAGCTCCGGTAACGGGGCCAGGGACAAAGATGCGGTAGCCCCAATAGCAGGGCTGGCATCAGGACTGTCCAGGCTACCAGGACTGCAGAAGCACAGCAGCCTGGTGGCAGGGGGGTGGGGGAGAGATGCAGCTGGAGCTGACAGTCAGGATGGAAGGTGGTCTGGGGACCTCCTTTGATCGGGCAAATTTCCGCATTCAGGACTAGTCAGGTCCCGAGAGGTCCAACCTGTAGTCAATTTCAGTGCCTACATGATAAAATCATTTGTCCCAAATATGATGGAGTGGTCTGATGAAATTCTGTGCTGGGTGAGGGGGAAGAGGATGGCTGTGGATGCTGTGTTTGCATGCAGTCATAATACCTAAGTCACATGGAATCTAATATAGCATCCTGTGGATTCCCTCATGAATTCTGACCCCAGTCCTGGGTGCTGACAGCAGCAAACCTTAGATAGAGAGTTACATTGTGAGGGAAGGTGTACTTCCCAGGCGTACTTTGGTAGCTGACGAACCCATCCCACTCCCAGATGTGCTGTTTTGTCATGACTACTTTGGTTACAGATGCTGCAGGTTTCCCACTAGCAGCTTGGAATCGCATCTCCCTTTACTAGTCAGGCAATGCAAGAACAATTGTGTCCTCCAAAATGTGGGAAAGTTCTGAAATGATAGAGGCATTTGTAGCACAGTCACTGATGACAGCCCCACAAATCAAAGTAATTCTGCAGTTGTTGGAAAACAAAAAGGGGGGGGGCTTTTATTACTTCTGATTTCTGCTCTTATGTCACTGCAATTAACCCGGCGGATTTTATGTGGCCCTGAATTGAGCTAGTTGAGATAATAGCCCTCTACGTCTTGTCCTGTTCCAGGCCCTTTGACCTCTCATGGCTGCAGCTCACCCACACTGCGGCAGAAGCCTCGGCCAAGGTACCTTCACAGACCATTCCAAGGAGAAGCAGTTGAAGTTCTGGATAGAGCCAACAAGCAGGTCTGGTACCAAAGACAGAGGGACTTGAGGCTAGAGGAGAGAGATCCTGAGAGGCAAGAGGAAAGACTCAGGTTGGCTGCACAGTTTGTGGACAAGGTTTCAGCATGGGAGCAGGCATTCCTGGAACAGAAACGGCAGTAAAGAAAGAGCTCAGACCTCAGCAGAAAGAGCTGTTTGTGAGGCTGATATTACCACTGGCTGTAAGAGTGCCAGCTATTGCTGCATTATCCACACCACAGCCTTGACTTCCTTGTATAGTGGGATGGGAACAGAAAGATTGGAAAACTCCATGGCTGGGTGGCCCATGCAGTCAGATACCAGGAGTGGCTGAGCAGGACAACTTTGCCCTACGCAACCCTCCATATTGACCCCTCAGGATGCCTTTACTCCCACCCTGGCACCAAGCGTGCAACAAAGGGTGAAAGAAAAGCAAAAAGAATGGGGACCAAGGGGGTTCTATGTTGTACCTGGTTCCACTGTTTGCGCTTGTTCATAAACATTATTCTTTGTAGGATTCTGTTACTGATGTGGTAATGAGAGTTGGCCGGCCGGGCCGTGGGTAAAAGTTGTACTTTTCTAATATGTTTCTAAACTGGGAATGTCAAGAACACCACAAGCCAGAGTAATGAGGACAGCATTGATGACACTGACATCTAAATGGGTCTGTAGACATCTCCAAGGGGATTTCAATCAGCAAAAATCACATTCTATAACCATTCTACACATGCCGACAATGTAATTAAGTTGCCAGGGCCTCAAAGATCAGGGTATAGCTCCATAAGCAAAGACCAAAAGAGGCTAAGCGAGGATTCCAAGATAAAGGTGGGGACAATACAGGCAACCCCAGCACTTAAGACCTAATTGGTTCCTGGAGAACCGTTGTAAGTAGGGCCGTCATAAGTTGAACCCTTATTGCCCATAGGGGCAATGTTGTGAATGGGGGTTCCATTCCTGGCCTGCTTTGCCTCCCGGGAGTTGTAGTCTCCTGGAGCCAGCTGCGCGAACGGCACCCAGAGCTGGCCGGGGACGATGCCTGGTGGTAGGCAGCCACGCGGCATGGCACAAATGGTACCCTGGGCCAGCCAGGGGCTGTGCTGGGCGGTAGGCAGCCCCACAGCTCCTGGAGCAGGGTGGCCGTAAATGCAGGGGGTCTCCTGTAACTCCATTTGTGTGATTTATAGGACTATATAGGAATAGTGTCCCAGCCTTTCAATAGCTATAGGCTCTCAACCATCAAAAACTGCTGACATTCCAAGTGCAACCCAGGCTGAAATTCATAAATCACGCTCTGTGGTCCACAAGGGCCTGCAGGCAATGGAATTGTACCCTTTGCAGTTTAAGAACTCATGTGCCCCTCGAGGAAGACAAACTATAGGCACACAAGTCCTATCAGTGGCAGAGTTAGGAAACTCCATTGTCTCAAAGCCAGTAGTATTTACTTCAGGACTATCTTTTGAGCTCACCGTCTTGTGGTAAACCACATGCCCAATTGCCTCAGAAACCTCCACACCACTTTACCCACAGTCAGTTTTCCAAAGCTGGTTGCCAGTGAACCTGTAGCCGTCTGGAGTAGCCCATTTCCTGACTGTTATGGCAACCCACTTCTGAGCTGGCAAGGCTTCCTCTTGCAGGTATCTTTATGCTGGAGGGTTGGAGCAAGCTGCTCACGAAGCTCCAGAAATCTAGCTATCTACACATGAAAGTTCTGGACCCATTGCCAGTCATCCCAGGTCTACATGGATTATGTTAACTGGTCTATGTTTGTGGTGCTGCTCTAGAAGCACCAGTCTCCATAGAGAGCATCAGCAGCTGTATATCATAAGCAGCCTCAATCAAAGTGAGTCTACTGTGCCTGTGGACTCTCCTCCTTTGCCTTCTGCTGCTCCACCGTAAATTTGGTGGGTCAGAAAATGCTGCCGACATATCCACCCATGCCTCTCAGAAGCTCTGCCCATTTCCTGATGCAGCAGTGAAAACACAAGCAAGAGAAGTTCTTCAAAAGACACCAAATCCATGTTACTGGCTTCAGTAGTTGGGAGCATGCTGACTAAAATGGTGGCCTCACTGGAAGTATTGATGGCTGTTCAAACATCCTGACACATGCAGGATGGACAGTCAAGTTTTTCCACAGTGCACCACAGGCTGCAATGGCTAGGGACTCTGGGATATGGCTGGTTTGATTCAGGTCTGTGTGCTGCAACGTGGACAGCAGAGCCCTCTAACAATTTAGCATTAAATTTGTTTGAAGATGTAGTGTGGCTATCAAAGGAGCAATTTGCAGTTGTATTATTTCACTTGTTTGCTTTGCAATGGCCAGGCATTGGAAAAAACTAAGGCAGTGAACTAATTCAGCCAAAGAAGAAAAGAACTGACTAGAGGAGACAATATGGCAGAAATCTAATGACGCTCCATATTATAATGAAAGGACATAAGAAGTGAAGTGACGCTGCAGTTAACTTTCTTGTATTCAGGGTATTCCTATATAAACCTTTTCCCTCGGAGCCATTATACTAACAGAAGGGTAAAAGCCAGCAATGGATCATTAATTTAATATGCTCTGCTATGTCGGTTATACAGAGTTCAAAAGGATGCATTGTTACAAACGGGGGGCATTTTTTGGTAGGAAGAAAATCTAGCCATAGCATTCGTATCTTGCATGCAAGGTACTTCCTACTGCCCCATCTGTGATATTAGCTTTTAGTAAACTGTTAGATCTGGGTACCCATTCTTTTTCTGTCTGGAAGAGGTTAGATAGTTATTTTTTACAGCAAAAAGGTACAAACTGAAAAAGATCAGCTCACGTAGCAATGTTATGGTAATGTGTGCTGGTGAAAAAAAATGTTTTTAAGTTTGGCACAAAGCCCATCATTCACTGTCATCTTTTGGCCCTCACAAAAGGAGGCCTGTAACTGTATTTTTTTTTCTTTATGGAATACCAACAAGGCTAGGCTTCCCAGGATGGGCCTGAAATAATCTGAAGGAATAGATTAGTGTGCAGAATGTATTTGTAATCTATGTTCTAAAGTCACAGCGCCAAGTACACAAGTGTACATTTGCCATTGGCAGTAGTATGCTCAATGAGAAATAATGAGAACACCCATGTTCACTAAAAAACTGTTGTCCATCTTCTTTCTTGACAGTTCTGTTTTACACTGCAGCAGCCTCTGCTGGACAAAATTAGAGTAGTTTCTTTGAAGACAGCAGTCCCAGATGTTAATAAATAAATATATAGAGATACACCATCACATAAAACTGGAAGGGACCTTGAGTACAATCCCCTGCCCTCACAGCAGGACCAAGTACCATCCCTTACAGATTTGCCCCACATCCTTAAATGGTAGGCTCCAGGATTGAACTCACAACCCTGAGTTTAATAGGCCCATGCTCAAACCACTGAGCTATAACCTTCCCCTGACCCCACTGTTCAGCCATATTGGTTTTGTTGTGGGTTTGCACAGAATTGATTAGCTCATTCAAAGAAAATAAACTTTTCAGCCTTGCTGTACTATGTAGACTCTTTGTCAGAAGAGCAGCCACTTTTCTCTTTTTATGGTCAATTCTTGGTCAATAATTTCACATGAAACATTTTTATTGTGTGGACCCTTTTAAAAATAGTATGTTCAAATATGTCTACTAAGAAGATTATTATGTAGGGGGCTAGAACCTCAGTTCCATCACAGCCTCTTCACAGTGTAAAGGTGTGTTAGCAAGCTTCCAGAACATTCTCCCTGCCCAAGAGGAAATCTGGAGTGGTGAGTGCAGAGGGCATTTTTGGAAGAAAGGGGGCAAGGTTGGGGCAATTCTGTGTCTTGTTGATCACTGGCTGCTAGAATGGCTTCTTTAAGCTGTAGGCAGCCAGACACAAGCTCAAGCAGTATAAAGGCCGTTCCCTAGCTGGTTCAGCTCTGAGACACTATAATATTACAGTAACGCCTCCACTCATCCGTACACTCCAAATGCAGCTGAGATAATCTACTGGCTATATTTTCAGGAGGACAAGTGGCCCAGAGTACATATAATGTGCACTCAACTGGTTCCAACACTTTAGTTTCAGGAGTTAATGTTCATCTCTAGTGTGAATCCAACAAATCTGCAGCTAAAGTAAAAAGCAAATGTTAGTGGTGATTTTAAGCACTATGGGTAATTTATGAGGTTCTACCCAAACAGGTTAAGGGAAACTCAGAGGACCTTTCAGATTCACACCCAAAAGTGAACTATCAAATATATGCAATACTCTTCTTAATTTACTTATTATGGTGCCTCAGCTGAGCCAGCCATGGGCCAGCTTGGTTGTCAATGCACCTAGAATCAGCCTCAGTATTGCTTTAGGCTGTGCCTGGCTGCCTATTGCTTGAAGGGCAACAAAGATGCTCAAGGATTAGGAACATGAAGTAAGACTAAGGCTATGTCTACACTGGCAGTTTATTGCGCAAGAATGGCCGTTCTTCCGGAAAGCGTCCCCACGGCCCACCCGCTCTTGCGCAAGAAGATTTACAGTACGGCATGATAAGAGAGGGCTTCTTGCGCAAGAGCTACCCCCTTTTTTAACAGGTGTAAGCCCTCTTGCGCAGGAGCTCTTGCGCAAGAGGGCAGTGTGGATGCTCGGCAGGGATTTCTTGCGCAAGAAAGCCCTATGGCTAAAACAGCCATCAGAGCTTTCTTATGCAAGAAAGCATCCACATTGCCATGGAAGCTCTTGCACAAAAGCACAGCTCGCTCATGGCAGTGTGGACGTTTTTTTGCGCAAGATGTTCTTGTGAAAGAAGCCACTAGTGTAGACATAGCCTAACAGATTAGGACTGTTCTGCTTAGAAAAGAAACTAAGTGGAACATGACAAAGGTCTATAAAGGGTGAACTGCGATGTGTTATTTACCCTTTTCTGCAATTCAAAAACCAGGGGGTCACCTGATGAAGTTAATATGGAGGAGGTTCACTGCAAATAAAAGGAAGTCCTCTTTCCCACCCAACACACAGTGAGCATGTGGGATGCATTGCCGTGGAACATTGTGATAACAAAAGGAACAACTGGAATCAAAAAAGGAACAAGAGAAGTCCACTGAGGATAGGTCCATTAATATCTATTAGTCAAAGTGGGCAGGAAGGCAACTTCAAACTTAGAACAATCCTAACTCTCTGGTGGCCAAAAGCTAGAAGAGGAAGACAGGGGTGGTTCACTTCAGAATTGTCCTGCTCAGTACGCTGCTCAGTACACTTCCCCTGAAACTCTGTTACTGGCTGCTGGGCTATGGACCATTGCTCTGATCCAGTATGGCAGCTCTCATGTACTTCCAGACCACACATATATCATATAGCATGGTACCTCCCTTTTTTATCTAGCTGTTACTTCAGCAAAACACTTAAACATGCTGATTTGGGTCAGAAGAGCCTTTCCCCATCCTCTCCTGCCTCCATATCTAATCCCAGGCAGACAAAACCCCCTCTAATGAAAAACCTAAGGATGTAGGATCTGACTAGTGTGCTTCTCTGCGGGATCCAGATGGTTTCTTCTTTTCTCACATCCAGTGGAATGAAAGAAGAAACTAGTTGGGGCCCAACAGAGAGAGGATAGATCTCCTGGGACTTCAATGAGGGTAAAGGAGACATGGCTAGAGAAGAGAAAATAAAATTCATTCAGTCGAAAGAATTCAAAATATTTCAGAGGTTCTGAGTTGCTTTGAAAACCAGGCCAGTTCACACATTCTAATCTATGATCCCTATGATGTTTCAGAGAGATCAGATGAAGTGTGTTTGAGCTAAAATTTAAGGAGAGAGAAAGAGAGAGCAAGAGAGAGAGAGACTAAGGTAAAACTGTTTTAACTCTGCTTTTCTACCTTGTGTCACAAAGATGTGTAGACTGGTTGGGAAAAAAAAAGAATTTGACCACATCCCATCACCCCAAACCTCTCCCAAAAAGTACATGTTCTTAATTTATGACTGAAATGAAATCCTGTGGGAAATTCTTGGCATAAAATTGCCACTTCTATCTCAAGTTAATATGGTAACTCATAGTTGATGTTGATTTGCCCACGTTCCCTCGTTGATTGGTTTTTCCATTTTTGTTCTGATGAGGATTCTATTAATATTTTTTTTGAGTCCCATTATAAGATGTTAAATCCTTGTTTCTTCAACAGGGATGCAATAGCTTCCCTTATTAAAAATACTGAAACACAAGCTTGCCCAGAGGTGTGCTTTATTTGATGTGAAGAGAGACACAGTTAAAAAAAATGCTGTCCTGGGACAGCTAATGTTTCAGCCCATCCTGCAGAGATCTGGCAAGTTTTCTAAGAGTTCTGGTGGGGTTTTTGGTTGGGATTTTATTAACTTTGTTCTAAAATGGTAGTTTTTCCACTGATGTAGGGAAACATTCAAGTCTTCTTGGCTGAAGTGGCCATACAGGCAAAGGGAAAGATCAAATCTCTTAATTAGTCAATGGGGAAAGCAGAAAATAGAGATGCAGGAGTTCTATTTATTTTTTAAAAGCCTGACTGTAGTAAAAGCTTTTTGCAGACAGGCTGTGAATTTCCCCTCACAAATCAGTAACCACTAAAGCATTCTTGAGATCAAGGCTATTCTACTGTACAAACTACTGATGGGTGGGAAAACCAGCAAGATCCCCATCTGCAGCTGCTTGGAGGGGATATCCCCAATAAAATTCCATCCGTTCCAATGGAAATATAAGAGGGATCAGTTTGGTCTCTGGTGTTTATGCTTTCCTGGTTCTTTAAGATATGTATGGAGGAAGGGGTGTGTAGCAAGAGGACATGCTGGCTACAGCAAAAGAGGTGTTTGCCATAATATGGAAAACTAGAAGAAGAGATGTTAGGGATTTGCCACAGGATTTAGTACTTAGAGCCAGACTTCTTATTCTAGACTCTATGCTAAAACACTTTGGGCTCAATCCATCGTCCACTGAAGTCAATGGGAATCTTTTTCCATTAAGTGGCAGTTGGGTCAGTCCTGTAGACCATCATCTCTTTCTGTGTCTGCATTTACTTCATTTATGGTTTTGGGGGAGTATTCACCTCTCTCTGAAACATTTTACTCCATTTGTTGCATATAGAAGATGTACACATTCTAAGTAATTCTTAGCAAGCAAACATCATGTCTTCTCAACATCCCATTCCTTGTTGCCTGGTTATTCACCCACTGCCTGTTGTCAGAATCTGAGATGGTGAGCTTTCTGGAGCAGGAACTGTCTGATTTGTACGGAACCTAATGCAGTGGGGGTGTTGAACCCTCAATACACGCTTGAGGCACTGCCACAGGACATAACAGTCCCAATCCTCCATAACGCAGTGTAACTCCATTGAAACCAATACAGCTGCTATGCTGACCTCGCCTAGCTGATCGTCTGGCCCTAAAAATACAATACCACCCGTAAGACATTTTTATTTTCTTTGACTGAGACTGTGACTGACTGCCTTTGTTTTCCTTATATCCACCATGTTGGCAAGAGGAGCAGCCCTCATAATGTGTTTGAACTTAAACCTCACTCCCAAAGGCAAAATAAAGACATAAAGACACCCACTGCTTTCTCTTTTGGCTTCTCACTTCAGCATGGAACACACATTTGCCATTTGTCTGGAAGACAGAATTGGCAGCATAAAAGATAACATTCTGGACATATTTCTTCGCATTGTTTTACCTGCGCTAAATGCTTGCAGATGGTTTCTCCAAATCTATTTTTTAAGTTGTAAGAAATGGTTATTTGTACCTTGAAGACCATGTCTAGCTCCAGAAGCATTCCAGGTATAGCTAAATTCCAGGTATAACGCCACACATAAGACTGGCTATGAAATTACTTCCTAATATCCTATTCTCTCTCATTCAGCATCCTTGAAGCTCTTGTTTTATGACCTGCAACCTGAATTCCACCACTTCCTGCTCTGTCCCTCTGAAAAATCTCTCATACATTGGTCTACATGATATATATAATGGGCCAGATTCTCAATCAACAGACCTATGCTGATATACCTTAGCTAAGGGTCTGACCTAGTGTGCACTAGTGTGTACACCTGCTTTAGGCGAGCCAATGATCATACCAATTTGAGTTTAATGTTAAAAATGTTGGCTGCCATTGCTTGAAAGTTGTCTCTTGCATTTCTATAGCACATTCTAAAAAGACACATAAAACAGCCGAGTTTTTCATGTGAATGTTAGTGACAGCACTTCCACATTTGGGTAAAAACAGTGCACTGGTTCTATAATGATTTCAAGCCATTTTGTCAGACCTACATTTTTCATGTTCAGCACAGAGGGGACTAGGCACGTAAATGTTGCTCTCTGAAAATTTCCTTTTTTTCTATTGGGGAAGTCCACAGATCCATTATGGGGTTCTCCTCTTTGCAGCTAAGGAAAGGCAGAAATCAGAGCAGGCAATCAAGGTAGGTTGGAAGTGGACGTGCCCTTGAAGTTCCTGTCAGTCAGACTTCCAAAACACCTTTGCCAGAGATTCATTGGCTCATAAGCTAACAAGAAGAACAGATCATGTGTACATAAACACTTGCAAGTGCACAGCATCTTTAATTTTTGCTTCAGCTAGTGGCAAGACACCACATTTTGAATCCCCTCTGTCAGAATTTTTGGTCTTCTCTCAATCTGTTTGAATAACTGAAATGCAGATTCTTGGATCTACCCTTTATCTGCTCAGCCCATCTGCTTGGACATTCAGCCTTGGTTGATTTCCATAATTCCGCACTGAATATGGGTGAAAGGAGCACTGGAGCTCCTCCTTTAATATTCTGTTGCCAGTAAAGTATTTGATTTTGCAGATGACTCTGCAGCTGCTTCATCTTTTGGGTTTTGAAAAGCCTGTTTCCTGTATACACCCCCTTGATCATCCACTAGTGAAGATCAACTTTTCATGGCTTCAGCCACAATTAATGTCACATCAAAGAGTTACTAAAGACTACTCATAGACAGTCCACCATGAAAATTGCTGCCGTATGACTCCCAGACCAAGGATTTTCTGGTCTTCAGTGGAACACCAAGAGAAATAGCATGCATCCAGGCCAGAAGAACTCCAGCAAAGGAAATGGATGCAGCTGAAGCATATATGATGGCCAAAGTGACCTTAAAATTTCTCCTTAAGGAGGATTTAATTTTCCTGTCTGCCAGTCTTTAGGCAGGAAGAATTCATCATCTGCTGACCTGCTTGTATCTATAACTGATCAAAGGCATGTTACCTCTCCGTTAGGGACCATGACCAGGTCAGCTTTAGATCTGTGTACATCCCAGCGCTTTTTAGCTAGTTTTTCTAAACACTCTGCTTTAGCTGGATTCTCCCAGTCTGTCTTAATCTTCTCTTTCTCAGAGGCACATGGAGAGGGCAGTATGGTTCCGATTCCAAACTTGATGGAAAATACAAGTAGCCTCATTACCTGTTTTTTCTTCTTCTTCTGGCCCCTCACCCAGAAGAATGTCCAATCCTTTTACTACCTCTCTCTTTCTCTCTCTCTCTCTCTCTCAGTTTCTAAGATTCATTGTGGGGTGGAGGGAACAATGGGGAGGAACAGATGGAACAGTGGCCTCCATATGCTGAGAAAATAAGATAACTGTAACGAGGAAATCTGGAAGGTGAACACTCCTACCAAAACACACATGCTGTGGTGCCATAGAACTAAATGCAATTTCACTGTTTTGAGATGATCCCCAAGTAAGCTTTGAATTTTACAGATGCTTCCTAAGTTCACAGTCCAGCGAGGGACAGGAAAATCCTGGAGCAGCTGTTTTGTCTTACTCCCACAAAGAGCAAGGCAACACACACACACAAAACCACACAGTCACATGATCTTGCTGAATCCCATAGTAGACAGTAAGGCCCATTATTATGTTCCACACCTTGGAAATGGAGCAAGAGAAACAAACAGAAGTAAATGGTGGGCCACGAGGTTCTTTTTTTGCCTGCCTGTTCCTCCACTGCCAAGCTGCGCTGCCTCTTGTCCTCCCATAACTGGTCATTTGGGAGGAAGTGAGAATCAATGGACTGAGCAAGAGGCCCAGGGAGACCAGTGAATGGGATGTGGAGGGCTCACGGTGTCAACTGAGACTGGTTAACTCAGTCCATGAGGGATGGCACTGGGGAACAAGGGTGCACACCTGCTGGCCTTGTGAAAGTTTCCTTGTGAAAGTTTGGGAGACGGAGTGGAAATTGTGGACCTTTTTGCCTCTGGCTGACTGCCTGACTCATGAAATTTGGCCCGTCCTGGCACTTTGCCTTCCCAGTGGACAAACCTGATCAGTGAGGACGAGCAACAAGGCTTCAAGCCGCCTGAGCTGTAGCTGAATACTCAGGCACCTCAGTGTGTTTTCCAGGAGTGTGGGGGCGGGGATGGTGTTGATAGCAGGCTTCTTGCCATTAGGACTTGCCTCCTTGCTTCAACCCCCTGTCATGCAGCCTTGGCCCAGTCTTGGTGGGAGAAAGCATCAAGCATGCTGAGGAGCAGGGAGATGCCTGATCCACTGACTCCTGCCTATGCCCTTGCTGGTTCCTGCATTGCCCTAGGGACCCTCCTGTAGCGGGTTGTAGAAAGAGGGGGCAATTTGAAAGCAATTCGGTTATTTTACCTCATACCCCACTAAGACAGTAGAGCACACCTGATTTTTCCTGATATTAGGGTTTACCACATAGCTGAAGGAGATGCTACTGCAGGAGCCAACTAACAGAAAATAAAGAAGAAGGGACAAAGTTCCTGACAAGCACCCTCTGTGTCTCTTACACTGGTAGGAACAGATCTGCCGGCAGCCATATTGCAACTTGTTTGTTCTAAGGCCATTTGTTTAAGTTACTCGGTGAAAGGGGTAAGAAGGGTTCAACAGGTCATTGCCTGCTACTACAGGAAGCGGGACGAAATGGCAGAGAGCTCAAAGGCATGACCAGTGCCAATGTGCCTTAATTCACAGGTCTAGTTATTGCCACCATTAAAGGGCAATAAAGGGAAGAGCCCTGTCATCTGCAAACTTTCCCCTGCATGAAAGAATCCCCCCAAAGGGTTCCCCACCCATGAAACTTTTAAAGCCATTCTGAAGTCTGTAGGAAAGCATCATCTCTATTTTGCAGAAGGTGGAATGAGGCAGAGATGTATTGAGTATCTTCGGCCTACACAATTTATGTGCCTGGATAGGACCCCACCTTGAGTGCCTCTGACCACGTACATCTTCCAGTCTTGCCCATGACAGCACCACTCCCATTTCCCCACCTCTGGTCCTGTTTGACTCTGGCCAGTAGACTACACTGCAGACTGGATTCCCCAACTGCTCTCCACAACCCCCAAAGTTGGAAATGGTTCTTTGGCTCCATATCTTGGCTCCCCCAGTTCATGAAAGCATGGAAGGTCACTAGAAGCCAGGGAGCTTCACAGACAAGTGAGGAAAGAAGTCCCACACACCGCAAGTAGGTTGCAGTTAGGCCAGAGACAGATCAGACACATGTATAAGGACATGCAACAGCAGAGATGCCAGGAATGGAGCTGCACTTGACATTTCACAGCCAACTTCCTCAAAGAATCTGAAGCCAGTCGTGTGGAGATGTTAAATAACTCACCCAAGGTGACAGAGAGAATTGGGATCAGAACCAACATTAGAGTTCCTGGTTCCTAGGCCTGAACCCAGATCACTAGGACATGCTCTTCATTTACAACTTTTCTAATATGTGGAAGTCCAAACGCAGTTCATAATAGCTTTCCCCTGCAGCTGTAGTATATTTTCGTAACAGTTCATTTCTCCCCACATATGGGATAAACAAAAGAACACATAAAAGTTATAAAAATACACAGTTCTTTGTAACAGACTTTTAAATGAATCCTGAAGAGCAATTCATAGGGCTGCATTAAACAGGTGGCAAGTAAAGAGGCAGCCATCTGAGGAATGTAATGTGTTGACTTGAGAGAAGGAACCATTATCCTTGGATATCTGAAGACAAATCTCCATCTGTAATCATTATACTGCTCTCATTTTTAATAGGTTCGACCACCCTTGAGCTACATTAAAATAGGACTGGTGGTACCATTTGTATTCTGTTTGTATTATTAAACTTGTTAATCAAGCATGGGAAATTATATAACGTATTAAAACAATTGGTAAAAAGCTTCCTCAGATCTATTTTCTTATTTGATGAACTATAAATTAATAATACACTGTACTTAACTCTTATACAGCATCGTAGAACTGGAGATTACAAAGTACTTTACTAAAGACAATATAACTTCCCATCATTTCATAGATGAGGAAACTGTGGTATGGAGAAGTTAAGTTACTTGCCTAAAGTAAAACAGCAAGCCATTGGCAAAACCTAGCCTACAGTTACTTAACTCCAGAGCACAACCCTAGTTCAATGGGGTACCAAATTAGAACTAGGATTTTACAATAGGTATAATTTATTGGCTTTCCATTTCACATCCTTGGCCAGGGCCATCAATGGGGGACTAAAGGGGCAGCTGACCCAGGGCCCAGAGATTTAAAAGGGCCAGGGATCCTGGCTACTACCACAGCAACGGCTGGAGCTCCGGGGCCTTTAAAACAGGCAACATGGGCTGAGTAGCACAAAGGGGCTGGTTGGGGGAGGCTAGCCCACAGCTCTGCCCCTTCTGCTCCAGGCCTGTCCCTTATAGGAGGGCCCAGAAGTGGCCCCACCACCTTTCCCAAGGGCCCAGCATTTCTGTCCCCATGGGTCCAATCCCCTCTCCTCCACTGGAGTGGGGCAAGCCCCACTGGCCCTGACCCTGCTCCCCAGAGGCATAATAGGTGGATTAGGGCACCTCCAGCCCCTCTCCCAGTCTGAAGTGCCACATGAGGGGACAGTGCAGGTGGGGGTGCACTGTTCTTCAGACCCTCCATTTTTCCAGGGCCCCTGTTCAGAGCATCTACCCACCCCCTTGGGCACTGGTGGGTGGGGAAAGGTGACCCTGATGGATCCTGTCCCTGACTTCCTGTCATTGCCTCCCCCACTCTAAATCAGCACCAACCCAAGTGTCCCAGGGTATGTCTACACTACCCTCCTAGTTCGAACTAGGAGGGTAATGTATGCATACCGCACTTGCTAATGAAGCCCGGGATTTGAATTTCCCGGGCTTCATTAGCATAAGTGGGGAGCCGCCATTTTTAAATCCCCGCTGCTTCGAACCCCGTGCAGCGCGGCTACACGGGGCTCGAACTAGGTAGTTCGGACTAGGGTGCCTATTCCGAACTACCGGTACACCTCGTTTCACGAGGAGTAACGGTAGTTCGGAATAGGCACCTAGTCCGAACTACCTAGTTCGAGCCCCGTGTAGCCGCGCTGCACGGGGTTCGAAGCAGTGGGGATTTAAAAATGGCGGCTCCCCGCTTATGCTAATGAAGCCCGGGAAATTCAAATCCCGGGCTTCATTAGCAAGTGCGGTATGCATACATTACCCCGCTAGTTCGAACTAGCGGGGTAGTGTAGACATACCCCTAGTCTGCCTATGCCACTGCTATGCGAACAGTTATTCCTGAATAACTCTGAGGATGCTGTTGTTCCAAAATAAAAGTGGAGTGTCTTGCTTTGAATTAGCTTAATCTATTTTGCATTAAGTGGGTCCACTTTGGGAACAGATGATGCTAATTTAGAATAAGGGGCATTCTTATTCCATGATAAAAGCATCCACACGTGGGGTTAATTCTCCTTAAATTCACACCCTACAGTATTTTAGATTGACTGTCATGTGTAGACAAACCCTACAAAGAAGGCCAGTAAGCGGTTTCCAAACTAGAATGTTTGCAAATCTCTCGCTCCTATGTTTGACTACTAGCACTTGAATAATGTTATATGCCCATGCACTCTGAAATACATTTGAAACACAGGTATTTCCCCACGAACTCATCTAAGAAACAAGCTGGTAATGACTAAAAAAAAAAAAATTAAGAATAAAAAAATTGTTTTTTTACTATTGTAGCTCAGCTTTCCCATCCCAAGACTACATTTTTATCACTCTCTTTGCTTGCCAGGAACAACATATTGAAGAGAACATAGCAAGCATACAATACCAAAGAAAGTAAAGTGCAGTCAATTTTTTTGAAACTGCCATTTCAGCTCATTGTTGTATGGCTGTGACAGAACTGATGAGTTTGCCAGCAGAAGCAGCTCTCTTCAACCAGACAAAACCAAAACTTTAAGGTTAGCCCCAGATTCATATAAAATTTGAGACCTGGTGCAATATGGTTGATGAAACAATGTGCACTGTTATTTAATAACAGTAAGATTTGCTACCGGGGAATGAGCCTCAAATCCACCTCCTTCCAGCAAGGGAATGATGCAGTTCCACTGTCCAGGAAGGCAGAAGCTACGTAGAGGGTGCATGTCCTGTACTGCTCCAAAAGCACATGCTGCGGCTCTTTGGGGAATGGGCCATACAGACTGATCCATTGACTGTTAACTGCCACACTTGGGAGCTGGTTTCACAAAGACCATGGAAGTGATAGCGCTGAGGCCAGGGTGCGGTTCCACTGCTGCTCTGACAATTCAGAGCAGGACGCCTGCATTGTGCCATTGCAGAGATGCCCAACTCCTCAGCCCATCCACTCCGTTTGAGTCCTGGGAACAAAAAATTCCCCCACATATTCCTACTGTAATTTCAGTGGGCACAGGATCAAGCCCTAGGAGCACGTTTTAGACTGACAGTGGAAAAGGCTTCTGCATTATATTGTCAGAGTAGTTTCCTTTCCGAAGAAGATGCACAGGAGTTGGATGTGAACATTAGGCAATCTATTTCTACCTAGTCCAACATACACTTTGTTGGACTATTGGGTCCCAATACAGCAAAGCATCAAAGCAAAGTGCTTAAAGTTATGCACTTGCTCAAGTGGAACCAGAAAGCTTAGCACCGTGCGGGCCGATAAGGGCAGCACCAAACAAATTTCTTCTAGCAGGACTACCATACAAGTCTCCATCATCTATATATTAAGGTTCCGTTCGGGATGGTTTGTTTCAGGCCTCTTCTGTTATAGGTCTTTGCACAGAAGACAGGGATTAAAATGAGCAACATTCTGAATTCATTAACCCCAAGAATAGCATTAACTCTGTGGCTATAGTATACTGGCTTTAACATTATCCACATTATGTGCTTTTGCTGGCATATTCTCTGATATCCTTTGGTTTCAGCCCTCAATCGATTCTCTCATCCAACTGGAACAGATGCCAAAATGCTTACAAAACACCGTTCTGGTTCCATATTATAAAGAAAGCCACAGGAATGGTCTATTAGCACTAAAATTACGGAACCATTAGAACACATTAAAGATAAACATGCCATCAACATGACTATCAAGCGTACCACTACAACATAACCTTTCATACATTTCAAACTCTTTCCCTATGTATGAGCCTGTGATTATATACATAGTGCAAAACACCACTTTATCTTTTCTAGACACTACATTTTCAATCTACCCTTAAGGATGTTCTGTAATGAGCTGCAACTCAGGTTCGTGTTCCCCCAGGCTAAGGGCAGTATCAATAGCTTTCTGTCTGCTTCAGTACACCCTAACAGAAGAGTATGCCTCTGAATCGTCCAGCTTGACACAATAAGGACTTCACAAATTAACTGGCCCATCAATACTTGCTGGAATCAAGTTTTTTTTCTAACGCAACTTTTCCCAAATGCACTAATCTGTCTTTGAGATCAAAGCCAAACACAGTCTTTTGCCATAGGCTTCAAAATGTTTCCAATAGTAATTTACAAAGATCCCATTGTTGAAATTCTCCATTGCCCCCTGAACATTACATTGACAGGTTTCAGTGTTCTAACTGCCATTCAAACGTCATAACCAAAAGCAGTATGATGGGCCGATACCAATTCAAGCGCTCAATAGCTGGTGAGTATGTTGAGTATTTGCCTAACATATTGCTGATGGGCCTACCAGTTCGTACTGCTGCTGAGTCTAGTCTTGAAAGATTTTGTGAAGCATCACTTGCTCTAAGTTTGAACAAAAAACAGGACTGTGTAGCACTTCAAAGACTAACAAGATGGTTTAATAGGTGTTAGTCTTTAAAGTGCTACACAGTCCTGTTTTTTGTCTCAGCTGCACCAGACTAACACGGCTACATTTCTACCTCTCTCTAAGTTTGATTTCTTTGTATCCTCGGTGTTCTATAGACACTGACATCAGTGAGAGTGAGGGAAGAAAACTATCGGGGGTGACATAAAGGCCACTGAAGTCAATGGAATGACCTCCATTAACTTCAGTGGCATTAGATCAGGCAACAAATATACTGAAATATTTTAAAATTCATAAAAGGTCTCAGATGGGTAGCCATGTTAGTCTGCAACTTTAAAAACAATGAGT
The DNA here is from genome assembly GCF_052426305.1 of Pelodiscus sinensis. Lineage (NCBI taxonomy): Eukaryota > Metazoa > Chordata > Testudines > Trionychidae > Pelodiscus > Pelodiscus sinensis. Next base: position 99,356,334 of record NC_143052.1, read on the forward strand.
AGCCCTGTGGCACCTTATATGTTTGTTAGGGTATGTCTACACTACAGCACTAATTCGAACTAACTTAATTCGAATTAGTTAATTCGAACTAAGCTAATTCGAACTAGTGCATCTAGACCTAAAGACTAGTTCGAATTAGCGTTTTGCTAATTCGAACTAGCATGTCCACACTCAGTGGACCCTGAACCCAAGTTAAGGCTGGCCGGAAGCAGTGCCGGCAGGGCATCAGATTAGGACTTAGAGCATGGAGCTGCTGTCTCAGGCTAGCCGAGGGCTGTGCTTAAAGGGTCCCGACCCCCACCCCGGACAGACAGTTCTCAGGGGTGCCCCGCTTGCAAAGCAGTCCTGGCTTGGAGTGCCCTGAGTGGCCACACTCGGCACATCACAGCACTCGGCCATCAGCCCGGCTGCACTTGCCGCAGGCTGCCATCCAGGGGAGGAGCTCAATGGGGGGGCTTCAGGAGAGCTTCCATCCCGAGGAGCCCGCAGAGCCAGCCCAGTCCTCCCCATTGGGGGCTCGTACCCCATTCCTCCCTCACCTCCTTCCACTTACCCCTCCCTAGCCCCCTTCCTGATGTACAAAATAAAGGACATTATCCACATTATGTGCTTTTGCTGGCACATAATGTGTTCAAAAATAGAATCTCTCTTTATTGAGCAAAACTCGGGGAGACTGGGAAAAGGAGGTGGGAGAGGGGAAGAGAGAGGGTGGGAGAGGGGAGGGCAACTAAAATGATCAGAGGTTTGGAACAGGTCCCATATGAAGAGAGGCTAAAGAGACTGGGACTTCTCAGCTTAGAAAAGAGGAGACTGAGGGGGGATAGGATAGAGGTCTATAAAAGCATGAGTGGAGTGGAGAGGGTGCATCAAGAAAAGTTCTTAATTAGTTCCCATAATAGAAGGACTAGAGGACACCAAAGGAAAGGAAGGGTAGCAGGCTTCAAGCTAGTAACAGAAAGTTGTTCTTCACAAAGCAAATAGTCAACCTGTGGAACTCCTTGCTGCAGGAGGCTGTGAAGGCTACAACTAGAACAGAGTTTAAAGAGAAGTGAGATAAATTCATGGAGGTTGGGTCCATGGAGTGGTATTAGCCAGGGGGTAGGAGTGGTGTCCCTGGCTTCTGTTTGTGGAAGGCTGGAGATGGATGGCACGAGACAAATGGCTTGGTCATTGTCTTCGGTCCATCCCCTCCAGGGTACCTAGTGTTGGTCACTGTGACAGACAGGCTACTGAGCTAGATGGACCTTTGGTCTGACCCAGGACGGCCATTGTAAGCTCAGGGCTCAGGGTCGGGGGTCTCAGTGGACCACCTTGATTTTCATGCCATCCTGCTCCTGGGTGGCCAGGCTGGCAGCTATCCTGCCCTAGATGGCCACTTTCCTGTGCCTAGTGCGGAGGTCGTGGATGAGGTCCACGATGTCCGCACTAGACCAGGCGGGCGCCCGCCTCTTGCGGACCTGGGCAGGCTCCCGGGAGCCACCAGCCTGGTCCCAGGAAGAGGCGGAGGGCTGGGTGGCAGCGGGTGGCTGGCTATAGCCGTGCCAGGTGCAGGGTCTGCTGGCTGGGTGCTGGCAGGCTTGCATCTGGCACAGGCACCGTAGCCAGCCCATGCCCCTTTAAGGGCTCCGGGGCTGGGAGGGGGGCAGAAGAGTTTCCCTGGTGGTGCCCAGAGTGGCCACCAGGGAAAGCTGGGGAGGGCTAGCCTCCCACTAGTTCGAATTAAGTGGCTACACAGCCCTTAATTCGAACTACTTAATTCAAACTAGGCGTTAGTCCTCGTAGAATGAGGTTTACCTAGTTCGAATTAAGTGCTCCGCTAGTTCGAATTAAGTTCGAACTAGCGGTTTGCATGTGTAGCGCCTATCAAAGTTAATTCAAACTAATGCCTGTTAGTTCGAATTGACTTTGTAGTGTAGACATACGCTTAGTCTCTAAGGTGCTACAGCACTACTTGCTCTTTTTAAAATTCATAATTATTAGAAGGAATATTTTTAAAATGTTATGACCAACAGTTCTTTTAGAAAAACAGGTTGATTAGGAATTTGGGGACAAAGGGCCTGAGCCAAAGTCCATTGAAATTAATGGGAATCTTTCCACTGACTTCATCAGCCTTTTGGACCATGTCCACAAAACACATGGACTGAGGACAAGCAATAAGCATTTTTTATTTTGTTTCCGTTTTTTTTTTCTGATCAGAGGTTGGAAACCAAAGTGCTGTCTGCAGAGACATTGCTGGGGGTCCACAGAGAGCCGGCTGGTCTCACAATGCTGACTTTCCAGCTGAACAGCGCACCAAAAATAGCTAATACTACATTAAATACTTTCCTAATCTTGCTTTTCCACATAAGAGACTGCTGTAGTTGGCACAGGGTAGTTATGAGATTGTGAGCATGTGGGCAATGGGAAGGGAGGTAACTCCCAAAACAATAGAATACAGCACCAGCTGCATTATCTGAGCAGGAGATTTTGCTTTGCTGTATCACTGATTATCAGCTCCTGCAATTGTCACCTTTTATGTTCCATTTTTACAAGTTCTTTCCCAAGCTCCCACCACACAATAAAGTTCAACCTCACCCATAAGAGAAATGGATGGCATCAACCTCTATTACACATACATTTCCTGAATCTCACACCCCATCCCTACTACCATTAGCATTAGCTGACGCTTATTTATAGGGGTGTGGATTGGCTTGCATTTCATCTGGTCCAACAGCACTGCCCAGTGTCACTTAGAGCATTAGCCAGCTAAAAAGCGAGAGGAATATATCCCAGAAGAAAGATGTATTGGTATTGAGCGAAACCTGTCAATGTTCTGTGGTATTGGGAATGAAGAAGTAACAGCAGCATTTCAATCACTGTCATCTAATGATGCTCAGATTAAGCCTACTTGACACAGTGCTTAAAAGGCTAATAGCAATATATAGCCTGTCTGCACTGAGATTCCCAGCTAGACCTGACAAGGTGTTTTACTAAATATCCCTAGTCTACACTGAACTAGGGCTATACCCCCCTGCTGACAGGGAGCTGAGGGGGAGCAAAAGGGGGGCAATTGCCCTAGGGCTCAGAGATTCAAAGGAGTCCAGAGCTCCTGGCTGCTGCCACTAGTGAGACAAAGGCAACAACTGGAGCCCCATACCACTTCAAATTGCCAACGGAGCGCTGGAGCACCTGAGGTCTAGGGGGTGTGTGCGCTGAGGTCTGAGTGGTGCTAGGGCTGACAGCCCACGGCCCTACCCCTTCTTCCCAAGGCCCTGCCCCTTCTGGAGCACATTGCCAGGACCCCACACACACATCTTGCCCCAGGGCCCACAGTGGCTGTTGACCCTGCTGGGGCTAAAGATCATCAGTCACGTTTAGATGCAAACCAGTGGCAACGTGAGATTGTATGCTCTTTGGGCGAAGAGCCATCAATTTGTAGCACAATGGTTGAGCCAGCATGAGGGCTGCTGGACACTACAGAAATACAAATAATCAGCATTTGCTTTATCTCATCCTAAAATATTCAGGACATTTTCCCTAATGCAGTGGGCTGTTTCAAATATACACAGGAGTCCAGACACACTGGGGGTATGTTTACACTACAGCGCTAATTCGAACTAACTTAGTTCGAATTAGTTAACTCGAACTAAGCTAATTCGAACTAGTGCATCCAGACTAAAAAACTAGTTCGAATCAGCGTTTTGCTAATTCGAACTAGCATGTCCACATTAAGTGGACCCTGAACTGGGGTTAAGGATGGCCGGAAGCAGTGCCGGCAGGGCATCAGATTAGGACTTAGAGCGTGGAGCTGCTGCCTCAGGCTAGCCGAGGGCTGTGCTTAAAGGGACCCGACCCCCACCCCAGACAGACAGTTCTCAGGGGTGCCCCGCTTGCAAAGCAGTCCTGGCTTGGAGTACCCTGAGTGCCCACACCGGGCACATCACAGCACTCAGCCATCAGACCGGCTGCACTTGCCGCAGGCTGCCATCTGGGGAGAGGGGGCAATTGGGGGGCTTCAGGAGAGCTTCCACCCCCAGAAGCCCGGAGAGCGAGCCCAGTCCTCCCCATCGGGGGCTCGTACCCCATTCCTCCCTCACCTCCTTCCACTTACCCTTCCCTAGCCCCCCTTCCTGATGTACAAAATAAAGAAAACGTGTGGTCAAAAATAGAATCTCTCTTTATTGAACAAAACTGGGGGAGACTGGGAAAAGGAGGTGGGAGAGGGGAAGAGAGAGGGTGGGAGAGGGGAGGGCAACTAAAATGATCAGGGGTTTGGAACAGGTCCCATATGAAGAGAGGCTAAAGAGACTGGGACTTTTCAGTTTAGAAAAGAGGAGACTGAGGAGGGATAGGATAGAGGTCTATAAAAGCATGAGTGGGGTGGAGAGGGTGCATCAAGAAAAGTTCTTCATTAGTTCCCATAATAGAAGGACTAGAGGACACCAAAGGAAAGGAAGGGTAGCAGGCTTCAAGCTAGTAACAGAAAGTTGTTCTTCACAAAACAAAGAGTCAACCTGTGGAACTCCTTGCTGCAGGAGGCTGTGAAGGCTACAACTAGAACAGAGTTTAAAGAGAAGTGAGATCAATTCATGGAGGTTGGGTCCATGGAGTGGTCTTAGCCAGGGGGTAGGAGTGGTGTCCCTGCCCAAAGTTTGTGGAAGGCTGGAGAGGGATGGCACGAGACAAATTGCTTGGTCACTGTCTTCGGTCCATCCCCTCCAGGGTCCCTAGGGTTGGCCGCTGTCGGCAGACAGGCTACTGAGCTAGATGGACCTTTGGTCTGACCCAGGACAGCCATTGTAAGCTCAGGGCTCAGGGTCGGGGGTCTCAGTGGACCCCCTTGATTTTCATGCACACCTGCTCCTGGGTGGCCAGGCTGGCACCTCTCCTGCCCTAGACGGCCGCTTTCCTGTGCCTAGTGCGGAGGTCGTGGACAAGGTCCACGATGTCCGCACTAGACCAGGCGGGTGCCCACCTCTTGTGGTCCCGGACAAGCTCCCGGGAGCCGCCAGCCTACTCCCGGGAAGAGGGGGAGGTCTGGGGGGCATCGGGTGGGTGGCTCGAGCCGTGCCAGGTGCAGGGTCTGCTAGCTGGGTGCTGGCAGGCTTGCACCTGACACGGGCATCGTAGCCAGCCTGTGCCCCTTTAAGGGGTCTGGAGCCGGGAGGGGGGCAGACGAGTTTCTCTGGTGTTGGCCAGAGTGGCCACCAGGGAAAGCTGGGGAGGGCTAGCCTCCCACTACTCCGAATTAAGGGGCTACACACCCTTTAATTCGAACTAGTAAGTTTGAATTAGGCTTAGTCCTTGTAGAATAAGGTTTACCTAGTTCGAACTAAGCGCTCCGCTAGTTCGAATTAAGTTCGAACTAGCGGAGCGCTAGTGTAGCGCCTATCAAAGTTAATTCAAACTAATGTCCATTAGTTCGAATTAACTTTGTAGTGTAGACATACCCTGATAGAGTGAAATTTGAAAGAATCAATATATTGGAACTTTAAGGGGCTAGACCAGGCTGTAATTTTCAGCAGAATGGCAAAAGATTTTCAGTTCACACTAACTGGAGTATGACTTGGCTATTTGCCTATGTCTAAGGCATTCAAGTGGTACCTTAACTGGAGCTAAATTTCAAGCACCTTTGGTGACAAATTCACATTTAACATGAGTCAGAGGAGAAATAGCTGTAGTGTTTCCATTGTAGCATCAAATTAGGCCCATTAATTAGGTCTTATTAAGACACAATCCCTTGGTGCCACTAGCACATTTCTGTTGACAATTTATTCACAGAGACATTCACTTGTTCTAATTGCCCTAGCTGTTTTTAAAATATTTCACCGATGCTGTTGGATGGAAATTGGTCTGCAACAACAAAAAAATCCCCCAAAGTCACATACGAGCAGCAAAGAACTTGGGTTCTGATCCAGCAGTCACTGAAGTCAGGAGAAAGATTTCCATTGACATCAATGGTTTTTGGATTAGGTCCTTTCAGACCGGATTTTTGCAAGACTTTACAACTTTTTTTTTATAGGCTGGGTGTGCACAAACCAGTATCACATTTATTCTAACTGACATTCAACTGATGAAGGATTTAAAACAACCTGACCTGAGGAAAGGTTAAAAAAAAAAAGGTCCTGTTTAGTCTTGAGAAAAGACAATTGAAGGGGACCTGATAATCTAGAGGATGGTGTGCAGCTGGTGGCCATGTCCTAGTAGTAAAGGGGTTAATCTGCAGCAAGGGGGATTAGGATAGATCTTAGGAAAAGATTTCTAACTATAGGTAGTTAAGCTCTGGGAGAGATGACCAATCCCCACTGCAGAAGTTTTTAAGAACTGTTAGACAAACACCTGTCAAGGATGGTCTAGGTTGGGGTGGCCAACCTGTTAGAGTTGAAGAGCCAAAATAGCGGTGGACAGAGTGCAAAGATCCACGTACTGCGGGAAAATAGGTGCCGGTATGCTGTCCCAGAGATGGGGCTCGAGGTCAGGTGTACTGGTTGAGGTGTTACTGGGCCGGATGTCCTCCCCCCTGCTGCCTGCCTGTGCAGGGTGTGTGTGTAGGAGTCCCGGGAAGCTGTTGTCCGTCCACACTGCCTTCTTGCGCAAGAGGGCTTATTCCGCGTGGGGAGAGGAATAACTCTTGCGCAAGAAGCCCTCTGTTCTGACACTTTACTGTAAATTTACTTGCGCAAGAACACACGTGCAGTGTAGACTCTCCGCAAGTTTTTGCTCAAGAACAGCCATTCTTGCGCAAGAAGCCTGCAGTGTAGACATAGCCAATGTGTTTCAGCACTGTCTTTATTTATGAGAGGGGCGGGGAACCTGTTTTGAGTCAGGCGTCACTGACCCACAGAAAAGTTCGTTGGGGCCACACACGTGAGATGCAAAAATCAACCCCTCCAAAAAACCCCAAGCCTCACTAATATGGCCCCAACTATGCTGGTGGGGACAGGGTACAGAGTCTGGGGCAGGTGGCAGGGTGCTGGGACAGGTGGCAGGGGACAGGGTGCTGGTGGGGGGGAGGGGACAGGGACAGTTCGGCCGGTACCTGGGGATCCCAGGTCTAAGGAAATGTGCGAGCTGCTCTTCCCTGCCCCTCTTCTCCCTTCCCCTCCCATAAACAACTGACATGCTTCCTGAAACACTGGGTCTGTCACTGAGCTGTCTCCATCCTGCTCTAACCCAATCCTCCCCCCACCCACCCAACCTTATGCCCAGGTCCTGGGGCCAGAGGCACCGCTGCCGCCGCCTCCGTTGCCTGCGCTCAGCGGCCAGCTGCTAGCAAGTGCAGGCTGGGACGCTGAGTGTGATCCGGCCTGCACATACAGGATATGACGTAGCGTGTTGGGGGTCATGAGCAGAATGGCGCGGGCTGCGAGCATGCATGTGGCTCACGGTGGCCTGGCCGTGAGACCGGCTGACCTGAGCAGTTCTGGGTTCATCCTGGTTTCATCAGGAGCCGCAGGTTGGCCACCCCTGGTCTAGGTTTACATGGTCCCATCTCAGTACAGAGGGCTGGACATGGTGACTCCTTGAGGTCCCTTCCAGCCCTATATTTCTATGAAACGGAGAGATTTTGCCACTCTTACACACATTGGGAAGTACCATCTTTAATGTGACTCTTCATGTGAGTGGATAGAACTGCTTGCACGAGTAAGAGGGTCTCCATAGCAGCAAGGGTTGTAAAGCCTAGCCAGCAGTTTAAGGTGATATGACATCCACCAAGTGTTTTAGAAAACTTTTATTTCCTTCTCTTAAGGCCAGAGGTGGGTTCAGCCCCCTCTGAAGTTCCAATGGAAGGGTTCACCCGAGTAGTGCCCAAGATGTGGCATAACATTTAATCTGAATGCATCTCTTCCTGTGTCTTTTTCACAGCCTCTCTGTGGGTATGTCTACACTACCCCCCTAATTCGAACTAGGGGGGTAATGTAGTCATACGGAGTTGCAAATGAAGCCTGGGATTTGAATTTTCCAGGGTTCATTTGCATAAAGCCGGCCGGCGCCATTTTTAAATGCCGTCTAGGTCGGACCCCGTGCCGCGCGGCTACACGCGGCACGGACTAGCTAGTTCGGATTAGGCTTCCTATCCGAACTAGCTGCACGCCTCATGGAATGAGGTGTACAGCTAGTTCGGATTAGGAAACCTAATCCGAACTAGCTAGTCCGTGCCGCGTGTAGCCGCGCGGCACGGGGTTCGACCCAGCCGGCATTTAAAAATGGCGCCGGCCGGCTTTATGCAAATGAAGCCCGGGAAATTCAAATCCTGGGCTTCATTTGCAACTCCGTATGACTACATTACCCCTCCTAGTTCGAACTAGGAGGGTAGTGTAGACATACCCTGTATTAGCTCTTCACTTGGCCCACTCTCTGACTCTTTTTCAGGCTAAACTCTCAGGCCTCACTCCTGTGATGCAACCACAAGATACTCTCTCCCAGTTTTTCCATCCTTACTGGTTAACTCCCTGCATTTTCCAACCAAATTGAGGTGTCTCACCCCCAGATTTAACTGCTAGAGTTTAGACTGTTCCATTTGCCCAGGCTTAGAAGGTACAAGGTTTCCTGTGGCTTACTGTTGCACGTGGGGGTTTTGCCCTCTGAACCCCTCATTAGGACAGCACATAATTCACCCCTTGTGTGCCAGCTTAATTTGCAAGCTGGTACAGAGGTGAAGGGTAAGGATATGGCTTTGCATCTTTTCCCACTCCTTTCTGACTGACCCTTTTCCACCCAGAGAGATGGCATTGTGAGGGGCTCTGGCACAGACAACCCAGGATTCTGAGGAGGAGAGGCTGCACGCATGCCTCTCCAGCAGAAAGGCAAATTACAGCCTTGTTCTCCAGCAACAAAACCCAGCTCAGGCCTTCCACATCTCCACCGTCTTCAGTGAAATGGCTCCCAGTACCAGAACTGAACTTGGCCTCCAAATGGCCAACTCCGGCCGTGGTTTAATTTACAGACGTGGCTGTGCAGGTCAGTCTAACTTGGCCAATGCATAGTGTGTGCAATAAAAGCAGTTGTGCATTTGCAGTGACAGGATAATTATTTTTAAAAATAGCACTTGGGGCATATTGAGATAGAATAGATTGAGCAGACTAATCCAACCATTTATTTAATATCACAAGCCTTACATCACTGACTGGCACTCTAATTAACTAATTCCCTAAGGTTTAATTGAGTGCTCTTTCATGACCCTGAGTCTCTCCCATTTGGCACACTGCAGACTTTTACAGGCCCCTTCATAAAAATACAATGTGCACTTTATGATTTAAAGACAGTGGAAGTGCTTTCTCTACTGAAAAAAAAATTAGCATAAACCTAGACAGCAGCCAAGGATTTTTTTAAAAGCCAAGATTTTATTAGGAGTTATTGAAATTCAGGGTGGTCTCCCTTCTCTACCAAATTTCTAGCTTTTTAGTTCCAGATTCCTTTTTTCCCCCCTCCTCCCTCAAGGTATTTTGAAGATCAACAGAAAGCATAGGAATTGCCATACTGGCTCAGACTAGTCTATCTGGTCCAGGGTCCTGTCTCTGACAGCAGCCAGCCCCTGCTGCTTCAAAGGATTGGGATAGTTTGTTTAATTACTTCTCTTTTACCTGGCCATTCTTTAATTTAAGGAACATCTATCATATGGTCTGTATTATACAGAAGACCAGACTGCATGATCACAGAGGTCCCTTCTGCCCTTATCTAATCAATAAGCCTGGCTTCAAAGTAATTTACTGGCATATTTATAAATGCTTTCCAAAGTGATGGTTAGAACATATCATGGCAGCATCTACTAGGGCTAGAGCATGAGATAGTGTTTCGGCAATAAACTAATACTCTCAAGCACCAGCACCAACTTCCAGGGGGTACTGGACATCCCCCCCCTGCTCTGTTCCAGGCCCTGCCCACACTCCACCTTTTTCCCCAAACCACCATCCCCTGTCCTGCCTCTACCCCACTCCTTCAAACCCCGTTCTTCCCCCCTCCCACACCTCATCCAGCTCCCTGTCTCCCTCCCATTCCAGCACACTACTGAACAGGTGATTACAACAAGTGGCAGCTGCTGATGGCAGAGGGAGGGTGGAGCTGATCTGCAAGGCCACTGGTGGGTGCTGAACACCCACTTTTTTTTCTGGGTGAGGGAGAATCTGCCAACTCTTAATTATGGAAATGCATCAACTATTCAATTAGTAAATTACTTGGTACTTAACATCCTTACTCTGAGGCCCCTTATGGGAATTCACTGACAAAATATTTGCCTAGGTTGTTTATCAACAGTGGCTTCGAAGTTTCAACCTAAGTGATGTTGTCTAGGGCCTGGCCAGAAGACTATTGACATTACTTGGCCTGATTCTCCTCTCAACTTACACCACTATAAAACAAGAGCAATCACAATGGAGTGAGTGGAGCTGTATCGGTGTAAAAGCAGGGCAAGACAAGAATCAGAATCCCTTGATGTTTTTAAGAGACTTGTGGTATTCAATTTACCCCAATATTCTGCTTAAATGTTAATATGGGTTACATTTGTCTACTTGTGCTTGGATAAGGCATTTTATAGTCACTTCCGATCCCTAATCTGTACTGGTGCAAATTCTATATTTATATAGGGTCTTATACCACTTATTTCCATAGCATGAACATCTTACTGTACTGAGTTATGACTAATATGTATTACAAATAGAATAGTGATAGAAATGTAGCCGTGTTAGTCTGGTGTAGCTGAAACAAAATACAGGACTATGTAGCACTTTAAAGACTAACAAGATGGTTTATTAGATGATGAGCTTTCGTGGGCCAGACCCACTTCCTCAGATCAAGTGGGTCTGGCCCATGAAAGCTCATCATCTAATAAACCATCTTGTTAGTCTTTAAAGTGCTACATAGTCCTGTATTTTGTTTCATGTATTACAAGAAGTTTGTTCTCTCAGTCTCTCCCCAAGGGGAGACTCGTACATGCAGTGTACTGTTTTGTTGTAGTATGTTTTGGGGGGATGTTCAGAGGCACTCTATGTCTATACATAACAAATGGCAGCAGCTGGTGAGGGAAATGAAATAAAGAAGGGCTTGTTAAGTGATCATGCAGGATTCTAGAGAGACTAGGTGGGTGAAGTAACATTTTTATTTTGGACCAATTTATGTTGAAGAGACAAGCCTCATCTTACGCAGAGTTCGAGATTCTGAAATTTCTCTAGCGTATGTGGGAAAATTTTGTACAGATTTCTATGTTTTTCATTGCACAAAGAGCAAAGTTCTGCATGTCGGACACCAGTTGCCCTTGAGAACATTTAAGATAAGACAGCTGATATACAGTGTACTTAGACTATGCTAGGATTATTTATGTAGAGTTTTTAAATTATTTTCCTATTAGCATGAAATAAGAACCCCCAAATATTTATGCTCATTCATTTCTCACTTAAAAGGGCAGAATTCTCATTCTGCACTTTTGTCTCTCCATACCCTTAGATGCCACAGTGAGGAATGCCCTGGATGAATTTCATTTATAAGCTGAAGGCTGACTGAAAACAACCAAGCTAATCATATATATAGTAGCCCATTGTCTGTGAGTCTGTAATGCTGATGTACACGGCCACACCCCCTGGCCATGTACGTCAGCGCCCCACCCCCCCTTCCCCTCCCTCCGTGGCGGTTCAGCCAGCCCCACAGCCCCCGGGATACTCCCCACCTTCCCCCGCCAGCACTGCTTCCTCCGCCCCCTTCCTCCGTCCCCCCCATCCTCCCCTCCAGCCCCACAGCCCCCGATCCCCCCCCAGCTGTGCTTCCCACCCCCCTTCCAGCCAGCCCTGCCCCCTTCTCCTCCCTGTGTGGCGCCCGCCCCCCTTCCCCTCCCTCAGTGGCGTGCTGTGGCCGTGTACATCAGCATGGCCGTGTACGTCGGCAGGGGGTGTGGCCGTTTAGGTCAGCGTTACAGCATAAATATTTGAGGGTTCTTATTTCATGCTAATAGGAAAATAATTTAAAAACTGTACAAAATTTTCCCACATACGCTAGAGAAATTTCAGGAAGGGGGCAGGGCTGGCCGGAAGGGGGGTGGGAAGCAGAGCTGGGGGGGCTTGGGGGCTGTGGGGCTGTAGGGGAGGATGGGAGGGCCCGGAGGAAGGGAGGAAGGAAGCAGCGCTGGCTGGCAGGGGGACCGTGGGGCTGGCTGGCAGGAAGAGGGGGTGGGAAGCAGAGCTGGGGGCGAATTGGGGGCTGTGGGGCTGGACAGGAGGAGGGGATGGGAAGCAGACCAGGCGAGGGGGGGTATGCAGTGTGGACCCCAAACAGCCGCTTGCCACCACTTGCTCCCCGCTCAACTGGGCCCAGCTGAGTGGTGCAGCATGCCACGGAGGGAGGAGAAGGGGGCAGGGCACCACACAGGGAGGGGAAGGGGGCGGAGCTGGCCAGAAGTGGGACGGGAAGCAGAGCTGGGGGGATTGGGGGCTGTGGGGCTGGAGGAGAGGATGGGGGGGCCTGGAAGAAGGGGGGAGGGAAGCAGTGCTGGCGGGGGGAGGTGAGGGGTGTCCGGGAGGCCGTGGGGCCAGCTGGATGGAAGAGGGGACAGAAAGCAGAGCTGGGGGGGGATCAGGGACCGTGGACAGGAGGAAGGGGGCGGGAAGCAGACTTGGCAAGCGGGGGAGAGATGCAGCCACTGGCCGCAGCCGGACCCCAAACGTCCGCTTGCTGCCGCTTGCTCTCTGGCCGCGGCCCAGCTGAGTGGCGCTGGTGCTGCACCGCTCAGCTGAACCCCGGTGGGACAGGAAGGAGGCGGGGCAGTGATGTACATGGCCAGGGGGTGGGGCCGTGTACATCACGGCGCCCCCTTCCTCCTCCCGCCGTGGCGCTGAGTGGTGCATCCCTCAGCCAGGCCGCCGCGGAAGGGGGTGTGATGTAGACAGCCCCGCCCCCTGGCCGTGTACATCACCGCCCTGCCCCCCTCCCTCGCAGCAGCCCGGCTGAGCAGGCAGCACTCAGCCAAGCACCACGGTGGGAGAGAAGGGGAAGGGGAGAGACAGAGGGGAGAGAGAGGCAGGAGGAGGGGGAGAAGAGAAAGAAAGAGACGGAGAGAGAGGCAGGAGGTGGAGGAGGGCTGAGAGAGAGGTGGGGATGCAGTAGGAGAGAGAGCGAGCTCAGGAAAGAAGACCTGAAAATCCCGTCTTATGACGGGCTAATTGGCTGGTTTAATAGATTAGACAACTGAAGTATTGGGAAATGTCAGACAATAATATTTCTTATGCTCCCAAGGGGACCAGATGACTTACAGAATTGATGAGGAGGTACTGGAGTTTCTAGGATGCCATTCAAAACCAAGCCAAATTAAGAGTGTACTGAAATAATGGTCTACATGAAATGAATTGGTTAGCTCTGTTGTCTATATCACAAGAGCCGCCAACACAACTGAACCCACTTTGGAAACTTGACTCTGTATCAGACAAAAATGGGTCTGTTCCCACTATGGGTTCCTCACCAGAACAACATTTCTGATGGCCTCCTTGATTTTCCATGGAAGCATCCTGTTCACATACTAACTGGGATAGACTTGATTTCTGATCCTGTATTGGTAGTATCCCCTCACATCTGCCAATGTGAGTCAGAGCAGAACTAATATGTGACAGGGACTGAACCAACCCCTAGCTTGGAGAGTGGGTAGAAAGCCATCTTCCTCCTTTCTTAAGTACACTGAGCAGACATACCAAAAAACATGGGTTGATACAGGTAAAGCACTAGAAGTCTTCCAAATTTACTGTCTTTGTTGACAAAATTCACATTTCAGCAGGTACAACCGGCACCTTTACTGAAAGCAAAAGGCAAGCAGACAAGTCAATAGAGAAACCACAACAAAATGCTTAGGATATATATAATTCCTCATACTAGATTTTTTTTAAATGATTACTTTCAGTCCAGTGGTCACCACCGAACGTCAACATATGCCATCTGTCATGGCTTATGAATAACATTCATCCAGGATGTTCCTCACTGTGGCATGTAATGATATGGAGAGAGAAAACTCCAGGATGAGACTTCTGCCTTTTTAAGTGAGAAATGAATGAGCATAAATATTTACAAATGGTTCTCTAAGAACAATTTCCCCATGCTCACAAGTCTCAGATATCATGAGGTGGCAGCTGCAGATGTATACTGACATTTTCATTGGCAGCCATAATAGGCAAATAGCATTCGCTGTGTGCCACTACTGTGGATTGAGTAGCACAGGTTGAACCTCTCTAGTCCAGCACTCTCTGATCTTGCAACATCCATGGTCTGGCATGATTTTAGTTAGCCAGATGTCCACTTAACATGAATGTGGCCAAGTTTCTCATGGTCCCATAAAGTTTGTTTACAGCCACCAGTCCTAGCTGTCAGTGTTCTGTGCTGTTACTTAGATCGAATTTACCCCTACATGCCTTCTAAGAAACCAACAAGAAGTGGAAGCATTGGTAATGCTGCTAAGCATAAGCATGGTTTTTATGCTTTATCTACTTATTTCCTTGTGCCAATATAGTAAAATGGTGTAACACCACCAACACTTTGTTATGAAGAGAACTGATAAACCTTGATTAGGCAGAAGCTTATATTATAGGGTGTGTCAGTACAGTCATACATCATTAAATAGCATTGCAAGCATGGTTCCATTTATTTGCTTCTGTGAAATAAAAATAAAAACAGACCCACTCACTACAATATTGACTTCTCACGGTCTGGCAAATGCTCTGGTTTGGCACCCATCAGGTCCCAAGAGCGCCGGACTAGTTCACTCTGTAATAGTCGTGGTATGTCGACCCTTCCTGGTCCAGCATCCTTGGGACCTGATTGGTACCGAGCGAGAGAGTTTGCCAGACCAGCGGAGGTCAATTTTCCACTACTAGCCTCCCAGTCAGGCTCCCCTCCTGGCTGTCAACCTTATTGCCAGCCCCAGCTGAGCTTCCTAACCCCCAGTTGCCAGCCCGGCTCTGCTGCCAGCTCCAGTCATGCTCCAGGCCACCAGACCAAATCTGCTTCTGACCACTGGTCCCCCTGCTGCTGAACTAATTCTGCTCAAGCCCCAAACAGAGTCCCTGCCACCAGCCCCTCTGACTTTGGACTCCCAACCTGCTCCCACTCTCAGCCACTGGAGCTCTCTGGTCTAGCAACATCCATGGTCCTACCAGAGCATGGATGTTACTAAGCTAGAAAGCTCTGGAACAAAGAGGTTCAACCTGTAATTTCCTCAGTGTCCTCACTGCCACACTTCTGGAGACAATGTTTTCAAACAAATCAGATTTAGCACTAAGTGACAAGCGCATCTATATTCTCTCTCCATATGGAAGTATATATAGCGCAAAACTTGGGTACATTTCAGTGAGACAGATGCTGTTTTTACAGGTATATTATGCTTTATATTTTCTAACAATAATGAGATTTAAATTTTAGTTGTGTTTCCCATATCACAATATTTCTGATTTTTAAATTATATAGTCTTCTCTGCTACAGATGATCATTTTGTCTTTACATCCAAACGCATTGTTCCTTTTGCCCAGAGTTGAAATGCATCAAGCCATACAAATGAACGCTGATGACGCAATGCTACCCTCTGGTGGAGAATTCAAAAAATGTGCTGTCTACGCTATCATTCTAACTTAGGAATTTTACTTCGCGTGATTGCAGTGGTGTGACAACTGGAGTAATTCTTCCTTTATATCTTTTAGTATTAAAAGAGGAGTGTTTTGTGGCTAACAGGCAGTGTTGCCCCCCAAAACTACAGGCCTTCAACCAGCATGGAGTGGCATCAGCAGGGGCTGTGCTTCACAGCAATTGAGCTGATTGCAGTTTGTTGAGACAATGCCACCCCTGCCCTCCAAATTACAGCCATGTTAAAGAGTGTGGGGTATGCCCTCCTGGTCTCCCAGAACCAGCACTAGTTCTTCCCCGCCTTTCCCCATCCCCACACCTTCTACAAAGGTTCCAATACCACTAAGCTGAGCACAAGTCCTTTGTGTTGCAGGTTTGCCTCTGCAGCTCCTCTTCACGGCCTGCCAAGGAACAAGTCTCCCAATAACCGGGTTTCCCCTTACTGGCCACTGTCTCTCACCGGCTCCCACATAGCTGTCTGTGCTTTATACCTCAGGGCAAGGCTCAGTTCAATCTCTCCCCTTCCACAAGGCTAAAAAATCCCTAGTGTCCACAATTAGAAACCCCCCCTCCCCCCACGCACTACATTTCAAGACCGGATTGCCCAACAAGCTTTCAATAAAACTCCACTCTTCTATTCGGGACCTGTCTTCAGTTTCCCAGGGTCTGGTCATTCCTTCCACCTAGAGCAGTGGTGGGCAACCTGCATCGGGGTCCTATGTGCAGCCCATGCAAACCCCTTCTGCCCCTCTCCCTTGTGCCTCTTGAATACACTTACCTACAACTTCCCCACCTTCCCAGCACACTATGAATCGACTGATTCATGCCCCTTCCCTGCTCCTCCTCCTTCTCCTCCCTCCCAGAGCTGCAAGGGGGGCAGGGTGGAGGAGAAGAGATGGGGCGTGGTCAGAGGAAGAGGCAGGGAAGAAGCTGGGTGAGGATTTGAGGGAAAGGGTGGGGTGGGATCTGCAACAGAAGGGAGGGTGGTGCAGCCTCTGGCAAGTGAGAAGCGACACACTTGTAGAGCACGGGCACATGCGAGGTGCATGCTGACTGCACACAGCATTAAGAGCACCACGTGCTCACTCTGCTTCGTTATGTTATTTTTGCCAGCAATTTAATTTGCCGCTGAGAATGGATTGGGGGTGTTGAAAAGGCACAGTAAAGAAGGAGAATCAAGCGCAATGTGTTTAATCTTATTCTTGGGGTCATAGTTAGCGCACATGCCCGATTTCAATCTTGCAGCCCGCGGAGATGAAGGAGGGCCACTCATGCGGCCCACTCACTAGCCTTGACTGCCCATCGCTGACCTAGGGGCTAACACAGGCAGCAAGCTATCGGAGTCATGTGGGTGCAGACAGGATTCTCTCACATCCTCTTTTAAGTCTTCTCCCTGTTGCATGGATGTGGGGAGGAAGAGGCAGATTTAACCCTCTCCTAGCCAGCATGGAGCCTGTCTGACACAGCACAACCATACTGAGAGTGGAATTAATCCAAAATAGGGGAGTCCACAAGCCTAGTTTCCTAGCTAGTCAAAGCCCATGGATTGCAGCAGCGCTTAACTGGGAATGAAAGAGGTGCTGGAGCTCAAACAATTTAGTTAGTTTCATAACTGATGTGGCAAGCCTAGAGCTGCCATGGGTCAGGTCTGGTGCAAATTAAGCACCGGACTGCAGCAGACTTCAGAACTGGGAATTCATGTTGGTCTTCAAAGTGTTTTGATTCGTGCCAAAAGTTACCGAAACATTCAAGTTATTCTTCATAGGCATTTCCTGTACTCGGGTATTTACAGACCTGTGATTACTCAACTCAGAACTCTGGGCACAGCTTCGAGACAGCATCACACCCTTGCTGCAGTACTAATGAAGGATGGCAAGGTTTAACCCAGCCCCTAATGCACATACACAAGGGGGCTTAATAAAGTTGAATAGGCAATGTTAATTCAGGCATTTCCTAACTTTCGAACACTTTATTTTGCAGGCTTACCTTATTTTAACCAGGGGTGAAAGTAGATGCAGGACTTACTGGTGTGCCCTGTACCAGGCCAGGCATCCTTAGCAAGGGGGGGTGTTAAGGGCCCCCAAAACTCCAGTTAGTCCTTCATGGCTGGCAGCCAAGAGACCCAGGGCTGCCTCAGTGGAAGCCAGGCGCAGGGGGCTCCAGCAGCAATTTGAAGGACCAGGGCTCCCAGCCACTATGGCAGGGAGAGGAGGAGGTGTGAGGCTTGGGGCAACTCCCCCAATATGCCCCCATTCTATTCCTTCTCCCAAGCTCCCTCCCCTGAGCAACATGGCCTGGGGAATTATCAAGGGGCCTGGCAACAGCACCAGGGGTTGGGCCCATCTCACACTCCTCTGTGGCAACAGGAAACAGAGCAACCTGGCCCCAGCCTGCTCTGCTCCACTGGCTCCCAGCCACATTACTCTGCTGCCTGCAAGCATTAGTGAGTGCAAGGTCCCCAGCTGCTGGCACCAGGTTCCCTGCTAGCCCTCCACCCCCACCTGCCCTGGGCCCTGCATGGGCCCCCAAAGCATGGGGCAGTTGGACAAATGGGAGCTTTAAAGGGGGCTTTAATCCTGCTGCCCCTTTGTTGGTGGCCCTGCTGGTAGGGTCCAGCACACGGGAGAAGCAAAAAGTCAGCCCCATGCAGGCCGGTCTGGTGGCTGGTTCTTATTTGAGCACTGCACGGATACACACCGGGACACTGTCACTTCTAGTTTTAGAGGAGAGATTTTGTAATGGAATTTTTTTTAAATAGTTAGGGTTGCCAGATGGTTTCAACAAAAATACCGGACACACTTGACATCACAATCTACATTACTTCTTATTTAGAAAATACCAGACATTTATATTTTCTCAATTTGTTTCCCGAACAGAAAGCTCAAATACTGGACTGTCCGTTTCAAAACCAGACACCTGGCAACCCTATTAATAGCGCCCGAATTATACTAGCTGCTGCACAAACACATAACAAGAGGCTCTTATCCAAAGAGCCACCTTGCTCGTACCAAGCTCCCAAGAGCACCACAGAAAGGAATGGCTCTATTAATAGGGGAGTCAAAAATTGATTTAACACATCATCTTTAACCTATCTAGCAGAAAGGATTTCCATTAAAAAAAAAAAAAACATCAACCTTTACAGACATTTTCTTGGCTTATACAACAATCTAAAGCATATAAATGTAGTCCAACTATAATGGCATTTTTATAGGCCAATAACACTTACACTGCAGACTGCATATTTCATTTGAAAGAAGCAGCAACCTTCTATAATACAATTTGATTTTGTTATAACTATAGCCCACCATATACTGTTGCCATATTTATACAATTACTTATACTGCTCAGTTGCTAAAGGTTTTGTATAATGAAATAATCTCTCATTTGGCTATTCCCAGTTGGTTTATCAAATATCCATATTCAGGTCCATTTATTATTTTTAATAATCTAAAGAATTCTAAAGACTAAAATAGACTAAGTACCCAGAAAGTCAGTGATTTTAGTCAGACCAGTTCTTCTGGAGAAATGGGGTCTTATGTTCACTCTTATCCTTTATTTTTCAAAATGTGAAAGATATATATAAAATTAATAGATTTTTATCTGCTAATGTTTTTGCCAGTATATTTGTAAGGGGTTCAGAATGTCTAACATTTCAGCAACATAAAAGGCAGAAATAATTTGGGGATTATTTTTCCAGGGTGAATTGAGGAGGTTTTTTTTTAAGATTTAAAAAAAAAAAGTAGAAAGTGTTGTTTTTCAACCTCGAAGGAAAAGGCCTAGAGACAATCCAGACCAGTAAGGGATTGTGTCACAAACTACCCTATAAACCTGGATGACTCAAATGCCCAGCTGCTGTGTGTGTCAGCCTGGGCACCAGCACTCAAGCTGGCAGATCACACCCTGAGTGCTGTACATCCCTGAATCAACAACTCTGACTCCAACATCCTGCCTATAGTACAACAGACACACTGTGGCTTTCACCAGCCTTAGTTATGACTTACAGGATGATCCCAAACTCAGAGTCTGAGGTGACATGAGAGGGCCATGAGAGGCACGTGCTCACCCAGACTTCTTCCTGCCTTTTAGCAACGGCTTGTACCCAGGTTTTCAAACTGTGGGGCACGTCCCCCCAAGCAATGCAGAGCAGCCTTGGGAGTTAGGGCTCCAGGAGGGAGGGCCACCTCCATTTCCTGACTTACCTCAGGAATGGGGTTTGAACCAGCCCTCCAGAGAAAAGAGTATCACCTTTACCTAACAACTCACTTCAGCAGGCTTCAGCAGGGTCAAGGCAAGGAGGTGGCATTCCCTCTCTGTGCCCCTCCTGGAATCTCCAGCCTGAGCCACTAAACATTCCTCTACAGCCCATATGAAAACCGCGATTCTAGATCCAGAAACAACTTGTGGGGCAGTCATGTAAGCCCCCCTTCTCCCCAAGTCCTTAAAATACTGTTCTCCCTCTATGAACAGTTACATGTCACTTCCGTTCATTGTCTCTGCCTGACCTTTGGCTGCTCAGAGGTGGAATCACATTCCTTCGTCTGCTGTAGACCTGTTTGCCAGCTCCCCGAGATGCCTGATTTAAACACACTTTAGTTATAATTCCAGTATATATCCAGAACCCTTAACGCATGCCTCATACACACCATCACATTCACAGTTATTAGCTACAGATTCTAAGTACAGGCAGTCCCCGAGTTATGCGGATCCGACTTACGTTGGATCCGCAGTTACGAACAGGGATTTTCTCGCCCCGGAGGACGGGAGCAGTGGAACGCCAAGATGCGCCGCGGTCCCACCGCCCGTGTCCTCCGGGGCAAGAAAAGCTGCTCCATGTCTCAATGGTCTGCTAGGAGGAAGCCCCCCCCCCCCCAGCAGACCAGGGAGAGACAGAGCAAAGCTGCGGAGCATGCGGGCAGCGGGACAGCCCAGATGCAGGGCTCCCCCCAGCAGACCAGGGAGACGGGGAGCAAAGCCTCAGAGCATGCCGGCAGCGGGACAGCCGCGGCGCGTCTGGGCTGTCCCACTGCCCATGTGCTCCGCAGCTTTGCTCCGCGTCTCCCTGGTCTGCTGGGGGGAGCCCCCCCCCAGCACACCAGGGAGATGCGGAGCAAAGCCGTGGAGTATGCGGGCGGGACCGCGGCGCGTCTCGGCGGTCCCACCACCCGCGTCTCCCTGGTCTGCTGGGGAGGGGGCGCAGCTAGACCAGGCTTTTCTCGACGACGACGAGATTCCTGGAATCAGCCACTGATCAGTTTCAGCAGCAGCTGACTTGGGGACACCTGGGGTAGAGCAGCTGGGGTGCTGCCAGGTTGGTCCCCGCAGCGCTGAGGTGCGGAGCTGCGGGGACCTACCCGGCACAAGGACCAGGACCAGGAATTAACACAAGGACCAGGAATTTGCTAACTTACTTGCATGTTTAAACACAAATCTTGATAACAGTATTAAAGCATAGTTCTATTATTATTTGTATTGCATTAGTGTGGCTAGGAGCCCCTACCCATTGGAGCCATTGGGGAGCGAGTGCAGGGTGGCCCCCACAACATAAGATTGGCCATACTGGGTCAGACGAGTATCCTGTCTGCCAACACTAGACAGATGCCCCAGAGGGAGGTAATACAACAGGTAATCCTCACATGGCCTCCCAGTCATCCACCTCCAGACAAACAGAGGCTAGAGATACCATTCCTACCCATCCTGGCTAATAGCCATTGATGGACCTCACCTCCATGAATCTATCTAGCTATTGTTTGAACACTGTTAAAGTTCTAGCCTTCACCACATCCTCTGGCAAGGAGTTCCAGAGGTTGAGTGAAGAAAAACTTCCTTTTGTTTGTTTAAACCTGCTGCCTCAGACTCATAGACTTTAAGGTCAGAAGGGACCATTATGATCATCTAGTCTGACCCCCTGCACAATGCAAGCCACAGAATCTCACCCACCCCCTCCTAGAATAATCCTCTCACCTATATCTCAGATATTGAAGCCTTCAAATACTTTGAAGACCCCAAGATGCAGAGAATCCTCCAGCTGTGATCTGTACCCCATGCCACAGAGGAAGGTGAAAAACCTCCAGGGCCTCTGCCAATCTACCCTGGAGGAAAATTCCTTCCCGACCCCAAATATGGCGATCAGCTAAACCCTGAGCATGTGGGCAAGACTCACTAGCCAGACACCCAGAAAGTTCTCTATAGTAACTACTATCATCCCTCCATTGACCTATTTACCACTGATAATGAATGGTCAATTAGTTACCAAGATTGTGTTCTCTCATCAAACCATCCCCTTCATAAACCCATCGGCTACGTCTAGACTGGCATGATTTTCCAGAAATGCTTTTAACGGAAAAGTTTTCCGTTAAAAGCATTTTCGGAAAAGAGCATCTAGATAGGCACAGACGCTTTTCCGCAAAAGCACTTTTTGCGGAAAAGTGTCCGTGCCAATCTAGACGCACTTTTCCACAAAAAAGCCCTGATCGCCATTTTCGTGATTGGGGCTTTTTTGCAGAAAACCAATCTGGGCTGTCTACACTGGCCCTTTTGTGCAAAAGGATTTTTGCCCGAATGGGAGCAGCATAGTATTTCTGCAAAAACACTGACAATCTTATATGAGACCGTCAGTGCTTTTGCAGAAATTCAAATGGCCAGTGTAGACAGCTGGCAAGTTTTTCCGGAAAAGTGGCTGATTTTCCAGAAAAACTTGCCAGTCTAGACAGCCATCTCGTTTAATCTTGAAGCCAGATAGATCTTTTGCCCCCACTACTTCCCTTGGAAGGCTGTTCCAGAACCTCACTCCTCTAATCGTTAGAAACCTTCATCTAATCTCAAATCTAAACTTCCTACTAGCCAGCTTATATCCATTTGTTCTTGTGTCCACATTGGTATTAATCTTAAATAATTCCTCTCCCTCCCTGGTATTTATCTCTCTAATATATTTAAAAAGTGCAATCATGTCCCCCCTCAGCCTTCTTTTGGTTAAGGTAAACAAGCCAAGCTCCTTGAGTCTGCTTTCCTAAGACAGGTTTTCCATTCCTCGGATCATCCTAGTGGCTCTTCTTTGTACCTGTTCCAGTTTGAATTCATCCTTCTTAAACATGGGAGACCAGAACTGCACACAGTATTCTAAATGGGGTCTCAACAATGCCTTCTATAATGGCACTAACACCTCCTTATCCCTACTGGAAATACTTCGCCTAATACATCCCAAGACCGTATTAGCCCTTTTCACGGCCATGTCACAATGGCGGCTCATAGTCATCCTATTATCAACCAGGACTCCGAGGTCCTTCTTCTCCTCCGTTACTTCCAACTGATGTGTCCCCAGGTTATCACTAAAATTCTTGTTATTAATCCCTAAATGCATAACCTTACACTTCTCATTATTAAATTTCATCCTATTGCTATCACTCCAATTTACAAGGTCATCCAGATCTTCCTGTATAATATCCCGATACTTTTCTGAATCGGCAATACCTCCCAACTTTGTGTCATCCGCAAATTTTATCAGGACACTTCCACTTTTGGTGCCAAGGTCGGCAATAAAAAGATTAAATAAAATTGGCCCCAAAACTGATCCCTGAGGAACTCCGCTAGTAACCTTCCTCCAACCTGATAGTTCACCTTTCAGTATGACCCGCTGTAGTCTCCCCTTTAACCAGTTGCTTATCCACCTCTCAACTTTCATATTAATCCCTATCTTTTCCAATTTAACCAATAATTCCCCATGTGGTACTGTATCAAATGCCTTACGAAAGTCGAGGTAGATTAGATCCACTGCATTTCCTTTCTCTAAAAAATCTGTTACTTTCTCAAAAAAGGAGATCAGGTTGGTTTGGCACAATCTACCTTTTGTAAAACCATGCTGTAATTTGTCCCAATTGCCATTAACCTCAATGTCTCTAACTACTTTCTCCTTCAAAATTTTTTCCAAGATCTTGCATACTACAGATGTCAAACTAACAGGCCTATAGTTACCTGGGTCACTTTTTTCCCCCTTTCTTAAAAATAGGAACTATATTAGCAATTCTCCAGTCAAACGGTACAACCCCTGAGTTTAGAGATTTATTAAAAATGTTTGCTAATGGACTTACAATTTCATGTGCCAGTTTCTTTAATATTCTTGGATGAAGATTATCTGGGCCCCCTGATTTACTCCCATTAAGCTGTTCAAGTTTGGCTTTTACCTCGGATATGCTAATATCTACCTCCATATCCTTAGTCCTATTTGTTATGTTACCATTATCCCTGAGCCCTTCATTAGCCTCATTAAAGACTGAAGCAAAGTATTGAACTGCCTATTAAGTTTATTTGGTGACCCCTAGTTCTTATATTTTGGGAAATAGCGGATGCTTTTAAGGACACAGCTTTGCTATTTCAGGATATTTCCAGTATCCCAAAAGAGCATTGCAGTCTAGACATACTGATTAGTTTAGCTACAACTAATCAGGAAAAAGATCTTGGCGTTATCGTGGACAGTTCTCTGAAAACATCCACGCAGTGTGCAGCATCAGTCAAAAAAGCAAATAGGATGCTAGGAATTTATTAAAAAAGGGATAGAAAATAATAAAAAGAATATCTTACTGCCCCTGTATAAAACTATAGTACACCCACATCTTGAATACTGGGTACAGATGTGGTCTCCTCACCTCAAAAAAGATATTTTGGCATTGGAAAAGGTTCAGAAAAGAGCAACTAAAGGTTATGTCTAGACTGCATTCCTCTGTTGACAGAGGGATGCAAATCAGGCACATCGAAATTGCTAATGAAGCAGGGATTTAAATATCCTGTGCTTCATTAGCATAAACATGGCCACCGCTTTTTTCAAAACAGAGTTTTTTCAAAAAATCCCCAGCAATCTAGACACGGATCTGTTGAAAATAAACCCTTTTTCGACAGATAATTTTCAACCGATTCGCGTCTAGACTGCTGGGGATTTTTTGAAAAAACTCTGTTTTGAAAAAAGCAGCAGCCATGTTTATGCTAATGAAGCACAGGATATTTAAATCCCTGCTTCATTTAGCAATTTTGATGTGCCTAATCTACATCTCTCTGTCAACAGAGAGGTGTAGTCTAGACACACCCAAAATGATTAGGGGTTTGGAATGGGTCTCATATGAGGAGAGGCTAAAGAGACTGGGACTTTTCAATTTAGAAAAGGGAAGACTGAGGGGGGATATGACAGAGGTATATAAAATCATGACTGGTGTGGAGACAGTGAATAAAGAAAAGTTATTTACTTGTTCCCATCATATAAGAACTAGAGGACACCAAATGAAATTAATGGGTAGCAGGTTTAAAACTAATAAAAGAAAGTTATTTTTCACACAGCACACAGTCAACCTGTGGAACTCCTTGCCAGAGAAGGCTGTGAAGACCAGGACTATAACAGAGTTTAAAAAAAAAGAGCTAGATAAATTCACGGAGGTTAGGGCCATAAAAGGCTATTAGCCAGGGGGTAAGGAATGGTGCCCCAGCCTCTGTTTGTCAAAAGCTGGAGAAAGATGGCAAGAGACAAATTGTTTGATTGTGGTCTTCAGTCCACCCCCTCTGGGGCACCTGGTACTGGCCACTGTCGGCAGACAGGATACTGGGCTAGATGGTCTGACCCAGTATGGCCGTTCTTATGTTCATTGCTTATGAATCCCCAAAATGTTTTTAAAACAAAAACCCTTCCCCCTCTCTGAGGCTCTTCCTTAGCCTTTCCTCAGCTCAGGCGGTAGCCCCCTTGTTGGCTTTGATATCCTCTGTGGTACGTTTGTACGGCCCCTTCCTTGAGGCCAGTGGAAGAATCTAGTCCCACATCCCATTCAAGGTTCTAGCACACAGCTCTGTACTGAAGTTAGGTCTGCTCCTTTAACCTTTTGCAGCAGTTTTCCCTCAGCCACTTCCTACCCAGCCTCTTCAAGTCTCTGTCTTTTCCTGGCCACTTAATCAGAGTCTTGGCCTCTCTGCCTGAAGAATCTCCCCCCCCCCCCCCCCCCCCAATCTCTCCCCTATTTTCTTCAGGGCCTCTCCCTACTGGAGAGAGTGACTTGTTATCACCACAGCCCAGCCACTTAAGCATCCAGGCTCACTCTAATCTGAGCAGGGATGTAGTGCTCAGGCACCTGAAATCCAGGATGCGCCCACCCTTCAGAAAGCTACACTGTGGCAGCTCTGCCTTACCATTTTCTGAGCTGCCCCATATATGTGTCTGGCTAGGAAGAGGTCAGGGCATCAGGAGAGATGCTGAGCTAGCACCCAAAAGTCAAGATCCTCCCAAATTTCCACTCCTAGCTATGCCACTAGCACTCACCCTTTTTCCCCAGACAGCCTTCTTCACCACATAAGCTTGGCTCTCTCCCTTCCACTGCAGGCATCTTCTTCTCTTTCTGGATAATTGCCTGATTCTCCTCAGGAGGGACCCATTTGGTAATTAGCTGCAGGCGTTGCAGCCCACAGGAAGGCACCTTGTCACAGAGAACAGAACAGAAACCCAAACATCTTTCCAGCTTTCAGCAAAACCAAATTACAGGATGAAGTTCTCTCCTGTGATGGGGCCTCTTTGTACACCAATGGCAATTGTATTGCATTCGTGGCTGTATGCTGACTTAACCAGTTCAGGGAGGGTTGGCTCCCTGTGATGTTGATCCTGTAGTGCAGTGGTTCCCAAAGTTTTCGGAATCACGCCCTCTTTTTGATTTTTGAGAAACCCTCATGCCCCCCCCCCAAAAAAATAACAGCAAAAAAAAGGGGGGAGGGGAACTGACCGGGGCCGAAAAACAAAAACAGCAGCAAAACTTGAGGGGGGAGGGATTGACGGGGGGAGGGGAGGATGCTGGGTCACCTCGTGCCCCCCCCTGGAATTTCTTCACGCCCCCGTTTGGGAACCCATGCTCTAGTGGCGCTAAGCCAATACAAGGCTTGTATCCAAGTACCCATCCTTGCTACCAGCAAAGCATAGAAAGCAGGGTGAGATATTCTTTTACCACACTAGTCCTCTCCTGCTCTTGTGGCCATTTGCACTGGAATAAATTAAAGAACCCTTTTGTCTGTATGTGGAAGCTGGCCCTTCAGTGGGATTAGGATATGCAAAGGGGAACTTTAAGCCACCTTTCTCCCCTTCCTTGACTTGTGCTCTGTGCAGATCAGCCACACTTCAGGATCTGGTCTTCAGAATCCATGGGCCAGATACTCAGCTGGTGTAAAAATTAGCATAACTCCATTGCAGAGTTGGAGGATGTGGTTGTTTGATATTACTACAAGGCTGCAACTACAGGTTGAACCTCCCTCATCCGGGACTCTCTGGTTTGGCAATATCTGTGGTCCATAATGACCAGGGGTATTGCTAGGCCAGAGAACTCCTGGACCAGGGAGGCTGGAGCTAGCTGCAGCAGCCCCAGGATAGCGGAGCCAAGGCAGCCCTAGAACTCAAATGCAGGAGAGCTCCGGTGGCCCCGGAGCAGTGGAGCTGTGGTGCGAGCGGAGCATTGGCAGCACTAGGGAACAGAGTTGCAATCCCAGGGAACGGAGCTATGGCAGCTCTGCAGCCTGGAGCCACAAATCCCTATAGGCACCAGGACAACAGCAACCAGAGCTGGCCGGCAGAGCTGGGAGCCGGCAGCCTGGGGGGAGAGGAACTCGTCAGCAGGGAGGGGAGTTCTGCTGGGTCTGTTGACAGACCCAGGAAAGCTCAGAGTCCATCAGCAGAAGGGTGGAACTGACCTTCCCTGCTCCAGCAAACTCCCTTGTTCGGGACCAGTCAGGTCCTGAGGATGCTGGACCAGGGAGGTCTATCCTGTGCTTCCTTTGTCCTGCATTGCCAGAACAGAAGTCTTGATGGTGTGTTATGAAAGCTAATGTTTGTACTTATGATACTGAACCACAAGTCTGACTCCCCTTGGCCTTGCACCTTTTGTTACAATTTCCCCCTGTGCAAAGTGAATGTACAATGCTGCAGAATGATCATCACATCACCTATGCTAGCAATAGTGTTTTATACTCCCTGGCTACGTCTACACTGGCCCCTTTTTCGGAAGGGGCATGCTAATTTTGAAAGTGGGAATAGGGAAATCCGCGGGGGATTTAAATATCCCCCGCGGATTTAAATAAGTATGTCCGCCGCTTTTTTTCCGGCTTGGGGAAAAGCCGGAAAAAAGCGTCTAGACTGGTCCAATCCTCCGGAATAAAGCCCTATTCCGGAGGATTCCTACTTCAAAGTAGGAATAAGAGATCCTCCGGAATAGGGCTTTATTCCAGAGGATCTCTTATTCCTACTTTGAAGTAGGAATCCTCCGGAATAGGGCTTTATTCCGGAGGATCAGGCCAGTCTAGACGCTTTTTTTCCGGCTTTTCCCCAAGCCGGAAAAAAAGCGGCGGACATACTTATTTAAATCCGCGGGGGATATTTAAATCCCCCGCGGATTTCCCTAATCCCACTTTCAAAATTAGCATGCCCCTTCCGAAAAAGGGGCCAGTGTTGACGTAGCCCCTTTGAACATCACTATCCCAGGGGAAAGCAATACAGAATCAGGCCCATGATTTTGTACCTTATGCCATTAGAAAAGAAAGCAGGCCTCAAAGGATGAATGTTAGGAAAAGCTGAGGTAGAAGGATTGTTAAGGAAAAAATAATGCAAGTAGTTTTGAAAAATAACATTCTAACCAATGTACAACTGATATGCTGGCCAGGAATTTTTTCACACAACTTTTAATAGGAAGGAATGGCAGGCAAAGGAGGAGTAAAGATATGTTTTGTTACAAAATCAGGGTTGGTCCTGGAAGCAAGAGGCAGTTTAGACTACAGCTGGGAGAATTTGTTCAGCTAATTTTTTGGGCTGGAGGGGAGAGGAAAGAAGGCTTGAAAAATGCGAATTTGGCAACAAGACTGTTGAGCAAATTCATGTCAGTTTTGCCAAATTGTTCATGTTGGGGGGGGGGAAGAAAGATTTTTTTAAGTTAAACATTTTGATTTTTTTAATTTTGTTTGGATATTTCCTTCAATTTAATTTAAAAAAAATAAGTTTTAAAATGCTCAAAATTGAAAAATTGGTTTTGACATTTTGATTGCTAAAAATTTGGTTGCGGGTCAACCCAAAACAATTTTTCCCCCAACTTTGCAGAATTTCCAGTAAACTGTAAAGTCAATTATTCATACACAACTCTAGTTAAGCATGAAACCTAGTATAGTTCATTAAAGATTGAGTTTTAGAATGTGTGCATGACTATTTTGCATGCCCTTGTTATGCAACTAATAATTAGCATTAAACTTAACCACCGTATCTCTGGAATTATAATTGATAATGTTCCCATTTATGAAGGAGAATGTACTGCTCTGCTTTGCTAGTTGGTAAGAGAAATTGGTTTCCTTGTCAAAATCTGAGGGATTTAGCCTAATATATAGTACTGCCTTCGGCACATTATTACTGTAAATAGAGATTCTTTCTGCATTACAGACTTTCAGGGTCTTTTCACTGGAATTCTTGGGTTTCTCAAGAAGTAATTATTATACTAATAGTAACTGGCTAAATTCTCCAAAACTTATTCATACCATTAAGCAGGATATGGAATTTATAGTGGCTCCATACCCTGGACTAGCAGTCTCTTCATTAAAAACAAATTCCCTGCCAATGTTTGTTTACTTTTATCTGATGATCCACTGCAGTTGCCTCAGTAAAGCAGGGCAAGTATTTAACCATTGTTTATTACTTTCTTTTTTTTTCAATTTCAAAACACTGCAGGGGGCTCTTTTTTGTGTGTTTTCCAAGACAGAAAAGATTTTATTACTAAAGCCAGATATCTGGAGCTTGCTACAGCTATGATACTGTGTATAAACATTAAGATCTAAATAAGTCTTCAGGAAAATCTGAGAGTTGATTTCCCAGAAGTGCACAGATCGTCAAAGGACAGGCAAGACAGGGGAAATTAATCCAAGTTCTCCTTTCCTTACAACAGTTTTTCTCAAAGTGGGCTGCAGGCCTGCTTTGGGAAAGCTGCTAGCAGGCCCACACTGCTTTGTTTATACTGTATCCCTTGGCTAGAAATGGTGAACCAGAGACAAAGGAAGCTGCGAGGTTCCGTGGCTATGGACCCTTTAGGTCAGGGCTACTCAGCACATGGCCCGCAAGCCCAGCCTGTTTGTTTGCAGCCCGCCGGTGGGAGCCAAAACAAAAAAGTAGCCAATATATTGATCTTCTGTTGATATACGTTTTAGTAGTTAAATTCCTGGACTATCATTGCTCATTAAATGTGCTGCTGTCATATGGGTGGAAACCGGGTAACTATTGCATTTTATTAATATCGGCAGAACTAACTTAAATGGCGCTTGTGTGTTGTGTAGTCTTGCCTTAATCTTTGTATTCATTCCCGTCAGTGTGAAAGAAACTAATTGCATATATATTTGCATGTACAGGCAGTCCCCGGGTTACGTGGGTCCAACTTAAGTCGGACCACTAGTTACGAACCAGGGGGGGAGGGGGCCCGCTAGTGCGGAGTGCCTCCCCCACTCCCCACTCTCGCCACCTCCGGCGGCACGGGGGGCGCTTCCCCCCAGCAGACCAGGGAGACGCGGAGCGGCTTTTCTCGCCGCGGAAGACGCGGGCAGCAGGACCGCGGCGCGTCTCGGCGGTCCCGCCGCCTGCGTCCTCCGCAGCGAAAAAAGCCGCTCCGCGTCTCCCTGGTCTGCTGGGGGGGGGGGCGCAGCTAGTGTGCCCCCCCCCCCCAGCAGACCAGGCATTTCTCGCCGATGCCTGGGGTAGAGCAGCTGGGGGGCTGCCGGGTTGGTACAGTAGCGCCGAGGAGTGGCGCTGTGGGACCAACCCAGCAGCACCCCAGGTGCTCTGCCCCAGGCGTGTCCGATTCAGCCGCTGCTGGTCAGTTTTAACAGCGGCTGAATCTGGATGCCAGTTCCGACTTACATACAAATTCAACTTAAGAACAAACCTACAGTCCCTATCTTGTATGTAACCCGGGGACTGCCTGTATATGCAACCACACTTAAGTTGCAGTCCTCTACATGTGCTGTAAGTAATATTGTGCCCCCCC
Organism: Pelodiscus sinensis; assembly: GCF_052426305.1. Classification (NCBI taxonomy): domain Eukaryota; kingdom Metazoa; phylum Chordata; order Testudines; family Trionychidae; genus Pelodiscus; species Pelodiscus sinensis. Next base: position 99,386,909 of record NC_143052.1, read on the forward strand.
CCCCCGGGAGCTTCCAAAGTTGAGTAGGCCTGCTTTAGGTAAACAAAGAGGGGCAGGCCCACTAGCAGCTTTCCCAAAGCAGCCTGAAGTCCACTTTGAGAAACACTGCCAGAAGAATGAACACACTTGTAGAAGTAGTAAATATTTATTGCATGGGAGCACCAAATGGCCACAATTCTAATCAGGGTTCATTGAGCAGAGCGCTATGCAAACAGAAATCAACAGTCCCTGCTCCAGAGTTAGTTTGAACCAATCAGATAAGCTCATTTTTCTAAGCTGCTAAGTCCATTTTAAGGCTCTCCCAATATGCTGAAAAGTTGAGGTGTTCAGTACATTGGAATGAAATAGATATGGATGTCAATCTATTCCCTATTTCTTTATTCATATAATTCTACCGATCCCATCTGGTATCTCTGTGTATACTACATAATGCTACCATCTTTTTTCTATATAGTTTCTTTCTTTTGGGTGTAATATTGCACATTTCCATCCATCTAGAACTTATCTACCTCATTATATTGTTTTATTTTCCAAACACAAAAACTATTAAGATTTAGTCTTATCCAATAACTTGCCCTATACTGCATGAAGCAATCTTTTTCCTAGTCAGGGCCTAATTTTCAAATATCAGTGCCTATCAGTGAAATAGGCACTTAGGTGTATAAATGTTCAATTAATATGAATATGACCCAAAACAAACCTCCAGAAACAGGATTTGTCTGTTCTATTAAGGCCCCTGTGTTTGAAAATTGGTGTCTCAGTACAAGTTATATGACCAGGAAGGGTGAAAGTATTCTTTGTTATATGTGTTCTGAATCAGATGGAGAGTTGTCATCTAGAAAATGGTTGAAGTCCCTCAAGGCCATTTGTTTCATTCTAGAAATTTTTGCTTTGTGGAGCTGAAAATACAGTGATACTACATTTTTTAAAAATTGTAAATGCACTGAAAATATGCACTAGAGCAAGTCTCCCACACATCCAGGGACAATTCTTTTCAAGTGCTCAAATTGCTGACAATAGGAAGTGATGAGTAAATACTGTAAATCTCTGTGGAACTATATAGTTATATGAGAGCCTCTTTATTGGGCTTACACTTTAGAGGAATTGGAGTAGCAATCTGAAATAATTGTTGCTTCTGATTACCATGGGAACTAGACAGAGGTCTAACTTTTTCAAAAGACAGATTGGTTGTGATTCACCTGCAGCTTACGCAGCATGATTGAGAATCTGAAGATTGATGTGGGTGAAAGAGAATGATTTTTTAGTGATTCACTAAAATAATGCATGGCATTTCAACCATGCCCGGTATTTCAAAGTCTCTTTCATTAGAGACACAAGGCAAATTCAAGTCAATGGGAGTTTTACTATTGGCTTAAATGAAGCCAAGATTTCACTCACACATTTTCCTCATTAGGTGTAAAATTCACCTCTAGGTAGAGATCTGCACAAAGCCTATGCCTTCAAGAAAGTCTCATTTAAGATCTCAGGGGGGTAGCTGTGTTAGTTGGTAACTCAATGAGTAGTCCTGCGGCACCTTACAAAATAACAATAATATATATAGTACAATGAGCTTTCGTGGGCAAAACCTACTTCTTCAGAAGAACACTAAAGTTCATCTTAAGAGTGGGTTTTGCCCATGAAAGTTCATGATACTATACATATGTTTGTTAGTCTGTAAGGTACCATAGGACTACTCATTTAAGATCTATTTAAGCTGTTACTTATTATTTATATTACTGCAGCACTCAGGAGTCCCACTCACATATTACCACTCAACTGAGATAGGTGCATTATATGCACAGAACAACAAGAAGGTCACTGTCCCCAAAAGATCCTACAATCTAAGTTGGGCTTAACTGGGGTAGAGACGTCATATTACCCATTTCCATACAGGTGAATTTCACCCATGGGTTCCTATTTGACCACAGAGATTTAGAGCTAAGTTTCAAAGAATTCAGCATGAAGGTATATCATTCAAGATGCAACTTGCCTTCAAATAGCTAATTGGTATTGGTGAAAACATGCCACCACAAAAATAAAATCTTAATAAAAAATTCAGTACATATAGGTATCTGCTATTGTATTTTTATAACACATAGCTAGAAATGGATTCAGCGGCCAAGTCACAGCTGCTAAAAATACTAGGCCTGATTCTCCACTGTCTTGTACAGATTAGTCATGTATTTATGCCTATAAAAAGCTGCTTTAAAATCAGAATGGTAGCATTTTACATCCACTAACTTTACAAAAGTGTAAATGATCTCACAGGTGCACGACAATGGAAAAATCATGTCTGATGGAAATACAGTCTAGTCTGCTTAATAAGGAGATCATTGCTAGGCAATGTGTTTCTTACATCATTCAGAATTTTCCAATATGCAATCTGTTCTTTCTCAGCTGAAAGTGAAAACACCAAAGAGGACATCATCAATCCAGTATAAACTCAATGGAATGTATATTATCATTAATACCCTGAGAACCCTGTTGTACTGAATGGGCACATGGTCTTTAAATATTAGATGTTATGGAATGGATTGCGACTCAAACCCACACAAGGTGGGTTATATACATCTGCATGGACTCCCCACATATTAGATCTGATTGTATAGCTGTAAGTACACCCCAAGCTAATTTTCTCCTGATATAGCAGGCCACTGCCATAACAACCTCCACTACTGTAGCAAAAAGAAAACAGAGTAGGATTTGTGACTTAGAGGTATGTCTTTGAGGCACAGTCTTCTTGGGTGGCCGGGAATTGCGGGTCCTTTTGAATTGCCATGCCCTGGGGCAGTTGCTCCCTTTGCATCCCCTTCGACCCCTCTTTGCCTCCCTGACTAGGCCATTCCTAGGTTGGTGCACCTGACATCATCTCTTGCTCAAAACTGGACCTAAAGATATAATCCGTTCGAAGCAGAAAGTCTGATTTTTTCAGCTGAAACAAGAAACTGTTTGGTGTCAATTAACAAAAAAGCAAGCCAAACTGCACTGAGGTTAGCCCAAATGGTTTGGTGCAATGGGATTTCCCCTCCTGCAATTTTGGGAGACTTTCCATTAATTGACACAAATGAGCTCTGGTATAATGGTTTGGGGCTGTCCTAAAACTCCCCTCTCTGTCTTCTACTTGCTAAATAAAACAATCACAATCTCTTTTTTCCCCAGGAGCTTAATCATTCTTGTCGCCTTTTGCCAAAGCCCTTCTAAGTCTGCATTATTTTATTTATTTTTTTACATAGGGAGTCCAGCAGTGCACCAGTGTTCCAGATGAGGCTATCTCATTGATATTCAATGTTATTCTCCATACTACTCTTACTTATCCTAACATAAGCTTGTATAGTGAGTGGAAGAATGGACTGATGTTCTTGTAATGCAGTGATATTGCTCATATGAGTTATGTGCCCTCTTGTCTCCAAGTGTCCAGGCACAGAGGGACTGACAGACCTGACAGGCTCTTGGACAAGGTGCAGGGGAAGGGGCCTGGCTCTGTGCCCCATGAAGGGATGGGGCCTTGAGAGGAAAGGGTGGGGCTGAGGCTAGCGCTGCCTGGAGTGCACCACACGAGTGCACTTTAAAGAGGCCGGGGCTCCAGCCGCTGCTGCAGCCACAGTACTGGCAGTGGCAGCCAGGAGCCCCGGGCCCTTTTGAATTACCAGTCCCTGAATTGCAGTTGCCACCTTTCCTCCATCGGCAGACCTGCCTAGACCATTGTCCATTGAAGGATGGGATGCAATGTCATAGCAGGCAGCTAGAGACACAGCTTTGAGATTGGAGAGTATGCTTGCACTAGCGCTGGTGATGCAATTCTCAATTTGGGTAAATGCACATGCACTAGCTTTGATGGAGCTAGCATGCTAAAAATAGCAGCATAGCTGTGGCAATGTGGACAGAGGCATGGACTAGCCACCCAAGTCTTGGCTGGGACAGTACTTAAGACAGCTTGCCCAACCTGTCACCTGAACTGCTATTTGTTGTATGCTAGCCTCATCAAAACCAGTGCATGTAGGTTTACCCAACCTGGGAATTACACCTCTAGCTGCAGTGTAAACATACCCTCCGCAATGTCACCAAGGAATTTGGGAAAACTTCTTAATTATGGACTGACTGGACAAATTGCAGGTGTATGTCTTTGACCAGAGGACATTGCCTCATAGCCTCAAATTGTTGAAAATGTTTTTCTCTGCAAATGAGCATGACTAGTCTCTTCACATTTTGTTCTTCTAAAGTTTGTTTCCTTAAAGCACCTGAGAGAGAAATCTTCGGTGCTGGGAATATGTCTTTTTTATGAACAAAAAGTATCATATAAATGTTACAGTGCCATAAGAAATTGTTAAGATTAACAAGAGTAGTTAATTAAAAAAAATAGCAGCTCTTTAACTATGCTCATCCACATATACAAGTATTTAGGAGAGAAATCAAAGTGACATTTTTTTCCACTGAAACTGCAGGAGGAATGTTGATGGGGCAGAATACACTTCCTTAAATTGGGATTTAACCAGGAGAATGCGGTTAATACATTTATTTTTGCAAAAAGCACCATTAGATCTTTAAGTCACAGTTACAAACACTAAGAATCTCAGTTTTATGTTTCCGTCAAAAGGAACAGTTCTTAGATGTGCAGGTCTTTGGAAAAGTAAAAGAAGAAACTTGCAATTCAAATTAAAGGACATACACCCAGATCCTATATAAATTGGTGCAGCTCCTTTGAATTGCTCCAGCTGAAGATCTGTCCAACCGTAGTGAAGTATTTGGCAGTTGGTCAAGAAGCTGTGAAGAAAAAAAGATGGAGAGGAACAAAAACATTAAGAAACAATGAAAACCCCTCAGTGTTCAGAGGTTGAATCCCTGGTGGGCTGATTCTGCAAGGAGCTAAATGCCTCCTGAGAAGGATCTGAAAAAAACAAAATTAAACAACATAAGAAAGCAGGAAATGGTTACATATAGCCACAGAAACACTCATTAACACTGTGAATTCTTTATAAATATCATTCTCCCAAGAGGAGGATAGCCCTGTCTCTTGTTTTCTGAGCCATGTGTGTGGGCTAGGATTTTGGTATAAGACAAGAACTGGAGTTTAGTCATTGTCATCCTTTTGGTGATTCACCTCAGAACAAGATTGAAACTGGCTAGTAGTTAATCAAATTACTGGCATCCAGTGTTAGCATCTTGAGCACTGACTGAACTTTTGTAGGCTTCAGCTTGATTGGCAAATTTCCTCCTTCAAGAAAGGCATTCGTGATCTAGTTCAGAAATGGGCCTAACCGTTCTCTGCCACCTGAACAAATGCGGTGTGGCTCAAAGTGCTTAAATACTGGGTAGGAATCCTTATGTGACAAATGATATAATAGCTATATGCATATATTAAACCAATAATAGCAGATCAGAAAGTTTCTTATCAAGTGTTGTTAGAGTTCTCAGCCGGAAGCTTTTCTCAGCTTTTAAACAAGTACAAGTTATATCAGATGTAATTTACTTTTCCTGACATTTATTGTTACAATACTATTTTAACCCCCAAAACCTACTGACTATTTACTATAGAGCAAAGGAGCTCAAATGTGTGAGTGACTTTTTTGCCCTTGAGAGAATGGAAGACATGTTGATACATAAGAGGGAGGTAGTAATTACAAATAACATTTAGCTCTCCTGAGATGGAAGCATGGAATCTTTTCAGATTCCTTTTTTTTTTAAACAGGCTCCTAACAAATTACTGTATGTTTTAAAGCTAAATGCTGTAAATTGTTGCAATTCAAAATGCCTGGTCATGCACTGACCTTCATACATTTTGGTTAAATCAGTGGGAATTCATACATGAGGACTAAGTATATGGTATACCTTTAATAGCCTACGTCTGCGTGCCCAAATGTTTCTGTTTTGCTTTACTGAAACATATTAATGGGGTGGCTTTTTGGATGTATGCCATGTTATGTTCTGTTAGAAAAAGAATTTGATTAAATAATTATGCCAGTGCTTTAATAGTTTAAAAAACACTTTCAGCCATGTGGAAATGTACAATTAGTTTGGTGTTCTACAGGAAACTTACAGTAGTTATGAAACTAATGTGTTTTTAAATGACCCATTCATCATTTAACACTACAGTCCACAGAAGTGACAGAACATTTACCCTGTTGCAATTTACCATACATGCTGACATGCTCAGAGACAAACCTGAGGTACAAAACTTGAAAACTAATCAAAACTCCTCTAGGGAGTTTAGGAGTATGCAAATCAGAGATTTAGTCCAGCTCTGGCAACAATATCACTACAATCTTTGCATGAGAAAAACATTGTTATATTACATAACATGGAAGGCATAACACAATAATGTGGTTAGGCAGTAGTTATATTTTCCTTTAATGCTTTATAAACCAATAAACTGAAAAATATTGCAATGAAGTGCCTTATTCCCATGTAAATAAATTTCCTTGAGCAAGAATATATTTTTAAAATATGAACATTAAATGTCATTAGTTGGTTCATGTATAAAAGTGAAATGTACAAGACTCTGATGATCTTAAACCCATCTGGTGCCACTCATAGCAAAAATATCCATAAAAACTGCAGCAGTACTAAAAGATGCAAACATGTCAGTATATTAATAATTATTTTTCTGTAACCTACCATAGGAACTACTAGATGAACAAGTAGTAATCATTTACTTATATCAACAACTATAAAAAATGTTGGAGAAAATATGTAATTGATTAATTGTACAACATGAGCAAAGAGAAATGGGCGCAGATCATCAAATTAGTTCTTGTGCTGAAATATCAATCACAAGTTCATTAATTCATTTTTCACTGAAGGGCAGCAGAAGGTTCTGTAATGCAACCATCATAGTCCAATTGATGCTATCGTCTATCTATTAGTCCTTTGGGCTCCTAATGCAGTATAGGGCCTACACAGTCATTCTCCATCTCTTGCGATCCTTAGGCGATAGTCTTGATTTGATCCCATGTTAAGCCAGCTGCTTTTACTTCATCCAGGCAGCTTCATCACCATGTTTGTTTGGGACATCTCCTTTTCCTCGTTCCATTTGGATTCCATTCTAACACTTCTCATGATACATTCCTCACAGTCCTTACGCAGAATGTGGCCTACCCAACACCATTTTCTCTTCTTAATCTGGACCTCCATTGGTTTCTGATTTGTTTTGATCCACAAGGTTTCATTTGGCACTCTATCGTACCACTTTAGCTGGAGAATATGTCTAAGGTATTTATTGACAACTGGTGCATTCTCTTAGTGTTGCTCTGGACAATGCATCACACCTCTGAGCCATACAACAGCACTGATTTTACACTGGAAGTGAAAATACATAGTTTAGTTCTTGTTGAAATGGCTCTTGTACCCCAGATTGGTCGTAATATGGCAAAAGCTTGTTGTGCCCTTTCTTATTCTTGCACTGATGTCCTCTTCGGTTCCCTCATTCTTGCTGATAACACTCCCCACGTATACAAACTGATCTACCTCTTGCACTGCTTTTCCTTCAATTGTAATTTCACCTTCCTGTCTGTTGTTAATGTGCATCAACTTGGTCTTCTCTTGACTAATCTTGAGACCCACTCGCTCAGCTGTTTCCTGTAGGGCATCTGTCTTCTCTTACATATACTCTAACTTGTCTGCAAGCAGGGCTAAGTCATCTGAAAACTCTAGATCTTCAAGTTTCCTAGTTTGAGTCCATTGGAGTCTCCTTCCTGAGTTGGCATATGCTGTTTTTGTGACCCAGTCTAGGACAATCAGGAAGAATAATGGAGAAAGAAGGCAGACTTGGTGTACACCTGTTGTGACCTGGAATTTTTCCAACAATTTTCCATCATCGATGACCTGGTGTCAGGGTGCAAGCCCCCTACCGTGCCTCAGTGCCCCCTGACTGTCCTCATCTAGCCTGTCTCAGGGCAAGTTACAGTCTGTATGGGTTGCTCATCATTGGCATATTGTCTCAACTGCTCTACTTACTTAGTCAGCCTCATGATCCACCCACAAACCAGGGCTTTGTCTCCAGCCCCTAGCCAGGGGGAGTCTTGGCTGGCCCTCTTCCAGCCGTTGCTGGCTATCCCCAGCTTGTCTCCCTCCAAGGAGCTCCTGCTTCCTCTGCAGTCAGCTCTCCACTGGCCCTCCCCTAAGCAAACAGTGCTTCCCTATTTATAGCTGGCAGCTGGGCTCTCACTCGCCCTAATGGCTTCAGCTGGGCTTTTCCAAGCCAACCGGGCTTTTCTGTGTAGCTGACAGCTGGTCCCTCTATTCCCACCCTGGCTCAGGGCCTGAGTCTTGGTCTTAAAGGGGCCAGTGCAGGGCAGGCGCCCTGTCACACCTGGCAAGAGTATTCTTCATACAGTTTCTTGATGATGGTAATCAGTTTGCCTGGAACTCCATAATGTTGCATGATGGCCCAGATGGACTGCCTCTCCACACTATCGAAGGCTTTCATAAAGTGTATAAAGTTGATATAGACTGATGCTTGCCATTCAATGCATGTTCTACAATGATCCAAAGTGTTATTATCTGGTCTGTGCAAGATCGTCTTCTCCTAAAACCTGCCTGTTCTTCTCTGAGGATATGTCTACACTAGAGCGTTATTTCAAAATATCTTATTTAGAAATAGTTATTTCGAAAAAGCTTATTTAGAAATAACACGTCTACACACAAAATGCATTTCGAAATAGCTTTTTGCTATTTCGAAATAGCACGTCCACGCTGAGTGGATGCTGAATTGCATTTAAGGCCAGCCAGAACCAGGTCCAGCAGGGCATCAGGTCAGGAGTTACTTTGTGTGGCTGCTGCCTGAGGCTATCTGAGGCCTGTGCTTAAAGGGACCCCCTCTGGACAGCGGGGTTCTCAGCTTTCCCTGCTTGCTTGCCTACCTCGATGAGGGACAGCAAAGCATTTTGTCTCTGTGTGCTCTGGTTGCCCCCATTCGGGACACCATAGCACTCTGAAACATGGAGCCAGAGCTGCCCCTGGGCACTCTGGTGCTTCTCTTGGACACATTGCTGTGAGCCTGGCTGCACTTTCTTCAAGCTGCCGTCTGGGATGTCCATCGGGGGGCTATTAGTATCCAGGAGGCACTACAGGAGAGCTTCCACCCTGAGGAACACTAAGAGCCTCCCTGGTCTGCCCCATTGGGGGCTTGTGCCTCATTCCTCCCTCACGTCTTTCCACTTACCCCCCTCCAACTCTCTTCCTGATGTCATAAAATACACGTATTTTCATGAACACAAACTCTCTTTATTTAACAAAACTGGAAGGGAGGATGAAACTCTGGTGAGATTGGGGAAAGGAGGCGGGAGAGGGGAGAAGAGAGGGTGGGAGAGGGAAGGGGGAAACCTGAAAGGAGGGAGCTGGAAGGGGGAAGCAAGAGGAAGAAGGGGGAGGGAAAGCTCAGGGTTGGGGGTCTCTCCGGACCAACTTGATTTTCATGCGAACCTACTCCTGGGTTCACATGTGGCCTTTGGTGGCCAGCTGGCAGCTATCCTGCAATAGACGGCCATGTTCCTCCATCTAGTGCGGAGATCTTGGACGTTGGGGGCATCCCCTCCCAAACCTGAATAAGGTCCATGATCTCCACCCTGGACCAGGAAGGCGCCCACCTTCTTTGGGCCCTGGCAGGCTCCTGGGAGCTGGCAGACTGCTCCTGGGGAGCGGTGGAGGGCTGGCTGCCAGTGCCTTGCTGGCTCATGTTTTGGGGCCCACTGGGACAGGGGAAGTGACTGCTGGCTCTGGGCTGGCAGGCTTGGAGCTAGCACAGGCACTGTGGCCAGAATCAACCCCATTAAGGGCTCCGGAGGAGAGGGGGGCCGGGAAGAGAGAGGAGTGTTCTTGGTTGTGCCCAGAGTGGCCACCAGTATTCCCTGGGAAGAGCTGGAGGCCCCCTATTTTGATATAAGTGTCTACAAAGCACTTATTTAGAAATAGCAATTTTGAATTTGGTGTTATTCCTCGTAGAATGAGGTTTTCCAAATTTGAAATAAGCGCTCCACTATTTCAAATTAATTTTGGCTGTTATTTCGAAATAACTTTGCTGTGTAGACATACCGTTAGTATGCGGTCTATGGCATCTTTCATTCGTTCCAGGATGACTGGTTAATACTTTGCTTGGGATGGACAGGAAAGTAATCCTCCTCCACCTTTCACACAGTGACAGATCACCGGATTTAGGGAGTTTCACTAGCAGCCCTTTTCTCCAATCCTTTGGAATCTCTTCTGTTATCCATATCAGATTTAGCAAACTGTGTAGCTGGCCCACGATAGCAGCTCCTCCTTCTTTTAGTACTTCAGGTGGAATATTATCAGGTCCTACTGCCTTGCCATTCTTTAGGTTCCTTATTGCCTTCAAGACTTCCTCTTTTGTAATTGCCCCAGTGTTGATGTCAAGGGGTCTCTGCTACTTCTAGTTGTAGTGGATTTGATGGTGGTGGTCTCTTGAATACTTCTTCAAAATGCTCCTTCCATCTGGCTAGCTGCTCATCCACTGAGGTAAGTAGCTGACCATCTTTGTTTTGACAGGTCTGTTTGGGTTTCTCTTCCTTCCACTGTTATGGAAACCTCTACATCATTCAAAAATCAAAACCATCTCAGTCCAGGGAAGACCAAGGGCTCCGAGGCGGAGGCTTATGATGTACAACAGTCAAACCCAGAAGGACGCTGTCGTACCGATGACCCTTAGTCGACCTTAGATGCCCTTGGGGAGTAACCTGCTAGAAGAAATGCATAATGATTGGCATGTGGAATGTAAGAACATTGAGAGAACAAGGGAGATGTGCACAAGTGGCAAAAGAAATGCAAGTGTACAAACTCTCATCCTAGGCATTTGTGAGGCCAGATGGAATACCTTTGGGGAGACTAGACTACAATCAGGAGAGACCGTATTATATTCAGGAAAAGAGAAATGAAGATGACATCCATGAAGCAGGAGTAGCTCTTCTGTTTTCCAAAGAAGCTGCCAGAAGTCTGATAGAATGGGAGCCAGTAGCAGAGCATCTGATCAGAGCCAGATTTGAATCACGATTCCAGAAGGTTACCAACATAATGTGCTATGCCCCAACTAATGCAGCAGTAGAAGAAGAAGAGAAAAAACAGTTTTATATACAATTGCAATCAGTGCTTGACAAGATACCTAGACATGATATGCTGATCCTGATGGGAGACATGAATGCCAAGGTAGGCAGTGACAACATCGGTACAGAAAAAGAAATGGGAACACATGGTTTAGGCCAGATGAATGAAAATGACAAAGTCTTTGCAGACATGTGCCGTTAATGAACTTGTAATTGGAGGCACACTTTTTCCACACAAAAACTGCCATAAAGTAACTTGGGTATCACCTGATAATTGTACACAAAACCAAATCGACCACTTCACAGTCCAAAAGAGATGGCAAAGATCTCTGGAAGATGTGCATTCTTGGTGTGGAGCAGACATCGGATCAGACCACCATTTAAGTTTAAGTTGCTAAACTTAAAATGAAACTTGCGGCAAGAAAATGACAGCCCAGCACAAGAACCAAATTTGATGTGAGGAAGCTGACGATACAAGAAATGAAAGAAGCCTTCCAGATCACCTTGAGCAACAGCTTTGAGGCACTCTGAAGCAAGGAAGGAGCAGAACAAACTGTGGAGGGAGTCTAGAGCTTAATGAAGGAAGCAATAGTGCAAACATGCGAGGTGGTATTAGGGCGACCTTCCATTAACTGGAAGGAATGGATCAGAGATCAGACATGGAGGATGATCGAAGAATGGAAGGCACTCAAACTACAAGTCAACCAAGCAAAAACAAGAGACCAGAAACAACCTGCATCATCCAGATACCATGAAATCGGTAGGGAAGTAAAGAAAAGTCTCCGTAAGGATAAGAGAAATTTCATAAATGAGATTGCGGAAAAAGCAGAGGCAGCATCTAAACAAGGGGAGTTGAAAACCCTGTACAATACAACACGAGTTTTGAGTGGAAGGAATTGATGCTATACTGTACCATTAAACTTTATCCGTCTTTGTGTCTTGCAACAGTTAAGATTTTTGGTGCTCTGAACTTCCTTGCTGGCTGGACGCATAAAAATCTTCCATCAGAAAGACAGCTGTCCCTAAAGTTTTGATGAGTGATCTATGTAAAGGACTGATTAAAAAGAAAAGCAAATAGTTTTAGCTGGACTGGTATAACAATGCTGTAAGACAGTAGCACTTTTTAAACAGTATCTGTTAAACATTAACTATGTTTTTGTTTGAAATGAAGTAGGGGCTTCAATGCCCATACACTATAAAAACAGGCGCACGTGAGCAGCCTGGTAGAGTTCAATGGACTCTTTACATAGGAGACATTGCACATACGTAAGTATTCTTGACTTCTGGAAATGGTTCAGCCAGCACGGGCTAGTTCCTGAATCATTCATATAAAATGCAGTTTTCCATTGGGTTGAATGGGAAAAGGATCAAACTTCAAGAACTATACTTTTAAGTATTTGAAATCTGAGTAATCCCAATGAAGCCATGCTTAAATTAAGCATCTGCTTAAGTGCTTTGCTGGATTGCAGTCAAAAGATTTCTGTTTACACTGTTTTAGTTTGTTTGGTGGAAAATGTGGGTTTTTTAATTAAACTCAAGTGCCTGCTTTCTATGGAAATTTTTTTTTATTTTTTTAGAACTCTCTCACCTGAATACCAAAACAGTTTAGATTTCAGATGAAATGTTTAAAACTTTGAATTCTCACTGAAACATTTAAATTTCCTATAGAAAATGTAAATTAAAATGATTTTTTACCTTTCCACTGAAATTTTTTGTAGAACCCTTCCATCCCTTTTTTAAACCATCTCTACCCACTGTCTTAGAGCATCAGGCCATACATATCTTTTATATTGTTAATACAACTCCATTGAAATAGACTAATATTAGTGCCAAACCATGCCCTGGACCTTGTAGTTGTGCTAAATCTGAATATAAATATTGTTGTCATAAATGACCTCCTTCCATTAAAACCTTCTTCAAGTCTACTGGCCTGATTCTACAAAGTACTGAACATAAGAACATAAGAAAATAAGAACGGCCGTACTGGGTCAGACCAAAGGTCCATCTAGCCCAGTATCCTGTCTACCGACAGTGGCCAGCACCAGGTGCCCCAGAGAGGGTGGACCGAAGACAATGATCAAGCGATTTGTCTCCTGCCATCCCTCTCCAGCCTCTGACAAACAGAGGCCAAGGACACCATTTTTTCCCCTGGCTAATAGCCTTTTATGGACCTAACCTCCATGAAATTATCTAGCTTCTCTTTAAACTCTACTATAGTCCTAGCCTTCACAGCCTCCTCTGGCAAGGAGTTCCACAGGTTGACTACATGCTGTGTGAAGAAGAACTTTCTTTTATTGGTTTTAAACCTGCTACCCATTAATTTCATTTGGTGTCCTCTAGTTCTTCTATTATGGGAACTAATAAATAACTTTTCTTTATCAGCCCTCTCCACACCACTCATGATTTTATAGACCTCTATCATATCCCCCCTCAGTCTCCTCTTTTCTAAACTGAAAAGTCCCAGTCGCTTTAACCTCTCCTCATATGGGACCCGTTCCAAACCCCTAATCATTTTAGTTGCCCTTTTCTGAGCCCTTTCCAAGGCCAAAATATCTTTTTTGAGGTGAGGAGACCACATCTGTACACAGTATTCAAGATGTGGGCGTACCATAGTTTTATACAGGGGCAGTAAGATGTTCTGGGTCTTATTTTCTATCCCTTTCCTAATAATTCCTAGCATCCTATTTGCCTTTTTGACCGCCGCTGCACTCTGTGTGGAAGTTTTCAGAGAACTGTCCACGATAACTCCAAGATCTCTTTCCTGATTTGTCGTAGCCAAATTAGCCCCCATCATACTGTACGTATAATTGGGGTTATTTTTCCCGATGTGCATTACTTTACACTTATCCACATTAAATTTCATTTGCCATTTTGTTGCCCAATCATCACTCAGTTTTGTGAGATCTTCTTGGAGTCCCTCACAGTCTGCTTCTGTCTTGACTATCCTAAACAGTTTGGTATCATCTGCAAACTTTACTACCTCACTGCTTACCCCTTTCTCCAGATCATTTATGAATAAGTTGAAAAGGACTGGTCCCAGGACTGACCCTTGGGGTACACCACTAGTTACCCCTCTACAATCTGAAAATTTACCATTTATTCCTACCCTTTGTTTCCTGTCTTTTAACCAGTTCTCAATCCAAGAAAGGACCTTCCCTCTTATCCCATGGCCATGTAATGTACACAAGAGCCTTTGGTGAGGGACCTTGTCAAAGGCTTTCTGAAAATCCAAGTATACTATATCTACTGGATCCCCCTTGTCCGCATGTTTGTTAACCCCTTCAAAGAACTCTAACAGATTAGTAAGACAGGATTTCCCTTTACAGAAACCATGTTGAGTTTTGTCCAACAAATTATGTTCTTCTACATGCTTCACAATTTTATTCTTTACTATTGTTTCGACTAATTTGCCCGGTACTGAAGTTAGACTTACCGGTCTGTAATTGCCAGGATCGCCTCTAGAGCCCTTTTTAAATATTGGTGTCACATTGGCTACCTTCCAGTCATTAGGTACAGAAGCCAATTTAAAGGATAGGTTACAAATCACAGATAATAGTTCAGCAATTTCCCATTTAAGTTCTTTTAGAACCCTTGGATGAATGCCATCCGGTCCCGGAGATTTGTTAACATTAAGTTTTTCTATTTGTTCCAAAACCTCCTCTAATGACACTTCAATCCGGGACAGTTCCTCAGATTCATCACCCAAAAAGGACGGTGCAGATTCAGGAATCTCCCCAATGTCCTCAGCCGTGAAGACTGAAGCAAAGAAATCATTTAGTTTCTCCGCAATGGCTTTATCGTCCTTGATTGCTCCTTTTATAGCTCGATCATCTAGGGGACCCACAGGTTTTTTAGCAGGCTTCCTGCTTCTAATGTACTTAAAAACATTTTGTTATTTCTTTTTGAGTTTTTGGCTAGCTGTTCCTCAAAATCTTTTTTTGCTTTTCTTATTACATGTTTACACTTGATTTGACAGTGTTTATGTTCCTTTCTATTTATCTCACTAGGATTGGACTTCCACTTCTTAAAAGATACCTTTTTGTCCTTCACTGCTTCTTTTACATGGTGGTTAAGCCACGGTGACTCTTTTTTAGGTCTCTTGCTATATTTTTTAATTTGGGGTATACATTTAAGTTGGACCTCTATTATGGTGTCTTTAAAAAGTTTCCATGCAGCTTTCAGGGATTTGGCTCTAGTCACTGTGCCTTTTAATTTCTGTTTAACTAACCTCCTCAGTTTTGTGTAATTCCCCTTTTTGAAATTAAATGCCAGGGTGCTGGACTGCTGAGGTGTTCTTCCCACCACAGGAATGTTGAATGTTATTATATTATGGTCACTATTCCCAAGCAGTCCTGTAACGGTTATATCCTGGACCTGATCCTACACTCCACTCAGGACTAAATCGAGAATTGCCTCTCCCCTTGTGGGTTCCTGCACTAGCTGCTCCAAGAAGCAGTCATTTAAGCCATTGAGAAATTTTATCTCCGCTTCTCTTCCTGAGGTGACATGTATCTAGTCAACATGGGGGTAATTAAAATCCCCCATTATTACAGAGTTCTTTATTTTGGTAGACTCTCTAATCTCCCTCAGCATTTCTATGTCAGTATCGCTGTCCTGATCAGGTGGTCAGTAATATATCCCTACTGCTAATTTCTTATTATTGAGGGTATGTCTACACTACAAAGAGGGTATGTCTACACTACAAACGAACGGACGTTAGTTCGAATTAACTTTGATAGGCGCTACACTAGCGCTCCGCTAGTTCGAACTTAATTCGAACTAGCAGAGTGCTTAGTTTGAACTAGGTAAACCTCATTCTACGAGGACTAAGCCTAGTTCGAACTTACTAGTTCTAATTAAGGGGTGTGTAGCCCCTTAATTCGAACTAGTGGGAGGCTAGCCCTCCCCAGCTTTCCCTGGTGGCCACTCTGGCCAACACCAGGGAAACTCTATTGCCCCCCTCCCGGCCCCGGACACCTTAAAGGGGCACGGGCTGGCTACGGTGCCCGTGTCAGGTGCAAGCCTGCCAGCACCCAGCCAGCAGACCCTGCACCTGGCACGGCTCGAGCCAGCCACCCGATGCCCCCCAGCCCTCCCCCTCTTCCCGGGACCAGGCTGTCGGCTCCCGGGAGCTTGCCCAGGACCGCAAGAGGCGGGCACCCGCCTGGTCTAGTGCGGACATCATGGACCTCGTCCACGACCTCCGCACTAGGCACAGGAAAGTGGCCGCCTAGGGCAGGAGAGCTGCCAGCCTGGCCACCCAGGAGCAGGTGTCCATGAAAATCAAGGTGGTCCACTGAGACCCCTGACCCTGAGCCCTGAGCTTACAATGGCCGTCCTGGGTCAGACCAAAGGTCCATCTAGCCCAGTAGCCTGTCTGCCGACAGCAGCCAACCCTAGGGACCCTGGAGGGGATGGACCGAAGACAGTGACCAAGCCATTTGTCTCGTGCCATCCCTCTCCAGCCTTCCATAAACTTTGGGCAGGGACACCACTCCTACCCCCTGGCTACTACCACTCCATGGACCCAACCTCCATGACTTGATCTCACTTCTCTTTAAACTCTGTTCTAGTTGTAGCCTTCACAGCCTCCTGCAGCAAGGAGTTCCACAGGTTGACTCTTTGCTTTGTGAAGAACAACTTTCTGTTACTAGTTTGAAGCCTGCTACCCATTCCTTTCCTTTGGTGTCCTCTAGTCCTTCTATTATGGGAACTAATGAAGATCTTTTCTTGATGCACCCTCTCCACCCCACTCATGCTTTTATAGACCTCTATCCTATCCCCCCTTAGTCTCCTCTTTTCTAAACTGAAAAGTCCCAGTCTCTTTAGCCTCTCTTCATATGGGACCTGTTCCAAACCCCTGATCATTTTAGTTGCCCTCCCCTCTCCCATCCTCTCTCTTCCCCTCTCCCACCTCTTTTTCCCAGTCTCCCCAAGTTTTGCTCAATAAAGAGAGATTCTATTTTTGACCACACGTTTTCTTTATTTTGTACATCAGGAAGGGGGGCTAGGGAAGGGTAAGTGGAAGGAGGTGAGGGAGGAATGGGGTACGAGCCCCTGATGGGGAGGACTGGGCTGGCTCTGCAGGCTTCTGGGGGTGGAAGCTCTCCTACAACCCCCCAATTGTCCCCTCTCCCCAGATGGCAGCCTGCAGCAAGTGCAGCCGGTGTGATGGCCGAGTGCTGTGATGTGCCCAGTGTGGGCACTCAGGGCACTCCAAGCCAGGACTGCTTTGCAAGTAGGGAACCCCTGAGAACTGTCTGTCCGGGGTGAGGGTTGGGTCCCTTTAAGCACAGCCCTCGGCTAGCCTGAGGCAGCAGCTCCACACTCTAAGTCTTCATCTGATGCCCTGCTGGCACTGCTTCTGGCCATCTTTAACCCCGGTTCAGGGTCCACTTAATGTGGACATGCTAGTTCGAATTAGCAAAACGCTAATTCGAACTAGTTTTTTAGTCTGGATCCGTTAGCTCGAATTAGCTTAGTTCGAATTAACTAATTTGAACTAAGTTAGTTCGAATTAAAGCTATAGTGTAGACATACCCTGAGTGCCTTTACCCTCATTAAATGGGAACTGAGGGCACTGAGCTTCTCATAGGAGGCTTTCAGTAACACTGCAAGATCAGCCAATACATTTATAATTGGGTTGTCATCATTGTAGATTAAGTCCGAAAACACATATCAACATAAGAAATCTTCATAAACAACAAGAAGTCCTGTGGCACTTTATTGACTAACAGATTTATTGGAGTATAAGCTTTCGTGGGCAAAGACCCACTTCATACATCTGACAAAGTGAGTCTTTGCCCACGAAAGCTTATGCTCCAATAAATCTGTTAGTCCAGTGTTTCTCAAACTGTGCTCCGCAGAGCCCCAGGGCTCTGCAAGACATCTCCAGGGGCTCCACGAGATAGACAAACTGGAAACATCGATAGGTACAACACATACAATCAGTGGACCACTGGGGCTCCGCGTAAATTTTTATGCATGTAAAGGGCTCTGGAGCCCAAAAAGTTTGAGAACTGCTGTGTTAGTCTATAAGGTGCCACAGGACTTCTCGTTGTTTATGCAGATTCAGACTAACACAGCTAACCCTCTGATAAGAAATGTGGTTATTTGAATTCTTTTCTTTTTACTAATAAATTCTTCACATATAAAATTTGTTGAATAATTCCGTACCTCCTGCTGATTCAATTTTGGTGTATTTATTTTCTTCTAATCTTAAAAGGAAAAAGGAAAGTCATATATGGGTCAAAAATATAGCAGGTTATTAATTTTAATCACCATGGAATGTAATAAAGTGAAATAGGTTAATCATTTTCTATATCAACTGAATTTATTATTATCTGCTTGCATAGTGGTAGCCTCCAGAGCCCCCGAATCAGGGATCAAAGACCTATGGGTAATAACACATCCTGTATTATTAAGTATATATATATAGACAGAGATAGAGAGATAAGTATGTCATATCCGTGTCTTGTTATCAAACAGGAATCTTTAAAAGTAATGCCTATTCTCTCTGTCTCAAATAAATACATAGATAAATAAATAGAATTGTGATGGGTCCAGCATAAGGCATACAGACGAGTGCTAAATCTGAAATCAAGCATTTGCTGCCTTGCTATTGTTGGAATTTAAGTAATTATATACAAAACTATAAAGAGCATAAATATATATTGCAGCCCCCTAATCTTGTTTTTACACTGACTACAACTAAAACATTGAAAAAATATATAACAGTTACCCATGAGTGAAAAATTACTTCATATATATCATGGTCAAAACAGATTGTTGCTTTATGATTTCTGCAGTAGATGGATGGAAATTTAAACAAATGGGAACAATGACCATAGCTACTTAAATAATTCCATACAATCAAATGGTTCCCTATGCTGGGGTCAGTCTTACAGAAGTAAAAACATTTTAATAGATTAAAATGAATGGGGAAAGCAGAGGAAATACAATACACAATGTACAAGTACCTTTAGGTTCAGTCTTTGTCTGACTAGGAGCCATGGTAGCAGCCTCTGATGGCAGACCAACGTATACACCACCATAGTTCCTTATTTAAAGAAATAATTGAAGAGAAATCATAGCTTAGTGTTTAGGCATTCTACAAGAAAGCATTAGTTTAAAAGTCACTTTAGAAAGGCCATAGACAGACAAACAGGATAATTTGTAACTACTTTTATAAAAGAATCTCTTGATGCCAATCCAATTAAGACGCTGCCATTTTAAATGTAATACATTTTATTAAAACTGAGCCCTTCTTTGACAAAAATAACTTTAAACTTGCCATTGATTTTAAAGAGAAACATATGCTAGGAAGGGAGCACAGAGCTAATTGCTCCTCAATCAAATTCTTCGTACTTTCCATCAAACCCTAACCTTTTTATGACAACAAATACCCTCTCAGGGTATGTCTACACTACCCCGCTAGTTCGAACTAGCGGGGGTAATGTAATCATCAGCAGTTGCAAATGAAGCCCGGGATTTGAATTTCCCAGGCTTCATTTGCATGAAGCCAGACGGCGCCATTTTTAAATGCTGGCTAGTTCGAACCCCGTGCCGCGCGGCTAGACGCGGCACGGACTAGCTAGTTTGGATTAGGCTTCTAATCCGAACTAGCTGTACACCTCATTCCAGCCACAACCCAGCGGCGCTGCCTGGTGGGGCTAGAAGCCTAGTGTGCTGTAGTGGGGCTGCTCGGTGGAGCCAGGAGCCCAGTGTGTCATAGTGGGGCTACCCAGTGGGGCCAGGAGCCCGACATGCAGGGAGCTGGGCTGGAGCTGGGCTGCCAGGCATAGCAGGGAAGAAGGTAGGGGGAGTGGCAGGGCAGCAAAGCTGGTGGCAAGGGGGAGTCAGCACGGAGGCTGGTGGCTGGTCGAGGGTTGGGGGAGCTTGCAGCAGGGGAGCCAGATATGACCTTCCCTGGTTCGGCAAAATCCCTCCTCCGGGACCAGTCAGGTCCCCTGGGTGCTGGAGTAGGGAGGTCCAACCTGTACAACAAAACACAAGGCAGAAACTCTCCAGAAGGTTCCTCATGGAGATTTATTCTTTCCTATCTCCAACCTTTGTTCCTCCCTCCCCCAGGTGATCCTCATTTGATAACAGAAATTTGCTTGAGCTATTTGAATTCAAGCCATTCCCAATACAATTCCTACCTCCTTTTGTCATCTTCTGACACCGATTCTTCTGTTCTATAATTTACAAAAATAAAAAAAACTCATTAGCAAGCAGTTTATTATAAAAACTCCATTCATCTACTGTTTAGTTGAGGCAGGAGGCAGAGGAAAAAAATTATCAATCAGAGTGTAATCTAGAGTTATTATTCAGTATTTGGTGCCTACTTCATCTACTTATGTAAGAGGATAAAACACATTTATTACTTACCAATGTATAATGTGTATACAAATGAACATAACTTGACAATACAGTGAACTAGACTTTCATAAATGTCCAGTCAGAAGATTTTATAGAAACTTTTTGTAAAACAAAATGTTGATTTTCTTTGAAGCAAAAGAAAAGCCAAATAATCTGATTTAAACTCAGTTATTTACAACTTTATAAATAGAGTATGCCTTTTATTAGACACTTACAGTAAGATTATGGTTTGGATTATGCATCCACAGGAAATGGGCAGACTTTTGACTCAGCCCATCAGTATGCTAGCCAGCAGAGTTGTTCTGATGTGGAGGATACAGTAACCAGCTTCAGGTGTAGGGCTGGCACTGATTGTATCACACTTCAACCAGTGTGGAAAACAGAGACTGACTGGTTACTCTCCAAATTACCATTTGGTCCCTGGTCTGCTGCTACAGCAATAGAATTGTGTGTCATCTCTTACTACGCTCCAGTGCTAAACCCACAATCTAGCCCTCAGAAGACGTTTCTGAACTACACTATTAAAAAAAGACTTATGTTTATCGTTATGAATCATTTACTTAAAAATATCAATGTGCTGTCTATTCAATAGAGAAAGCCAATTTTGCAATTAAGTCATTGAGCCCATGGGAGTTTTTTCAAAATATATATAGCAGAAAGCAGGATATGGCCTTAAATACCAAAAGACAAAATTTGAGCTCTCAGACGATATTCTCCTGAGAAGGAACAATTAGTGCTGCAAAAATATTGCAAATATTTGGATAGGTAATCATTTCTTAACATTTTAATCTTCTTTCCACTCAGCTATTAAAGATATAATGTGTAAGAAGATACGTCCTCTTCTTCCCCACCAATGGACTACCAGCAAAGAAGGTAGCAGTATTTAGAACTTCAATCAACTTAACATATAATTAGCATGGCTTTATGAGTCTCTGACGGTGCTCTAGCCCAGTTCATCCCCTCCCACAGCTACCCTGCAGGAGAGGCCCAAGGGCAGGCAGTCTCTGGGAGAATTCTCTCACAAGTATTTCCTGCCTTTTTACACTGTCCCATCAGATAGGACAGCTCCCATTGGTTGGGAACAGCAAACTGCAGCCAATGGGAGCTATGTGTGACTATATCTGCAGCTGCAAGGTAAATAATCTGTCAGTTGGCCCACCAGAGGCTTACCCTGATGAACCATGTGTGGCCTGCTAGCTGCAGGTTACCCACCACTGCAGTAGTGGCTGCTCAAAGCTGGTTACAGCTCTCTGATCCTCAACCAGTTGGCTCAATGGAAGTTATAGCAGAAAACAGCCTCCTCTTATTTCTGCCATTGGCATAGTTGCCAGAGCTTACACATAAAAGGGATCGGCCACAACAGAGCTTGGCTTTACTGCATCCCTCCTCTCCTACCCCACATTTCACTCACAGTGTGCTGCACCACCTCCTGTTTACACTGGCAATGAAGGGGGCAGCTGGTGTAAAAGACAGCAAAGGTGCCTCTTTTAATTTTTCCTGAGCAGAGATTTCCTCCTATACAGAGGGAAACACAGTAATAGAGAGGTAGCCGTGTTAGTCTGATCTTGCTAAAACAAAAGGAAAAACTATGTAGCACTTTAAAGACTAACAAGATGGTTTATTAGGTGATAAGCGTTCGTGGGCCAGACCCACTTCCTCAGATCAAATGATATAGGACCTTTAATCACCAGTTCCCGTATTCCATGTCCATTTTATGACATACACTTGCTGCCATTTTTTAAATTTTAATTTCTAAATATTTCTTTCTTAGGAGGATAAGACTCCTCTTTTGCTTCCTTTTACCAGCAGACCTCAAATGGCTTTACAAAGGAGGTCAGTATTATTATCCCCATATGATCTGAGGAAGTGCGTCTGGCCCACGAACGCTCATCACTTATTAAACCATCTTGTTAGTCTTTAAAGTGCTGCATAGTTTTTCCTTTTGTTTTAGGGGGAAACATAAGCAGATTTAAATTCATTTTGCACCATTAAGTAGCAAAAAGAGAGCTTAGGTGACAACGGCATCCAGGCGAAATGTTCCATGCTGGTCTGTTCTTGTGCCACTCCATCGTCCCTCAGAACATCCATTGCATGGACAATAGGATTATATTTTTAATATGGTCTCTCAGATGGAGAGACATTCCACTGCTGTTCGAGGGATTTAACATCAATGCCATGTAACAGTGTTCTTCTTTCAGCTACAGGAAGTTCCTCTTCCTGTGAGGCTATTCTTTTTCTGGGAAGCCTCTTGCCATACTGCTGTGCTTGAAAGTACAATTACTGGTGGTGACTCAGTAAAGCCCAGTAGAGACACTTTCCCTTTAGATTTCAGATAACAAAAGCACTCCCTCTCTTTCTGACCTGAGAGACACCTCTCTCTTCTGCACGCTCATGTCCCTTGAGCTTACTCATCCCTACCACGTACAAATACATTAAGGGAACAACTCATGTACTTCGCTTTCTTTGAGAGATACTTGGCACCTCATACAGACTGCACTATAAAAGACCCATGATATAGGACCTTTAATCACCGGTTCCCATATTCCATGTCCATTTTATGACATACACTTGCTGCCATTTTTTAAATTTTAATTTCTAAATATTTCTTTCTTGGGAGGATAAGACTCCTTTTTTGCTTCCTTTTACCAGCAGACCTCAAATGGCTTTACAAAGAAGGTCAGTATTATCATACCCATTTTACATATAGGGAAAGTGAGGCATGGGGAGGGAAGTGACATTCCCAGAGTGACTGAGCAAACTAATAGCAAAGCTAGCCATAGTACCTATGGGTATGTCTACACTACCCCGCTAGTTCGAACTAGCGGGGTAATGTATGCATACCGAACGTGCAAATGAAGCCCGGGATTTGAATTTCCCGGGCTTCATTTGCATAAGCTGGCCGGCGCCATTTTTAAATACCGGCTTGTTCGAACCCCGTGCCGCGCGGCTACACGCGGCACGGGCTAGATAGTTCGAACTAGCAAGCCATTCCGAACTATCTGTACGCCTCATGGATAGTTCGGAATGGCTTGCTAGTTCGAACTATCTAGCCCGTGCCGCGTGTAGCTGCGCGGCACGGGGTTCGAACAAGCCGGCATTTAAAAATGGCGCCGGCCGGCTTATGCAAATGAAGCCCAGGAAATTCAAATCCCGGGCTTCATTTGCACGTTCGGCATGCATACATTACCCCGCTACTTCGAACTAGCGGGGTAGTGTAGACATACCCTTCGTCTCCCAAGTCCCGCTCCAGTGCCCTACCTGTTCAGATATACTGCCTCAGCATATCTTATGGCCCTGATACAGCAAAGTACCTAAACATGTGCTTAAGTTTAGCGTGTGAGTAGTGCCATTGAATTCAACAAAGCAGTCCCATTTTACTTCACTGAGACTACTTGAGCTTCAAGTTAAGCATGTGTTTGAATGCTTTGATGGATAGAGACCAATATGACTAACATTTATTGCCGCAAGTACAGGCAGTCCCCGGGTTACGTACAAGATAGGGACTGTAGGTTTGTTCTTAAGTTGAATCTGTATGTAAGTCGGAACTGGCGTCCAGATTCAGCCACTGCTGAAACTGACCAGCGGCTGACTACAGAAAGCCCGAGGCAGAGTTGCTCTGCCCCGGGCTTCCTGGAATCAGCCGCTGATCAGTTTCAATAGCGGCTGAATCTGGACGCCAGTTCCGACTTACATACAGATTCAACTGAAGAACCCCAGGCGTCCCCAAGTCAGCTGCTGCTGAAACTGATCAACGGCTGATTCCAGGGAGCCCGGGGCAGAGCAACTCTGCCTCGGGCTTCCTGTAGTCAGCCGCTCGTCAGTTTCAGCAGCGACTGACTTGGGGACGCTTGGGGCAGAGCAGATGGGGTGCTGCTGGGTTGCTCCAGTAGCGCCACTCCTCGGCACTACTGGACCAACCCAGCAGCACCCCAGCTGCTCTGCCCCAGGCGTTCTGATTCAGCCGCTGCTGAAACTGACCAGCAGCGGCTGAATCAGGACGCCTGGGGCAGAGCAGCTGGGGTGCTGCCAGGTTGGTCCAGTAGTGCCGAGAGCAGCGCTGCGGGACCAGCCAGCAGCACCCCAGCTGCTCTAACACAGGCGTCCCGAGAAAAGCCTGGTCTGCTAGTGCACCCCCTCCCCCCCCCAGGAGACCAGGGAGATGCGGGCGGCGGGACTGCAGCGCGTCTGGGCGGTCCCACCGCCCGGGTCCTCCGCGGCTTTGCTCCGCGTCTCCCTGGTCTGCTGGGGGGGGGGCGCCCCCCAGCAGACCAGGGAGACGTGGAGCAGCTTTTCTCGCCCCGGAGGACGCGGGCGGCAGTCCCGCCACCCGCGTCCTCCGGGGCAAGAAAAGCCCTGTTCGTAAGTACGAATCCAACATAAGTCGGATCCGCGTAACCCGGGGACTGCCTGTATAGTTATTTTGAACTATTATAAATTCTTAGTTAATGAATGCAAGAAGGTGTACAAGAGTAAGGGTTTTTTATATCCATGATTTTAGTTATATTTATCCACTCTGCTAATTTAAACAAAGCTAAAACTTTTTTTTCTGGCATATTATGACACTTTTGAAAATTTGCTCTTATAGCAAATATTAGAATAACTGATATATGACTTTTCTGATTATCATTACTATAGCATCTTACTGTGAATTTGTTTCTACCGGCTGGCTAGAAGGCCCACCCCTGCAAGTATTACAGGCAATCTCCGGGTTACGTACAAGATAGGGACTGTAGGTTTGTTCTTAAGTTGAATCTGTATGTAAGTTGGAACTGGCATCCAGATTCAGCCGCTGCTGAAACTGATCAGTTTCAACAGCGGCTGAATCTGGACACCAGTTCTGACTTACATACAGATTCAACTTAAGAACCCGAGGTGTCCCCAAGTCAGCTGCTGCTGAAACCGATCAGCAGCTGATTCCAGGAAGCCCAGGGCAGAGCAACTCTGCCTCGGGCTTCCTGTAGTCAGCCGCTGGTCAGTTTCAGCAGCGGCTAACTTGGGGACGTCTGGGGCAGAGCAGCCGGGGTGCTGCTGGGTTGGTCCAGTAGCGCGGCCGCTCCTCGGCGCTACTGGACCAACCCAGCAGCACCCCAGCTGCTCTGCCCCAGGCGTCCTGATTCAGCCACTGCTGAAACTGATCAAATCTCCTGGGGCAGAGCAGCTGGGGTGCTGCCGGGTTGGTCCAGTAGCGCCAAGGAGCGGTGCTGCGGGACCAACCGGCAGCGCCCCACCTGCTCTACCACAGGCCCCGGACTTTGCTCCACGTCTCCCTGGTATGCTGGGGGGGGGGCACTAGCTGCGTCCCCCCCCAGCAGACCAGGGAGACGTGGAGCAAAGCGGCGGAGGACTCGGGCCAGACTGCAGCGCTTCCAGATCAGCGCCGCGGTCTGGCCCGGGTCCTCCGCGGCTTTGCTCAGCGTCTCCCTGCTCTGCAGCTGATCTGGAAGCGGCCGCGGGTCCGGCCCCGGGTCCTCCGCCGCTTTGCTCCCCTTCTCCCTGATCTGCTGGCTCCCCCAGCAGACCAGGGAGACGGGGAGCAGCTTTTCTCGCCCCGGAGGCCGGCGGCGGGACCAGGCATCCCGCCGCTCCAGTCCTCCGGGGCGAGAAAATCCCCGTTCGTAACTGCGGATCCGACATAAGTCGGATCCACATAACTCGGGGACTGCCTGTACTCATCCAAGTAGTTCCACTTACTTCACTAAGGCTATGTCTACACTCATGGCTTCTTGCTCCAGAAATATGCAAATGAGGCTAAACGTGGAATATCGCCGAGCCTCATTTGCATACCTAATGAGCCGCCATTTTTGCAGAAGAGGCTCTTGCACCAGAAGGAGCTGTCTACACTGCCCCTTCTTGCGCACAAAAAACCCTCTTGCGTAATGCTGTTACAGTGATTATTTTCAGGAATATCGGCATTGCGCAAGAGGGTTTTTCTTGCGCAAGAAGGGGCAGGGTAGACAGCTCCTTCTGGTGCAAGAGCCTCTTCTGCAAAAATGGCGGCTCATTAGGTATGCAAGTGAGGCTCGTCAATATTCCATGCTTAGCCTCATTTGCATATTTCTGGAGCAAGAAGCCACGAGTACGTCTACACTGTACGAGTACGAGTACGAGTACGTCTACCTAAGGGTACGTCTACACTGCACAGCTATTTTGGTAAGTAAGCCACCTGCAGTCCCTTCACTCTGATCCTGCTGTCTTTATTGAGGTGATGAAAGCAGGCTATCAATAGATGACATATAGGTCAGGGTATAGTGGGTCTAACATATTGGGTAGCAACTGAGGTATCACATATGACAACATGCATTACTGCACTAATGTGTTTACAAATAATGCTTAAGTTATGTTGCTGACAGTGTACAGAACATTGTAAGTACTTACACATCTTTAGCCGTCCCTGCAGTACCTAGAAAAAAAGAGAATATGTTTTACTGTGTGATGGTATGATCATGTTCTAGCTAATTAAAATGACAATCAAAATCTTTCTGCAGTTCTCCCCTCTTGCTCCTGCAAACAATCCCCTCATGCACAAACCCCAAAAGTGGATGAATATGATGAAGGTCACTTGTTATCAGGGAAACAGGTTTTTCATGATCAGCTACTATGGCTACGTCTAGGCTACAGGCTTCTTTCAGAAGAAGCTTTTTTCAGAAGAAATCTTCCAAAAAAACTTCTTCTGAAAGAGAGAGTCCACACTGAAAAAGTGCATCTAAAAAGCAATCTTCTTTTTCGAAAGAGAGCATCCAGACTGCCGGGATGCTATCTCACATGTAAGCTGTGGTTGCTATGGACAGAATGGTCACCAGGGCACCTAGACTTTTTCTTCTTTCCTCTTCTTCTGAAAAAACTCCCTCCTCTCTGTCCAAACATGACTTTTTGCGAAAGAGCTCTTTCGCAAAAAGGCTTCTTCCTTGTAGTATGAGGATTACCAATGCCGGGAAAAACCCTATGTTCTTTCAATTTTCTTGTGGAAGAACGCAATTGAGTGTGAACATTCCTCAAGTTTTGTGGGGAAAACGGCTGTTTTTCCAAGAAAACTCTGTAGTGTGGACATACCCTTACTCTCTCTGGGTCACATTCAAAATGGTAAACTATTCTTAAAGCTTCAGTGGAGCTGTGCCCATTTACACCACCTGAGGATATCTGTATTTTTTTTTCTGCATAAGCTAAATTGCAATATTCTGAATTCTGGCATTTTTCCAGTTGTAAGCTGCCACAATTAACTAAGCAATTACTCTTAAATATCTGTTTATTTTGTGAACATGCTGTTTGATTCTGTTATAGACTTAGCACTGCATGTAAAATGTGGTGTCATAAAATAAACACAATTTTATAAACAACTAAACTAAAATCACTTTAACACTGGGACACAATCCACCCCAAACCTCAACACATCTAAAAAATCAGGTTCATCCTAATTCATCTTCTTATTTAAAAAATAAGTGAGGCAAGGGAAAAATATTACAACCTTGTTCTGTGGTTCAAAGAATTGAATGTTCATGACTCAGCCACCACATGCTGGGAGAGCAGGAATCACTTAAGGATGACCTAGGTAAAATTCCTACCAAGTTACTAAAGACTGTGCTATTGTTGCAGGTATGTCATTCAGTTCTACAGTCAGTAATACACGTTTTCCATGAATTACAAGTGCTGCTTGAGGCCTTAAAAACCCCTTTCACCCATCTCCTCTCAATGAAATTCATTCTGAAAAAGCTAAAGTTTTAGTCATAGCCTAGAAGGTTTTGCAACATTTTCCCCTTAACAGTCTTCTTTGCTCTTTAGAAAACTTTTTTTTTCTGGTGTGAAATTAATGCAAAAACGAATACAGCTCTTTCCTCGTTATGGTGGCCGGAAGCTGAAGCTAGACACATTCAGACAGGAAATAAGGCAAAAATTGTTAACAGTGATAGCAATAAACCACTGAAACAATTTACCAAGGTTTGTGGTGAATTCTCTGTCACTGACAATTTTAAATCCAAGATTAGATACTTTTCTAAAAGTTATGCTCTAGGAATTATTTCGGGGAACTTCTATGGTCTGTGCTATATAGGAGATCAGACTAGGCAATCATATGGTTGCTTCTGGCCTTGGCATCTATGATCTATACATTATATAGAAGAATGTGTAGTTTGTGCCCTCACTTTAAAACAACAATTGAGCAGGCAGGGTTCTGAGGCTTCCCAGAACCAGGCTCCTGTATGGTCACATGAATATTATATGTATCAGGAAAGCCACTCTCTCCAACTAAGCTCTGTATGGGTATATCTACACTACAAAGTTAGTTCGAACTAACGGAGCGCTTAGTTCTAACTAGGAAAACCTCATTTTGCGAGGATTAAGCCTAGTTCGAACTAGCTAGTTCGAATTAAGGGGTGTGTAGCCCCTTAATTCGAACTAGTGGGAGGCTAGCCCTCCCCAGCTTTCCCTGGTGGCCACTCTGGCCAACACCAGGGAAACTCATCTGCCCCCCTCCCGGCCCCGGACCCCTTAAAGGGGCGCGGGCTGGCTACAGTGCCCGTGCCAGGTGCAAGCCTGCCAGCACCCAGCCAGCAGACCCTGCACCTGGCACAGATCGAGCCACACACCCGATGCCCCCCAGCCCTCCCTTTCTTCCCGGGACCAGGCTGGCGGCTCCCGGGAGTTTGCCCGGGACCGCAAGAGGCGGGTACCCGCCTGGGCTAGTGCAGACATCGTGGACCTCGTCCACGACCTCCGCACTAGGCACAGGAAAGTGGCCGTCCAGGGCAGGAGAGCTGCCAGCCTGGCCACCCAGGAGCAGGTGTGCATGAAAATCAAGGTGGTCCACTGAGACCCCCGACCCTGAGCCCTGAGCTTACAATGGCCGTACTGGGTCAGACCAAAGGTCCATCTAGCTCAGTAGCCTGTCTGCCGACAGCAGCCAACACTAGGGACCCTGGAGGGGATGGACCAAAGACAGTGACCAAGCCATTTGTCTCATGGCATCACTCTCCAGCCTTCCACAAACCTTGGGCAGGGACACCACTCCTACCCCCTGGCTAATACCACTCCATGGACCCAACCTCCATGACTTGATCTCACTTCCCTTTAAACTCTGTTCTAGTTCTAGCCTTCACAGCCTCCTGCAGCAAGGAGTTCCACAGGTTGACTCTTTGCTTTGTGAAGAACAACTTTCTGTTACTAGTTTGAAACCTGATACCCATTCCTTTCCTTTGGTGTCCTCTAGTCCTTCTTTATGGGAACTAATGAAGAGCTTTTCTGTATACACCCTCTCCACCCAACTCCTGCTTTTAGAGACCTCTATCCTGTCCCCCCTCCGTCTCCACTTCTCTAAGCTGAAAAGTCCCAGTCTCTTTAGCCTCTCTTCATATGGGACCTGTTCCCAACCCCTGATCATTTTAGTTGCCCTTCCCCTCTCCCACCTCCTTTTCCCAGTCTCCCCCAGTTTTGTTCAATAAAGACAGATTCCATTTTTTAACACAATTGTCCTTTATTTTGTACATCAAGAAGAGGGGCTAGGGAAGGGTAAGTGGAAGGAGGTGAGGGAGGAATGGGGTACGTGCCCCCGATGGGGAGGACTGGGCTGGCTCTGCGGGCTTCTGGGGGTGGAAGCTCTCCTGCAGCCCCCCAATTGCCCCCTCTCACCAGATGGCAGCCTGCGGCAAGTGCAGCCGGGCTGATGGCCGAGTGCTGTGATGTGCCCAGTGTGGGTAGTCCGGGCACTCCAAGCCAGGACTGCTTTGCAAGCGGGGCACCCCTGAGAACTGTCTGTCCGGGGTGGGGGTCAGGACCCTTTAAGCACAGCCCTCGGCTAGCTTGAGACAGCATCTCCACGCTCTAAGTCCTCCTCTGATGCCCTGCTGGCACTGCTTCCGGCCATCCTTAAGCCTGGTTCAGGGTCCACTTAATGTGGACATGCTAGTTTGAATTAGCAAAATGCTAATTCGAACTAGTTTTTTAGTCTGGATCTGTTAGTTCGAATTAGCTTAGTTCGAATTAACTAATTCAAACTAAGTTAGTTCGAATTAACGTTGTAGTGTAGACATACCCTATGTAATTTTAGTTCCAGTGTCTGTTGCTTGGCTACCCCTCACATCAGGGGTGGGCAATAACAGCAGCAGTTTGGCAGGGCTAGCCCCTAGTAGCCACTACCACTATAGTTATCTGCACAACTGCAGGTACCAACAATCACAGCTCCTGTTGGCCATGGATCGCCATTCCTAGCCAATGGGAGCAGTGGGAAGTAGCGTGGACCAGGACACCGCTTCCCACAGCTCCCATTGGTTGGGAACAGTGATCCGCAGTCAACAGGAGCTGTGATCACCAATACCTGCAGCCATGCAGGTAAATATAGGGGTGGGGGGCCACCAGGAGCTAACCCTAGCAGACGAGCAGCCTGTGCGCTGGTATTTGCGCTCCCCTGCCTCACACTGATACCATCACCTACAAAGATTTAAATTACAGTGCTTGCAGAACAAACCTCTTTATATTATATTGTTTCCAAGATCCCTTTGGGTTTCCTCACTGTACAGTAGGCCCAACTGTAATATATCACTGGAGAAACCCCTGAGTGAGGTTTTGGGGAGTGCCTCACTTGGGATCTGCTTGAGATCCTGATTTTAAAACTTCACATGAACAGGCAGCATTCTGTTCATGTTACTCCTTCAGCCTCTCCCAAAACCTCTTCACACACACTCATGGGATTGGTCTATACAAGACCAGGGAGGTTGGCTTAAGGCATGCCATCCAGCTACGCAGTTTACCTTAAGCCGAACTGCCATGGTGTCCACACTGAGGGAAGCTGACGGGAACACATGCTCCTGCCAGCTTCACTTACTCACTGAGGAAGGAGTATCAGATGCTGATGGGGGCTGCCCTCAGCATTCGATTTACAGGTCTACATTAGACCCGCTAAGTCAAATGCTATAAGATCGACCTCTGGAGGGTGGATCTTCTCTGTCGTGTAGACATGTCCTTAGATTGAGGCCAGCCAAACATTATAGCTATGTCTACACTGGCAGGTTGTTGCGCCAGAAGCATGCAAATGAGACTAAGCGTGGATTATTGCTGAGCCTCACTTGCATACCTAATGAGCCGCCATTTTTGCAGAAGAGGCTCTTGCGCTAGGAGCTGTCTACACTGCCCCTTCTTGTGCAAGAAAAACCCTCTTGCGCAATGCCGTTATTCCTGAAAATAATCAGCGTAGTGGCATTGCGCAAGAGGGTTTTTCTTGTGCAAGAAGGGGCAGTGTAGACAGCTCCTGCTAGCACAAGAGCCTCTTCTGCAAAAATGGCGGTTCATTAAATATGCAAATGAGGCTTGGCAATATTCCACACAGCCTCATTTGCATATCTCTGGCGCAAGATCGCGCCAATGTAGACATTGCCTATGAATCCACAAGAGCAGGAAACTTAAAATTCCCTTGTTTGGCTTCTGTGCCTCCACTCATTCATAGTAGGACCAGAGCTGCATTTTAGCTCTTCCGCAGCTGCAGACAGAGAAGTAAGAGCAGGATTTTACTTTTACAAATAAATGAGGTGCATTCAGATGTTTGGTACAGTGAACACAAGCTACTATTAAAATATAAGATTCAGGATACTAGTCTCAAATGGGTATCCATACTGTAGCTGCAATCCCCCCTCCCATCCCTGTACATATAATTTAAACAGCTGCAAGTAAAGGACAAAAATGTATCTTGGAGGCACCTTTCTTCATCACTATGGAGTGTTAGTAAATGTATTCTGAATGCAGAAGACTGTTGAAAGAATTTTACATACATATTTTTCTGACCTGAAGAAACTCATTCTGAGTGATTAGTGTAGTGGAAATGTGGAAGATGATTGTGAGGTAGAGGAAATTAGGTGGTGTAATTCCTTTTGTGCCTGCATTTTCTTGCAGGCTTGGATGCTCTAGGCAGCCATTTGTGCTTTTTGCTTCTTATTATTCTTTTGTTATTCTCAAAGAGTGAGCTGTTTGCTCAAGATGGTACAGTGCAGGAATGCACTGTTGACTTTCATCAAGTTCTGGGACAGGTCCCAAGGCCATGCACCTGGTATGGGAGTGCAGGAGGGCTTGGGAAGATCACATAGCTATCTTTGCTGAATGTTTCCCACCTGATAATGCTAATTATTTGGCCTGGGAAAATATGCAAAGTATCAACAAGCTAATTATTGGATCTGGGAAAATATGCAATGTATCAACGATCTTATTAGGTTCTCAAAACAAACAGGTGTGATTACTGCAGATAAAGGCTGGGAATATTCCTAACATTGGAACCTTGGCGTAGACCAAAGCCACAGAAGGGTCTACACACTGGCCATGGGGGTCTGTCTGCTGTCCATCTTCGGGAGGTTCCCGGCAGCAGAAGGAACATATCCATTGCATTTTATTCTGTGGTTTGCTTAGGCTTAATAAGTATTGTATTTTCTTAATAAGTATTGCATTTTATTCTAAAATTTGCTTAGGCTTTGTAAGTAGTGTATTTTATGCTAAGATTTGCTTCATTGTATTTTACTCTAATATTAAGCATTGTATTTTACCTTAATATTTGCTTAGTAAAATCTTTAAGCCTTCACCCAATTTGTGTGCTTATTGCCTCTGAATCCCTTAAGGGAAGAACCATTGCCTCTTGGCAATACAATTACCTATAAGAGGGAGTGTGGCTTCAGGAAAAAACAATATTAAAAAGGATAATGGATAAATCAGTATTTGGTTAATAGAATAAATATATTCATACTGAAAAAGAGACACTGCTCACTCTCTCTACAGAGATCTGGCAATCAGAGCTGGTCAGAAAATATTTTTTCCTATGAAAATTGTTTACCAAAATAAAACAGTTTTCAGAGAAATTTCTTACAATATTTTTGGGGTTTTAACAAAAACACAAAATCAAACTAAGCGGGCTAGCAGCTTCTCTCTTTTTTTAAATGAAAGCTTTGGTCTCCAGAGGCTGGAGAGCACCCATCTTTAAGGCTGTCATTGTTGGGAGCAATGGTGGGAGCAGAGGCAGTGCAAAGATGGGACATTTTAAGAAAATGGCTGGCACAGGCAAAGCTGGAATAGTGGGACATTTCCTAACATGGGACAAACTTAGGAAAGTGATGTTTAAAAATACATTTCTTATGGGTAGAAAAGAAAAGCCCTCATGGAGCTTTTAAAATCCATCAAAAATAAAAAGGCAAATAATGATTTGTTAGTAAAAACTGCCTATAGTTAATAGGAAAGTTTAAAAATAAACATCCTCTATAACTGAGGGTATGGTTACACTGCTGCTTAAGTCAACATAAGTTATGATGCTCAGGGATGTGAATTAGCCACCCTGCCTTCCCCCCGAGTGACATAACTTATAATACTGACATAAGCACTGGTATGGACAGGGCTATGTTGGTGAGAGATCTTCTCCCATCAATATATCTGCCACAGCTTGTTGGGAGTGGATTAATTAATTTGACAGAAGAACTCACTCCCGTCGGCTTAGAGAGGTTGCACAGAGAGCTTACAGTGGTATTGCTGCACTGCTCTAAGATCTTGTGCATATCATAGCCTAAGACTTAAAACTGCAGGGCTATAATAATGAAGGTGTATTCTTTGGTTTACTTGGGTCACAGAAATTGCCATATTGCCACAGACTAATGATCCAGTTAGTTTAGAATCCTGCCTTCAATGCTTGATCCTTGGAAGAAGATTTCAACACCCCAAAATATGCTTCTTTGTGAAATACTATACCTTCGATGGTAATTTTGTTCTTGAGCCCACCTGTCATTAATTTATATCTTCCTGATTCATGAGGACTGATAGCTTTTCTAGTGCTATACTAGCAGGCATAACTGAAGTACTATTCTATGCTTTGGACAGATTGTATAATTATATATATGTATTACTTGACAAAACTCAAGTTGACATCAGTAGGTTGTTTTTCCTAAATAAGGAATCAGGCCCATACTTGCCTAAGCCTTTCTATGGAATTCACTAAAGCAGGGGTTCCCAAACTTTTTGACACAGGGACTAGGAAATCCATTCACGAGCTTTTGGAGGACTAGTAACATCATTTGCATATTCATTAAGAAAATGACAAATATGGAAATAAGTTGTTTCTGGTACTCCCAAAGCCCCCAGTGCTAGCTTTAGGAAAGCTTTTGATATGGTCACCCACAATATTCTTGCCAGCAAGTTAAGGAAATATGGATTGGATAAATGGACTGTAAGATGGATAGAAAACTGACTAGACCAGGGTTTCCCAAACTTTTTATTTTAGTTGGAACCTGTTTTTTTCTCAGTACTGTTTTTGCAGCCCAAAAATATAAACGCATATAAAAAAAAGAATGAAAAATGAATAAATTTTCACTGTTTCATCTGGCTGCATATTCCGCCCAGCCCGGGTCAGGGCTTGGGGGACCCAGCGCCGCATGGGCACTCCAGGAGCCTGGAACATCCGGCTGCATCCTCCACCCAGCCTGGCCCAGGGTTAGGGGACCCGACGCGGCACGGGCACTCCGGGAACCCGGAACACCCCAGCAGCCATGTTGAGGCCTGGTATTTTTTCCCGCAGACCGGTACCAGGCCGCGGCTCATATTTTGGGAAATGCTGCACTAAAGTATTAGCTTCTGTACCAGACTACGACAGAGAACATTTCAGGTTAATTATATGCTATGCAGTGCTAGTTTTAATATTCCTGATTGAGCAAAACCATAACTACAGTCTTCAAAGATGCAGCTGTACTGTACAAGGCATACAATTAATTTGTTTGTAAATACAGTTTTATACAAAATCGGTATCCGCATCCATATCCACAAAAATGAGCTGCGGATATCC
Source organism: Pelodiscus sinensis (assembly GCF_052426305.1). Taxonomy (NCBI): domain Eukaryota; kingdom Metazoa; phylum Chordata; order Testudines; family Trionychidae; genus Pelodiscus; species Pelodiscus sinensis. Next base: position 99,422,123 of record NC_143052.1, read on the forward strand.
ACACTGCAGGCATCTGCAGATGTCAGATATAAAGCGGGTATTTGCAATTTGCAGAGTTCTAGATCCAAAATGTGTATCTCTGTCTGCATTCATATCTGCAAAAATGAGCCATGATTATCTGCATCTATATCTGTGCATGTGGATACTTGTGCATATGAGGCGGATATCCACAGATTTCCAGGGCTCTATTTATCACTTGTTTACACTAGTACAACTTTACTGACTTCCCTGGAGTTATTCCAGATCTCTCATCTGACAAAGTGGGGTTTTGCCGATGAAAGCTCATCTTATCTTACTATTCTTTAAAAAGGTTTTTCCGATGGGATGACAGTAACATCATGAATCACTCTGTATGAAGGAACCCAACCTCCAACTTCTCAGACAAGCAGAGAGTACAGGAAGGTGCGTGAATTGATTATGGAATGGAGTTCTTGGCCTCCAGGTAAGTGAAATAGGTACAAGTTACATCCCTGGTTGCATAACCACATGTAGCTTTTAACTACTGCTGACTATGTATGAAGAATGAAAGTGCTTTTGGGACCTGAAGAAGAGCTATGTGTAGGATTGAGAATTTGTTTCTCACCACCAGAAGTAGTTCCAATAAAAGATGTCTCACTCACCTTGTCTCTCTAATGCTTTAATGGGGCTGAGCTAAAGCTTGCTTATGCTAATAGAAGACTGTCAGTGACTTCAATGGGCATTTGGATCAGGTCCTTCTATGAATGGAAACTGGAACATTGTTAGGGATAAAGATGCCATTCAGAATGAGATGAATGTAAAGTCAAAGATCCCCACCCTGACCAATCCATATTCACAGATTAAAAAACAAAAGCCCTGTTGTCTTAAGAGACTGGATAAGAATTGCTTGCAGTTCCCAGCCATCAAACACAGAAAGTGTTTATTACCAAAACACACAGAAATCATAGTTATAGGTCACATGCAAACAGTATTTAACATTTACTATTAGTCTCCTTATATTTATATTACTCTTTAGAATCTAACTACTTGATCAAAACTGGCTCAAGAATGGTATTATTTATTAGCCTGGAGGAATAACTTTCCCAGCAAGCTGGAGCCCTTTGATGAGATGTTTACACAGCATATTTTGCACAGTATGTTATGAATTGACAGCATGTGCCTTCTGTAGCGTCAGCTTATTAACAGCTACGTGGAATGGGTTTGGGAGACACAGGTTTTAAAAAATATTTCCCTTTCCCGGAAGATAAAGCCTGCGCAGCAGCTGAGAAGACGCGCTTGGTTGGGCATGAGAGCAGCGCTGGCTAAGTGAAATGTACTTTCCATTTAGTTCTAGAAACGGCCTGTCTCCTCTGCTTTAAGAAAAGAAAAACCTCTTCTCCCTGAGTCGGAACCTAAGAACAGCTTCCCAGTCCCCTACCTCCTGCTCCTCCCAGCCCCTACTCCTCACACCTGCTGCCCCTCCCACCTCCTGCCCTTTGCACTTCCCCCTGCCCCTCCCAGCCTCACCTCCACTACTGCCCCTTGCACCTCCCCCACTGCTCCTGCCCCTCCCAAGCACTCCTACCCCCACCCCTCCCCGCTCCCCCGCTCGTTTGCCTCCTACCCCTGCCCCCCTCACCTCGGCTGCTGGTCGTGGAGTTCCCGCAGCCCATGGCCCGGCGAGCGCCGCGGGGGTCGGGGGAGGCGGCGGGATGGGGCCAGCGGGGCGACGGCAGCAGCAGCGCCCGGCGCCGATGCGGGATGCAGCGGGCTCGGGCAGGAGGATGCGGGGGGAGACCCGGGGACCCACCTCCCCGCCCATCGCCCGGGTAACGGCGGGGACCAATCAGCGCCGGCGGCAGCGCGGCTGGCCCCGAGGGGAGTGGGTCCGCCCAGGGGGCGAGGCCCCCAGCCCCCAGCCTGCCCACGTGCCTCCGTGCCAGCCACGGCGCGCCCCTCCCGGCTCTCTGCTGCGCCCAGCGGCGCTGAGCCTGCCCCAGCTGCAGGAGAATTAACCCTCCCCTGGGAGCCCGCTGGGATCCAGCCCCCTCTGCTCTCCTCCTGGCTTCTGCTCTCCCGGCTGCTCGTCACTGCAGACTTCACTGGCAGCAGGGCAGGTGCTGGGTGACACCCCACCTCTTCCACCTGGCCTGGCGGGATGAGTAGTTTGGGAAAGGAGGGGACCCCCCCCCCCCCGCCCAGCAGAAGGCGGACGCCCTTTGTCCGAAGTTTGCGTAAATCTGGTAGATGTGTTGCCTTGAAACCCAGCGCATTGCTCACGCTACTCAGCCTCCAAGGGCAGACCTGTGAACCTTTCGCCCGCATGCGGGGATCCCAGAGGGAGAACTAGGGCTTTATGGAAAAGCAAGCAAGCAACTCCCTTCCACCCCCCCCCCCAGCTTTCTTTAGTTTCTTTAGAAATTCTGATCCCCCTTCTAATTAAATCGTGTCTGCTGTAGCATATGTGATACATGCCTGCCAATCAGCTCCCCTTAAAGTTATAAGTCTGTGTGCAGTGTACTACACTTATGCCATGGCCACTGCTGTAGTATCTGAGTTATACGGAGCCTGACTACTCACCCGAGAAACATTTTCAGATAGGCTGATGTGTCCTTTCGCTTCTAAACACTTTCCCTATTGTTCTAATGTAGGCACTGAGCACTTTTAATTTCACCATAAGATTTAAATAAAGGTATAAGCATACATAAATCCTGTTCAGTCTAAATTCTACAATATGTAAAAAACAATGTCACTTCACATGTTCTACAAATATGTCATGTGACTCATGCAATTCCATAGTATGACTCAGTCCATCTCCCATTCAGTGCAAGTGGACACTTATAACTATAATAAAACACAAAATCCAGTTTAATTTTACAAGCTTTCTTCAGTCGGCATTTCTAGTTTTATAGTAGTTTCATTTACAACCTAAAGTCCCCTTGGGTTTATTAAAAGCTCAGATATACTTTCCCTACCTAATCCTGCTAGCCAAGACCACAGAAATCTGCAAGATGATATTTGCAAAGTCTGCATGTGAATTTTTGTATCCCAAAATCTTGCATTGTTTCCATGGGGTGTTTTATTTTTATTTTCTTTCCTTCTTGACCCTACTTCTATACATAGCAGTTCAGCATTTACAGAATTTACACTTATTCTGGTATAATCCTTTCAAATGAAAGGAAAGTGGAAATGTGAGAGATGCTCTTGTGCAGCTGGGTGTAACACTAGTTGAAATGCTCTTGCTGCAACAAATCAGCACTGAAACAGTTCAGAATGCCATGCTCAAAAGCAGGCTTCAGAGCCATCATCCAGACACCAGTGAAGGACTGTCATATGAACACTGAACATGCATGCAATTTACATCACTGTTTTGAGTTTTCTACAGGACAAGAGAACAAGTTGCCAGGTTTCTCACTGCCTCTCACAGTGCAAGGGAAGATACCACATTTTTAGAAGCATCATTACAAGTACCCAGTTAATTACTTCATCCATCTATTCTAAGATGATTTTTTACACTTTGTTCACTACTGTGGTATCTCAGGGCATCTTCCAATAGGACATTGAGTAATATGGCTAACGTCTGCCATATTTTGTTTGCTCTCTCATCCTCTCCTCAGAGGGAGAAGTGTGTGCAGTGGACTGTCTTGTTTTGGTACTGGTTTTTGGGGGTTGGTGGGTTTTGTTTTTTTTTTTGCATCACAAGGCAGGGGGTTGTTGCAAGAGTGTTTGATTTGGTTGGCTGGTTTGTTGTTGTGTTGGCTAAGTACTGGTAATTCTGCTGCATTTGTTCAGTGGCGTTCTGACACCTTCTCTTTCCCTGCAGTGGTAGCTGGGGTACATGAGCTCACAGTGCCTCAGCAGTTTGTTATAGCAGTGCTGGAGCAGATTCTTGCCCAAAACAAGGGTGGGGGCAGGCAGGTAAGGCATGGTTCTCTGTATCTCTCCCAATTATCTCTGTCAACGCAGTATCTTGAGTCCAGCTACAATTTGGTAAGCATGCCACACACACACACACACACATATGCATGCACTTACGTTAAAGAAAGCGAAGTCAAAGAAATGTGCTTTGCACTTGGGAGTGAAAGGTGGTAAGATTTGGGCTGATCATTACATTGTTTAGATGGTCTTTAAATATCTTGGGTGACTAGATTTTAAAAAAATGTATAAAAGAAAAATGAGATGCTAGGTTGAGACTCCATATACCAACCTTCAGTCCAAAGTGAATATTTATGACAGAGTTATAAGTCCCTAGGGGGGGGAAATATTATGAAGGCGGGCTGAAAGGCATGTTATTTACTTAATATCTAATGGACAACATTATGAAATCTTTATGAAAATACAAGTAAATACTATCCAGCAGTAGTTCCCCAGTACAAATGATACTAGATCACAAATTTGCCATTTTTTGAACAAAGCTGAATTTGCTTTTAATATACAGAATATAAGATGTGAACCTTAACCACATGTCATAAAGGGCTGGATCATCTCCTTCCAAATTAAATCTAGCGGGAGGGAGTTTTGGGGTGAAAATCTCATGCAGGTTCCCTCACTCAATGTCATTGCCCTGCGTTGCATGGAGGAGGGCAATGGACCCACCTACAAACCTAAAACACCCCCGGGGACAGCAGGGCCATTGACTGGAAAGCCCTATGGTTCAGCACTGGCTCTGGCCCCTGTCTGTCCACTTGACAGAATGGCTCAGTAGCCCCACACTAACTGGGACTTCTTAAAGATCAAACCCCAGAACTGGTGTGGTGGTGTTGTCTTCGTGGTACATTCATTTCAGTCAGTAATTTTGAAAATAAACTAGAATGTCTGGGCACACCCCTCAAATGTCTCTTTTTTTAAGGGACATGACTCTCTCTCTCTCTCTCTCTCTCTCTTTATATATATATATATATATATATATAGTCTCAAAGGACAAGCCTACACTGGGAAATTATTTTGAAATAACTCCCAAAATAACTATTTTGTAATATAGTGGAATAGCGTCCACACTACAAGGCACCATCAAAATAGTTCAGAATTATTTTGAAATAGCTCAGCCACACTGATTAGAGCCTACATCGAATTTAAAGCCCCCGGAAGCACTTGGGCAGGGCATCAGAGAACAGTCACCTTCCTGCAGCTGCTTCCTGAGGCTAGCTGAGACTCGTGCTTAAAGGGACGCCTCTCTACAGGCGTGTCTCACTCTCCACTTCTCCACTGACTACCCCCTTGTGGGACACCAAACTCACGCTGTGTGCTCTGGTTGTCCTTGCAGACACCACAGCACTCTCATCGTGGAGCCGAAGCTCCTGCAAAGCCGTGCCAGGCTCTTGGGCGTCGTGCTGTGCCTCATGGCGGAATTCATGCAGACTGCCCATGTGGTGCTTCAGGACCATGACGACCAGCCTGGACCGGGGGGCTACTTCACTCAGGCCCTGGTACTCCTGATGCACCCAGTTTCCCTCCATCCTCTGCACATGTGGAATGCCGCTTCTGGCAGAGGGAGACCAGTTCCAGCTGGTGAGACCGCATCATTCTGCAGCAGTAGGACAACCAGCAGTGGCTCCAAAACTTCCACATGTGGAAAGCCATCTTCATCCAGCTCTGCGAGTGGCTTGACCTTGCCCTCAGGTGATGGCACACCCACCTGAGACCCGGCTTTGCCCTGCAGAGGTGCGTCACCATCACGCTCCGCAAGTTCACCATGCCAGACAGTTACAGCTCTGTGGGGAACCAGTTTGGCATGGGGAAATCCACGGTTGGGCCCAAGTTCATGCAGGTTTGACTAGTTTACTCTTTCACTAGGAGGGTGGCAAAGCACTGGAATGGGTTACCTTGGGAGGTGGTGGAATCCCTAGAGATTTTTAAGTCCCAGCTTGACAAAGCCCTGACTGAGATGGTTTACTTGGGGTTGGTCCTGCTTTGGGCAGGGGGTTGGAATCGGTGACCTCCTGAGGCCTCTTCCAACCCTATGATTCTATGATTCTATAAGTGGTCAAGGCCATCAACACCATCCTACTGCGGAGGGTCATCACCTTGGGCAATGAGGACCTCCTCTTCACTGGCTTTGCTGTCATGGGCTTCCCCAACTGTGGGGGAGGAGGGCATTGATGGCACCCACATCCCCATTCTGGCCCCCGACCACCAAGCATCTGACTATATCAATAGAAAGAGGTACTTTTCAATCATGCTGCAGGCCCTCATGGACCACAGGGGCCGGTTCACAGACATTTATGTCAGGTGGTCGGGGAAGGTGCACGATGGCTACAGTCTGGAACTTGAGCCTCTTCCACAGGATGCATGCCAGCACTTTATTTCTTGACTGCACCATTAGGGTCAGGGATATCGACATGTCCATGTGCATCCTGGGCAATGCAGCCTACCCTTTGCTCCCCTGGTTCATGAAGCTCTACACGGGACACCTGGACCCCCCAAAGAGACCTTCAGTGCTAGGCTCAGCAGGTGCTGCATGGTGATAGAGTGTGCCTTTGACTGCTTCAAGAGGAGGTTGTGGAATCTCCTCACCCTCCTGGACCTCAATGAGCTCAACATCCCCCAGGTGGTGGCAGCTTGCTATGTACTCCATAACATCTGTGAGAGCAAGGGAGAGACCTTCCTTTCCGGGGATGGGGGAAAAGGCTGCTCGGCTGGTCAGGGCCTATGAGCAGCCAGGAACTGCTGTCTTTCCGTGAGCACATCAGGGGCTAAGCTCATCTGAGAGGCCTTGAGGGAGAGCTTCAGCCAAGGCTACCTTTGAGACTTTCCCTCAGGCCCCCCACAAGAACCCTCTGCGTTGCCCCTATGTGCCTTTCCTTCCCCTGCCCTCTTTTCCCATCTCCCCCTCCCCACTCCTGCAGACCAAATAAAGAAGCTTTTTTGTTTGAACACAAAACTCTGATTTTTTTTTTTATTTAGAGAATACGCAACAGGAGAGGGACTGGGGAAGAACCTGGGAGGGGGAAGGAGGAGGAAGTGGGGGAAGGGAATCAGAGAGGGGGGCTCAAGGATGGGCTAAGACTGGCACCTGTCTTGGGTACTTTGAGAGGCTTCGGCTGCCCAAAAGTTCCCACTGCCACATGTTCATAGGCCCTGGTGGAGGAGAAGCGCAGGGGGGGTATGTAGGTGTGGGAAGTTGGGCAAGGAGTTGAGGGGGCAGGTGCAGGGAGACAGCTGGTGTACCGCTCCACACACACAACCATGCGTTCCACCACTGATGTGATGGATAGCATGTGGCTCCTCCATCATCTTCCTCAGCTTGCGGTCAGCCCGGCACTCCTGGTGCTCCTCACTGAAGCTCTGGCTGAGGGAAGGGAGGCAGTCCATGTGTTCCTGCAGAAGATCCTCTCGCGGAGTCATGCTGATGGCGTGGGAGGTGGTGGATGCACCATGCTTGCAGCTGGCCCAGCTCTGAAGAAAAGTGACAAGGACCTAGGAGACATTGTGCATGAAGCCTAGTCCTAATCTCAGAGGGTATGTCTACACTGAAAAGTTAGTTCAAACTAACTTTCCTAGGTGCTACACTAGCGCTCCGTTAGTTCGAACTTAATTCGAACTAACGGAGCGCTTAGTTCGAACTAGGTAAACCTCATTTTACGAGGACTAACGCCTAGTTCGAACTAGCTAGTTCGAATTAAGGGCTGTGTAGACCCTTAATTCGAACTAGTGGGAGGCTAAGGCTTCCCAGGTTTCCCTGGTGGCCACTCTGGCCAACACCAGGGAAACTCTATTGCCCCCCTCCCGGCCCCGGAGCCCTTAAAGGGCCACGGGCTGGCTACTCACTTTGTGCCAGTTGCAAGGCTGCAAGCACCCGTGCCTGCACAGCCTGCACCTGCCACACCATGAGCCAGCCATCCGAGGGCTCCCAGCCCTCCACTGCTCCCCAGGACCAGCCTGGCGGCTCCCAGGAGCCTGCCCGGGGGCGCAAAAGGCGGGCGCCCGCCTGGTCAAGTGCGGAGATCGTGGACCTCATCGAGGTTTGGGGGGAAGCCTCCAATGTCCACGATCTCCGCACTAGCCACCGGAACGCGGCCGTCTACGGACGCATGGCTGCCAGCCTGGCCGCCAGGGGCCACAAGCACAGCCGGGAGCAGGTGCGCTGCAAAATTAAGGACCTGCAGCAGTCCTACTCCCGGGCTTGCCTGCCAGGGGCCGACCCAGAGGCCTGCCCCCACTTCCATGCCCTGGACCGCATCCTGGGGCCTCATGCCGTCCCTGCCCCCCGGGACGTGATTGACCCTGGGGCAGAGGGACCGCTCCTGGACACAGAGGAGGAGGAAGAGGGCTCTGAGAGCCAGGAGCCTGCCGCCAGCCTGCCCAGGACCCAGGACCCCCGAGGCACGCCACAGAGCTGCTCGCCTGCATCGTCAGAGGCCAGGGAGGTGTCCACCTGTGAGTACCCTCGTGTTCCCCTTATGTGTACAGGGGGCTGGGGCGAGAGGGAGCCCCGGGACCGTGCGCCTGGGCCTTGCCCACCACGGAGCAGTAGCTGGGGATCCTGCAGGGGCCCTGGCCTTGCAGAGGGGAGCTGGGTTTCACACACCTGGGCCCCTGGGGTAATTGACCGCTGGTCTTCTTGCACCACAGCTGCAGCACCTGGGCCTGCAGGGCGCACCACACCGCCTGCAGCAGCCGCCCGCGCCCGGGCAAGCAGGACAGCCAGGAACCAGGAGGACTACCAGAGGCGGCACCTCCGGTTCCTGGACCGACAGCTCCGTCTCCAGGACCACAGGGTCCAGGAGGACCTCAGGCTGCACCGGAGGAGTCTGGAGGCCCTGGAGGAGAAGGGCCGTGCCCTGCGAGGCCACCTCCAGAGCCTGCTGGACCGCTTTCCATTTCCTCCTCCCCCTGCTCCCCCTCTTGCTCCCCCTCTTGCTCCCCCTGCTCCCCCTGCTCCCACTCCTGCTTCCGCTCCTGCTTCCTCCACACCCCCTGTCCCCTCTGCCCCATCCCCCACAACCATTCCCCACCGACGCCCCCGGACCCGCAGTGTGGCAAGACGGGAGAGGCAGCCGGACTCCAACCCCTGAGCTTTCCTTTCCCTTCCTCCCTTCCCTCCCCTCCCCTTCCAGCTCCCTCGTCCCAGGTTTCCCCCTCCCTTCTCCCACCTTCATTCCTCCCTCCCCCCACCCCAGTTCTGTGAAATAAACAGACGTTTTTGTTTGAAAAACAGGTGTCTTTATTTGACAGTAGGTAGGGAGGGGAAAGGGGAAGGGGGGGGTAGGGTGGAAGAAGGCCCCAGTGGGGCATGCAAGGGAGAGGTCAGTCCTCCTCCTCCACCTGGAAGCTCTCCCGCTGGGCTTCCCGGACGGCGGCGGTGCGGGGCTGACCGTAGTGTCCAGCCATGCGGTCAGCCTCAGCTATCCAGGCTGGCAGGAAAGCCTCCCCCTTCCGCTCACACAAATTGTGGAGCACACAACATGCCGCCACCACGGGAGGGATGTTGTGCTCGGCCAGGTCCAGACGGGTGAGGAGGCATCGAAAGCGGGCTTTCAGTTGCCCGAAGGCCCCCTCCACCACGATGCGGGCCCTGGTCAGCCTGGCATTGAAGGCCTGGCGGGAGGGATTGAGGTGCCCCATGTAGGGCTTCATGAGCCACGGCTGCAGTGGGTAGGCGGCATCCCCCACCAGGCACACGGGCATGTCCATGTCCCCGACCCTGATGTGGCGGTCGGGGAAGAAGGTCCCGTCCTGCAGCCGCTGGCACACGGAGGAGTTGCAGTACACCCGTGCGTCGTGTGCTTTGCTGGACCAGCCCACATTAATATCCATGAACTGTCCCCGGTGGTCACACACGGCCTGCAGGATCACGGAGAAGTACCCCTTTCTGTTGACGTACCGGGACGCCTGGTGTTCCGGGGCACGGATGGGGATGTGCGTCCCGTCGATGGCCCCCCCGCAGTTGGGGAAGCCGAGGGCACCGAATCCCCAGATGACGGCGTCCGGGTCGGCGAGGCGGACCACCCTGCGGAGCAGCACCCGGTTGATGGCCTTGACCACCTGCGGAGAGAGACACAGCAAAGCGCCAATCAGTGGGGTGCCCGGGTGGCTGGGAGCATGCGTGTCCTGGCAGTGCCCCGCGCCCCACTCCCGGAAGCAACCCCCCTGGCGGCGTGTAGTACGGCCGGGACAGCCCGACCCCTCTGGTGCGGGGCGCTTTCGCCTCCTCCCGCCCCCCCCCCTTTGTCCCTGGGGCGGCCCATCCCCTCCTCGCAGCCCCCCTCCCCCCCGGCTCGGTGGCCGACGAGCGCCGTACCTGCATGAGCACCGCTCCGATGGTGGATCTCCCCACGCCAAACTGGTTCCCGACGGATCGGTAGCTGTCCGGCGTGGAGAGCTTCCATAGGGCGATGGCCACCCGCTTCTGGAGGGGGATGGCGGGTCTCATGCGAGTGTCCCTTCTTTGCAGGGCAGGGGCGAGCCACTCGCAGAGCTCCAGGAAGGTGTCCCTCCTCATCCTAAAGTTCTGGGTCCACTGTCGGTCGTCCCAGCACTCCAGGACGATGCGGTCCCACCAGTCGCTGCTGGTGTCCAGACGCCAGACGCGGCGGGGCACGCCGGTGCTGGGGCGCTGCCGCGGCTCCTCCACGGCCCCCAGGGCGGCCAGGCGGAGAGGCAGGGGGCTGACATTCCCCAGGTGGTGCCAGGCAGCCTCGAGCCATTGGTGGCAGGCTTGCAGCAGCAAGTCCAGAAAGTGCACCAGAAGGTGCAGGGCGAGCCGTGGCTCCATGTTGCCACCTGCGGTGGTCCCCCCCGAAGGGAAGCACCGACACAGACGGGCACAGAGACCGATGCTTTGCTGTCCCTCGGCGAGGTTGGCAAGCAAGCAGGAAAAGCTGAGAACCGGCTGTCCAGGGGGGTCCCTTTAAGCACGAGCCTCAGATAGCCTCAGACAGCAGCCACACAAAGCAACTACTGACCTGATGCCCTGCCAGAACCGGTTTCAGCTGCCCTTAAATGCCCCCCTGCGTCCAATCAGTGTGGACGCGCTAGTTCGAATTAGCAAAACGCTAATTCGAACTAGTTTTAGTCTAGATCTGTTAGCTCGAATTAGCTTAGTTCGAATTAACTAATTCGAACTAAGTTAGTTCGAACTAGCGCTGTAGTGTAGACGTACCCTGAGTTCCCATAAAGAAGGACTAGAGGACACCAAAGGAAAGGAATGGGTAGCAGGCTTCAAACTAGTAACAGAAAGTTGTTCTTCACAAAGCAAAGAGTCAACCTGTGGAACTCCTTGCTGCAGGAGGCTGTGAAGGCTAGAACTAGAACAGAGTTTAAAGGGAAGTGAGATCAAGTCATGGAGGCTGGGTCCATGGAGTGGTATTAGCCAGGGGGTAGGAGTGGTGTCCCTGCCCAAGGTTTGTGGAAGGCTGGAGAGGGATGGCATGAGACAAATGGCTTGGTCACTGTCTTCGGTCCATCCCCTCCAGGGTCCCTAGGGTTGGCCTCTGTCAGCAGACAGGCTACTGGGCTAGATGGACCTTTGGTCTGACCCAGGACGGCCATTGTAAGCTCAGGGCTCAGGGTCGGGGGTCTCACTGGACCCCCTTGATTCTCTTGCACACCTGCTCCTGGGTGGCCAGGGTGGCAGCTCTCCTGCCCTAGACGGCCACTTTCCTGTGCCTAGTGAGGAGGTCGTGGACGAGGTCCACGATGTCTGCACTAGCCCAGGCGGGTGCCCACCTCTTGCGGTCCCGGGCAAGCTCCGGGGAGCCGCCAGCCTGGTCCCGGGAAGAGGGGGAGGGCTGGGGGGCATCGGGTGGGTGGCTCAATCCATGCCAGGTGCAGGGTCTGCTGGCTGGGTGCTGGCAGGCTTGCACCTGGCACGGGCACCGTAGCCAGCCCATGCCCCTTTAAGGGGTCCGGGGCCGGGAGGGGGGCAGAAGAGTTTCCGTGGTGTTGGCTACACACCCCTTAATTCGAACTAGCTAGTTCGAACTAGGCTTAATCCTCGTAAAATGAGGTTTTCCTAGTTCGAACTAAGCGCTCCGTTAGTTCGAATTAACTTTGTAGTGTAGACATACCCTGAGTGACACTGATGTATCAGTTCAGATGATGGCGATGTACTTTGAGCAAGGCCATCTGTTGCCTAGACAACGGGCACTTTCTGGCAGGGGTACAGACATCCCAGGGGAGCATCTCTATCCAGGTCCCAGGAACAATCAGGCATGGGAAGATGCTGGCCAGGCCAGGAACCTGTGGGCAGGAGGGGGAGGAGCAGCTTGTATTCCTTCCATTTCCCGCACACTCCAGGTCTGGCACTGCCAGAGTCCCACAGACAGGGAACTTCTATCCCTGCCTGATGGAGGAGGGGGGGGGGGGAATAGGGCATTGGGGAAGGTGTATGTAAGCAGCAGACGCTACTTGCCAGAGAGAGTGCTACTGGGTTTTCCTCCTCTTCCTCCCCTGGCAGGTTTCCATGCAGGGGATCAGTCTCCTTTGAATTGCCGCACTTGATCAGAAGTGGATGCTGCCCGAGAGTGTGGGCATGACCCTGTGCCACATGTGGCACTGCTGTGTTTCCATCACCCCTTACTGGTGTCTTGCTGTGGGAAGGTGTCTCACCACAGAGTCTGGAGTGAGGCAGGCCTGTCCAGGAACCTTGTGAGAAAGAGTGAAAGGTTCCTGTGTGAGAGCAGCATGGAGCTGAGTGCTCCAGATTGGCACGCTATGTTCACTCACATGCACAACCTATTGTGCAGCACCCAGGCTGAGAAGGCCAAGAGAGGAGTGCAGAGACCCTTGAAGTCCACCACCTGCCCCCACATGTGTATAGGGAAAGTTATAGAACTCACCTGAAGTGCTTACCCTGCGTTTGTCCAAGCCCCGCGAGACATTCTGGGAGGTGGGGACCGGCTCCAGGCTAAAGATGACCTTCTGGCTGGCAGGCATGGTGTCCAGTCTGCCTGCTCCTCCTCATCTTCCTCCTCCACAGCCCCGCCCTCATGGAGGCAGATGACAGGCATGTCCTGGCTGGAGTCGATGATAAGGGGGGGAGGTGACCAACCCCTCTCCCAGGATAGCACCCAGCTGTTCATAGTAACAGCACCTGTGAGGTGCTACCCTAGAGTGTCCACTTTCCTCCCTGGCCTTTCTGTATGTGACACAGACTGGGCCGGGTCTGGGCACAGCTGAGGAAATCCACTCAGGGTGAATTGCTCAAAAACCAGGGCTCCTTACAGCCCCAGACTGGAGACTGTTCCCAAACAGGTCATAAATCAGTTACGCAGAGCACTTGAGCTGACAATCCAACAAGCAGGAAGCCTCACGAGCAAAACCCCTCTGATACCCCAGCTCCCCCTGTGCCACCATCAGCCCCGGGCCTGCACACAGGTGAGGGGTTATAGGATAGATTCCTCACTGGGGAACAAGATCAAGTTCTGAAGAGCGATGGGTTGTTGGCTGGTGATGCTTGTGAAACTACACTTGCACAAGCTGGAAGTGAGTTGTGTGAAGAAGCACAGTGTGAGCAGCCACAGTGTGTAGAAGCTGGCAATTTGGCTGCTGGAAACAGCAGTGGGTCGGTGAAGGAAGCTGTCTCAGTCACTAGCTGTATGCCTGGGAATAGCCAGGTGTGCTGGGACAAAGGAGAGACTGTCTCTAGTTGTCTGTCTGTGTGTGGCAGCAGTGTGCCTGTGGGGGAAGGGTTTCCTCCCAGTCCTTTGTCTGAGGAAGGTGCCCCTCCTCCTGTGATGGCTGAGAGCAGTGCTGTTGTCCCAGAGTTGGGACTGGATACAGCTAAAGCCCGGAAAGGGAATGTCCCTAGGGAATGTCTTCCGGGGAGAAGGATGCTGTGACTGGGGTAAATCCAGTCGGTGTCTTGCCAGAATCCCAGAGATCAGATGGTTCTGGGGCGTGTATGTTACTTGAGGAAGAGAGAATGATTCCTACCCTTGTGTGTGCTGAGACAGGGAGCCTTCAAGGTGCTGGTCCTGAGAGTTACAGAGGGGAGGAAAATGTCTCTGACCTTGTATCTTGTGAGTCTGTCTGTGTGCCTGAAAGGGGATTGTCTAGGAATCCAGCTGAGGGGCCAGAGATGATTCAGGGAGTAAAGGAATGTCAGGAGTTGATAGTGGCTCAGCAGAGCAATGCTGCTGCAGGGCCAGGGGTAGGTGAGATTGGGTTCTATAACTCCTCACCAGTGTGCAGGCCTGGGGCTGATTGTGGCACAGGAAAGAGAGCTGGAGTGTCAGAGGGGTTTTGCTCATGAGGCTTCCTGCTCATTGGATTGGCAGCTCAAGTGCTCTGCGTGACTGGTTTATGACCTGTTTGGGAACGGTCTCCAGTCTGAGGCTGTAATGAGCCCTGGTTTTTGAGCAATTCTCCCTGAGCGGATGTCCTCAGCTGTGCCAGACCCGTCCCGTCCCGTCACAGTGGCGTAGTTGGCAGGATCCATAGATCTTGGTCAATTGAGCTTTGGATCTTACCCACAAGATCACGCTGGACCAATCCTTTAGCATCTAAAATCTAAAGGTTTATTAGTAAAAGAAAAAAAAGCATGAGAGTAAAGTTGTTAAGGAGAATACACTACATGCATTGAATCACCAAGTTCTCGATGTAGGCTCTTAGCAGAGATGTTACAAACTGCTATCTTAAAAGTCTCCGGTGTACATCCTATGTCAGGATGGGCCAACGATTCTTCCCGGCTCACTGTACCTTGCAAGGCTACACCTGGAATCAGTAGCAGAACTGAAGGCAAGATGGAGTCTGCCTCATGGCATTTTATATACATCCCAGGTATCTTCCAAGCTGGAGCAGCTCATATGGCCCAGTGACCTATCCCTGTGTCCCATGTTGGCAGTCATGATATAGGCTGGTTTGCAGGTCCCAGACACATTTCTCAGGTGTCTATTGGCCTCTCTGAGAGCCTCATCCCTGGAGCCTTGCTAGTTAGCATAGTCACTGACTGAACATTCCTGGCCCATTGCTCTCTCTCAGACAGAGAATCTTCCAGCATCAACACAGAGTACATATTTATAACTCCACATACAGATATCACACAAGTATATGAGTAACATACATAAAATCAGTAGAACATGAGCTTTCATTTGACATCTCACATGGCCCCCCCTTTGTACAGACTTTGGAGCAACAACCTCCCCCTTGGGTGCAGCAGTGACCTATCTGATCCCCTTAAAATCCAGTAATGTGCCAGTAGGCCTGCTGGCATTCTTTTATTTTCAATTTCACCTGGTGCAGGGGGCGGTTGTGGCCCTTCTGGGTGAGGCTGGCGGCCATCTGGCTGTAGACCTTGTCATTCCTCCTCTTGGTGTGGAGATCCTGGATGTTGGTCTTCTCACCCCAGACCCTGATGAGATCTAGGATCTCCACACCAGGCCAGGGCCCTTTTTTGCTCCTGGCAAAGGGCTTAAGAGGTTGCTGCAGTTGTGTTGGCAGCCATGGGGCTGAGAGGGAGCACTGGGGTCTGTCATGGCTGCACTGAAGGATGCTGTGTGGCATGGGGCTGGGTAGGGCTGATGTGGTCCCACTAGCCCTTTCCCTTCTGCCTGCAGTTTTAAAGTCTGCAGGAGAATGGGGACAGTGGAATTGTCAGGTGTATGGCCAAAGTGGCCACCAGAGCAGCTGTGAGAGGACTCTGGAGGCCAATTATTTTGAAATAACAGCAGCTGAGCATCCACACTAATGCTATTTCAAAATAAGAGTTTTGAAATAAGCGTTATTCCTCCTCATAAGCAGGAGTTATTATTTCAAAATACCAGCCTGTTATTTCAAAGAAACAGGATTGGTAGTATGGATCCTCACCTTGTTATTTTGAAATAAGGGGAGTTATTTTGAAATAACTATCTAGTGTAGACCAGGGTGAAGGTGCCACAGGACCACTCACTGTTTTTAAAGTTATAGACCACTATGGCTACTGCCTCTCATTTTTATTATTAAAAGTTATTTACATCAGAAATAAAGTAGCATAAAACTGAAATTATGAAGAGTTGTTTGTGCAAAAGGAACAAATTCTTCTGACGTAAATTTCTTGCATGAACTTTTTTTGTTTGGGGGGGGAGGCACGTTTGCTATCATATTGATGCTTTTTTGTACGTTGAGTCCCATCTTCTGGGTTGGAAAAGTTAAGAGGAATTTCATAGCCCAAACTGAAATTGTCTAAGCCCAAACAGAAATTTACCAAGTTAGATTGACAGTCATGTGGTAGATCTCAAATACATGATATAAAAAAACCCAGTGATGATGTGCTGCTAAATCCTGCTCTTTGCTTTTTTGACCCTTTCCACTGGTTTGATAAGACACCCCATCAACTGCTATTATTTGTTCTGGGCTGCAGGCTTAGGGATGGAGAATGTCATATGAGCTCAAAAAGAAATTTCTGTGTTTTAAGAAATGCCCGCTAATGGCACTGAAATGTTCAAAGTATATGATTTGCTTGATTTCTCTCCAGCTATAAAATGTCTACATAATCTTATGCACTATCCAATGACATAATACTAAAACCCCGCTTCTCACGGTTTGTGCCTCATTTTATGCAAGTAGATAAAAATGTTAATTTACAATGTATCATTTTTCTGCCCTTTAAGTATGTTGGCAGGTAATGAACAGATGCAGATGTTCTCAAATCCATAATGTCCATGAAAAATCTTGTTCCTTCAGCAGTAGTTAATATCCTGGGATTAATCTTCTCCAAAGAAAGCTTACACAAATGCAGTTCAATTTAAACAAAACGGTCCTGCTCTGATCATTGCTTTACAAATATAATCAGCCAAAAGGTAATAATTTTAACACACTGGATTATTAGTTCAAGTATGTCCATAATTCAACTACGAGGTCACTAATCATTCAGATTTTTCTTGGATGGTCTTAAATTCCTGTTGTGACATCCTAATATGGCTAGCAGATCCAAATAACTAATGCCTGTGCTGCTAGTCACTTATGGTAACATTTTTATTTTTATTTTTTTAACTAATTGCACCATTGTGAGCATCTGGTACTATGGGTATGGTGCTACAAAACTTCTTATGATTATATGGCAATGGGGAGGCATTCCAAAATAATCTTAAAAGGATGATTCTTTTAGGGCAGGAGTATCAATGAAAGTCCATAGTCCAAGTCAACTAGGTACAAAAGTATTGACTGGACTAGAAGATTGTTCGAGGTCCCTTTCAGTCTTATACTACTATGATTACCTCATTTGCTCCAATATTATCCATTAAACCCAGTTTAAAAATAACGTTTTTAAAAATCACTATTTAAAAAAAAGCATGGTAAGAAGTCAATATACATTTCTTTTTAAAGGACTGTTCTTTTTGAAGGACCTATTCCTGTTCCCACTGGTTTCACAGACAAAATTCTTATTGTTGAGTCAAATTTTCAGCAGCTGTAAAAGGACATGGATTTATATCAGTTGAAGATCTGGCTCACTCAGTCCCAGAGAGCAGTACTAATCCCTAAAGTAAAAGGCAGAAGTTAGCAAGCAATCCTGTGATCAGCAATGAACATGTAAGAGGCCATCTACAGTACTGATTTGAGGAGCCTAAGGGTACATCTACACAGCAACATTATTTCAAAATAACTAGCATTATTTTGAAATAACTTAGTCCGCATCTACGCAGCAGACAGTTATTTTGAAATAATGTTGAAATACTGTCAAGCTGGAGGACTTCTTACTCTGACTCTTGTAACCCTTGGGCTGTGTCTACATTGGCACCCCTTTCCGGAAAAGGGATGCTAATGTAGACTTTGGAATAGGCAAATCCGCGGGGGATTTAAATACTATTTGCATTAGTACTTGAAAGTAGGAATAAGAAAATCCTCCGGAAAAGGCTTTATTTTCCGGAGAATAACGTCTAGACTGGCGCTTTTCTCCGGCTTTTCCCCAAGCCGGAAAAAAGAGGCAGCCATGTTAATGCAAATGCCGCGGGGGATATTTAAATCCCCCGCGGATTTGCCTATTCCAAAGTCTACATTAGCATCCCTTTTCCGGAAAGGGGTGCCAATGTAGACACAGCCTTGTTGTATGAGGAGTAAGGGAAGTCGCAGAAGAATTCTCTATTTCGAAATAAGTGTGGTGTAGACACTTCCAGTTTTGAAATCAGCTATTTTGAAATAAGCTACGCAATTGATGTAGCTCAATTTGCGTAGCTTATTTGGAGTTAAGCCCTTCTGTGTAGATGCACCTTAGGTCTAGTGAGTGAAGAGTTTACTGATAGCCTGAGCAAACTAGCAATTTAAACCTTTTGTTTTGTTTCTTTTGTTTGCTTTAAAAAACACTCCAAATGAAGAGTAAAGAAACTGAAAACCTTTCAGAACTTCATTCTTGTATTTAATTGTGAAAATCTTCTTTGTTTTTAAAAGCTAGAACTCACAGGATCTCATTCTTAGCTGTTTTACAAAGGTACCAAGCAAATTCAAAACACAAAGCAGATATTGAAAGAGGAAAACAAATCCAGCACTATTATTCACAGATCAGTGCCTTCACAGTAACGGACTGGTCCATCATCTGTTGACATTTCTAAGATTTATCATGTAAGGCAACAGATGTGCTGGCATGGAATTTGCTGGGAGCTAAGGAACGCCATGAATTTTATTTTAAAACCTTAAAGATTATTCAGTTTAGATCCAACCCTCCAGCTCTCATTGAGTTCATGGCGGTTTTACCTGAGCAAGGGCTACAGTGTCAAGTCCACAGCCAGCTATACAGAGCTGCATTTTATCACCCTGGACAGTGAGGGTCAGCAGTGGCAGTCTCAGCAAGGCTAAAAGTCCAGCCAGCAGCAGCAGCCTCCGTGGGGTCTGACTGGGGACAACAGCATTCCTACAGGGGCCAGGAGTCTGGTCAGGAGTGGCAGCCATGCCGGGGCAGTGGTGGCAGGATTAGGAGTCTGGCTGGGAACCCCAGCCCAGCCAGGGATGACAGCCCCAGTCAGGCTGATAGCCAGGAGCCTTGAGTGGGACAGGTGGCAGAGGGTGGTTGGTTGGTTGGGGGACAGCAGCTGGAGCCAGGAGCGTAGTCAGGCAGGCAGGCTGGAATTGAACTCCCCTGATCTAGCAAATTCCCTCATTCAGGACCAGTCAGGTCCTGAGGGTGCAGAACCAAGGATGTCCAACCTGTTATTTATTTATCAATCATTAACTGTTTATTATACCAGCAAGGGTTTAAATATACAATGAATCTGCTCTATGCACATGTTGTTCTCAGAACAGGTAGCTTCTTAACTATATAGGGACGGATTCTTCTCTCATTGATATTGGTGTAGATATGGGATGATTCATTGATTTTTGTGCCTTAATGACATCCAGTGGATTCCACATGCAGATAATAGGAAACATAGACAAAAGGAAGTAGGCTACAGAGAAACATGGAAAGAGAGTTTTATGACTGTTCATGAAAAAATTAAAACCACTTGCATTCATTATGCTCTTGATGAAATAATGTAAAAGAATCAATTTACTGAAACCTGATACTCTCAGCTTCCTTCAAAACTTATGTGGAGTTACTCCCAGTATTGGTAACCCCATGTGTCCAAAAATCATGACTTGAGCCCTCAAAAAATCATGAGATTAGCTTAGAAACTAATAAACGTGGTGGAAGTGTTGGGGGAGGGTCTTTGTTTCTGGTTTTTGAACTTTTAGAGTATATTTGGGTCACATTTTCCAGCCTCTCTCTGCAAACACAGGGACTAGAAATGTACTTTATAAAAAATGAAAACTGAGGATCTCACATAATCACATGACTCTAAAAGCTGGGACTTAATGCATATAGTATGAAACTCACAATAAAAGGGAAAGAGATGGCAACAATGTTACAATAGCGTAACAGAGAAGAATCTGGTCCTGGGTAGCTTCTTAGAGCCTAATCCAATATTTCTTGATTTTATTTGTCCAAGAATTGAAAATTTCTAACCCTGGCAACCTTCACATGCTATAATGTGGTGTGAATCAAACATAGCATGACTTTTCTCAGAAATACCGGATGTATTTGAAGTTTCTTCAAGATAATGGCTGCAGGATTTCTAAAACTTTCTTTATTCATATTCTTATTTAAAAGAGCATAAGCATTATTTAAATACCCCATAGTGTATCCCATTAATTTATTTATTGTTAGTCTACCAGAAAGACATGTATTTTTGTCTCTGTTTTTCTTGGTGCTTATTGCTCTTTGGTATGGTTTTATGTTTGGGAGAGTTTAGACGCTAGTTAGAAACTGGGGCTGCAACACGGGAAACACCTAACCATACGCTTAGTCTAAGCATCTGTTTTAATACTACTGACTTCAACTGGAATGAAAGTTAAGATAGTGTTCCATGGCTTTCCCAAATAAAGATGATTTCCTGAACTAAATGCTATACTCTGATCTGTGAAGAGTTCCAGGATGATGATTCTATGTAGTCTTGTAACTCCACATGTCTCAAACTGTGGGTCCCGACCCCCTGGGGGGTTGCAAGCAACTTAAAGGGGGGTTGCAAGCAACTTGGGGAGGGGAGGCACGGTATCACAAAGTTTGAGAACCCCTGTTATAACTGAATACTTTGTATTTAAAATTGTTATTGTTTTTAAGTGAAAACAAAACAAAGACAAGCAATATTTTATCATAAATTACACTCACTAGGATTTGACCTGGAAAACCATCACTTGGGACTTAGGCTGTAGAATCCTGCAAGTGGGGTGGGTCAGACATAGATCTAAGCCCTGTCATTTTGCAGTGTGCATGTTGGTCAAGCCACAGACCCATGCCACATATTTTGCATAGTGCAAGGTGGACATGTTAACATGGTTGTGAGACCCAGACCCAGTGTCAATAAACCTAGATTTACAAATGCAGTGGGGATGGCGGATGCTCAAATGCAGGCTTGGAAACTTCAAGGCCACAAACCCAGTCCCTACAGCAGTGTTTCTTAAACTTTTTAAGACCGAGGAACACCAAACGAAAATTTTTTTTGAGGAACACCAAGAGTTTGAGAAAAAAAAAAAAAAAAACCATACACCTTGCCCCTTGAACACCAGACGACACTTTTATTGACAACAACAATATTCGCTCACTGCCCAATGATACTTTAAGTACCTTTTTAATTATCTTTTGAAAAGTGGACAATCTTTTTTAATCTAAGGATCCCAAACATAACCTGTCAATTGCAATCCATTAAATAAAAAAAAAGTTGTCCAACAAAGAAGGGACATTGTATCTCGCCCCCCTCAGCTGTCCTGGGTAACAAGTGAGGGCTAAAAGCAGCAGTGCAAAGAGCCGGTTGAGGTGGCAGCTGTAGGGCAGTTCTCTGCCCTGGCAGGCAGGATCCTGGAATTATACTGGGAAAACATTTTAAATTAAATGCATGTTTACAAGTTTACCAGATTTTCAAAGATACTTGGGCATCTAACCCATTTATTTCAATGAGAGGGAGATGTCTAAATACTTTTAAAAATCTGGCCTTTAGGCCCTGATTCCACAAGTACTTACACGCATGCTTAACTCTACTTATGTGCATAGGCCCATTGAGAGCCTGGGGACTAGTCACAAACATGAAGCTCTGCAGGGTCAATAAGAGTATGTATACATTGTTTTGTGAAGCTGAGCCTGTTAGGGCCTTGTTTCTTAAACTGTGTTCCATGGAACACTGATGTTCTGCGGAGAACTCACAGGTGTGCCACGACCATTTGAGGAAAAATAACAGCCACTAGAGCTGCTGAAGGGTGGAAGAGGTGAGCGAGTGGAGACGTGGGAGGTTGACACTGGGGGAGTTGGGTGCAGGGGATTCTGGGGTCAGTGGCTAGCGCTGGGGGTAGTGGAGGGATGGGGGGCTCTAGGGGTTAGGGCTGGCATAAGGAGCTCATATTGTTTGCATAATGAATATGTAAATATGCAAATAAAATGTTATAAGTGTTCCAAAAGTTTGTGAATGGTTTTGCTGGTCTCCAGTATAAAAAAAGGTTGGGAACGACTATTCTAGGGAACTCAGTGTGTGGTGCTCACAATCAAATGCAACAAGGACCATGTAACAAACCCTGATAATTTTCATTGTAGAGGATAAAACACTCAGGCAGGTAGCAATGTCACTGCATGTTCAAACGTGTGTTGGTGGCATTATCTATCTAGCTTCACAAGAAAAGCCATATTCCATTCCTTAACTCAAGAAGGCAAATAAGCTACTTCATTTTTTAAAAAATATTGTTTTTTTTTTTATTTGAAATAAATCACAAAAAAGAAAGGCTTCCTTTTAGGAATCTGTCCCCAGAGGAAGATTTTTTTGGAGGATGGGGGCTAAAACAGATTGATACAGTTGAAGTCATATATTTTGCAAAATGCAACTTATCTGCACAATTAATGCAAATAATATGCAAGATAAACATGTTTACAGATACACTTGATTTCAGTGAACATCCATTTTAGGAGATTGCTAACAAGTTTAATGGACACAAAGCCATGTGATTTACATTAAAATGAAAATAAGACCTTGTTTATACGGAAATAAACAATCTCAGCAGTGTTCTACTTTGTCTTGGTAGTATTTTGAGAGTCCCAACAAAACCACAAGATATTGTTCCTTTCTCTCAACAGCTAAAATTCCCTGCATGGTGCATGCTTTGTTAGTAAGCTGAATCACCATTCACGTACTGTTGATTATTGCTTTGGGTTGCTCCAGATTTGTATTTATATATATATATATGAGGATAATTACAGTATTTAGGACAGATTATTACAGAAAAAGTCCATCCCAACTCCAAAGATCTCACAGTATCCCATTGTTTGGGGGGAGGTGAGGAGAGTTCTACAGCCTATGTATACAGTCAACTTAGATGATCACAATGGTTCCTTCTGGCCTTGGAATCTATGGATCTCCTTGTTATTAAGCACAAAGCTTAAGAATATAAGGCACTCTGTGTTTAAATACATAAATAGACTAAGCTAACTTAACTCACTTAACTTAACTCACATGACATCTATATTACTACTCCAGCCATTTCTCATAATGCTAAGAATAAGATATGCAGCCAAAAATGAAGTAAAAAGCATGGCATATATTTAATGAAACCTATAATACTATTTTACAACACATCCAGAATAAATATTTCATAGCATGCTGATACAAGCTTTCTATGAATGGCTATGGTACTTTAAAATAAATATGGCAATGTTCAGTATCATTATAGCTAATTACAACTATTATACTTTGCATGCAACAAAACTATTTAGAGCAGGGAGGAGTAGAGAGGATTCCTTGGGAACCTATGAAAACTAGACAAGTGGAAGATGAATTTCAATGTTCACAAGGGAACAAACATTGTGGAAGAAGTAATTTAAGCTACTATTATGCATTACTAAGTGCTAAATCAGTGGTCTCCAACCTTTTTACACCCAAGATCACTTTTTAAATCTCCGAACAGGCGAAGATCTACCCCCCACCTTTCTTGAAGCCCCGCCCCTTTCTTGAAGCCCCACCCTCTCTATTCTCCTCCTGTCCATCATTTGCTATCCCCAGCCCTTACTTACACACTCTGATAAACAGTTTATTTTTAAATTATGCAATGTATAAAATTAAAATCACGTGTTTACAGTTATGAAATAAATGGTCTGTTTTTTATTCATGCTATTTAAATCTAAAATGAAGCATTTATAATTATACATTTTGTGGGGACAGAGTTCTGAGGCTGGGGGCAGGGGAGAGGGAACAGGGTGCTGGGAGGGCAGAGGACAGGGTTCTGCAGCAGGGGACAGAGTGCCAGTGGGGACAGGTTTCTGCAGCTGGGGACAGGGTGCCAGTGGGGACAGGAATAGGGACAGAGTTCTGTAGCTGGGAACAGGGGAGTGGGAACAGAATTCTGTGGCTGGGGACAGGAGAGTGGGGACAGAGTTCGGGGAGTGGGAACAGTGGAGTGGGGACAGAGTTCTGTGCCTGGGGAGTGGGAGCTGGGGAGTGGGGTGCCAGTGGAGGCAGAGAGTGCTCTGTATCTGCCTCCTCCCAGGATTCCCCCGCCCTCAGAGGGAAACCAGCGCGTGCCTGCCCCGGGGCCGACCCACCCGCGGTGCAGGGAAGCCCAGCGGCCCACCCCCCGGCGCAGGAAAACTCTTTGCGCGCCTGCCCCGGGGGCCGACCTCCACCCCTGCGCAGGGAAGCCCCGCGTGTGCCTGCCCCAGGGCCGACCCCCCCCCCGGCGCAGGGAAGCCCCGCGCATGCACCTCCCCTGGGGCTGACTTACCCCTCCTATGCGGTGCAGGGAGCCAATGCTCCCTTCCGCAGTGCACCTGGCAGAGCAGCTAGCGCTACGTCCAGAATCGCCGGAAGTGGCGCTAAGCTGGGGGACTTCTGTCCATCCCCAGGAAGCCTACACTACCTCCATTTTCACTGGAGGTAGGTAGTGGGGCTTCTCGGGGGTGGGAGGGAAATGGGGGGGGGGCGGACAGGATGCCTCGCGATCGACCAGTCGATCGCGATCGACCTGCTGGTGACCACGGTGCTAAATTAACTATAACCTTTCAAGAAAAGAACTTGGACATCATTGTCAGCAGGTCAATGAAAATCTCTGATCAATGTACAAAGGGCAATAAAAATGTTAAGATATATAAAGAATGGGACAGAAAATGTCACAATGTCTTTATATAGGTCAATGGTTCACTCTCCTATTGAATGCTACGTTCAGTTCTGGTCAAGTCATCCATATCTGAAAGGGGTCTAGAGATGGCCAATGAAAATTATATAAAGGCATGGAAAAATTCTATTTGAGGTGAGAGTGAAAAAAATTAAGGATAAACTTTTGAAAAAGGCCTGTGTGATCTAAGCTAATTCCAATTTTCAAAAGTGATTTAGGTCTTGGGAACTAAACTTTTAACAACATAGTGAGACTTGGATTTCTAAGGGCTAGATAAAAATCCCTGATTTCAGTGGATGTAAGACATCTATCCTACTTATAGCCCTGTGGCACCTTATGCAGTATCTACACCTCAGTGTTATTTCGGAATAACTGATGTTATTCCAAAATAACAAACAGTGTGTCTACACTGCAAGCCATTATTCTGAAATAATGTCGAGATGGAGAACATCTTACTACAACACCTGTAACCCTCATTTTATGAAGAGTAAGGGAAGTCGAAGGAAGAGTGTTCTTCCTTCGACTTCCTGCAGCATAGACAGTGCCAAAAGCCGAATTAAGCTATTTCAACTTCAGCTACGCAATTGATGTAGCTGAAGTTGTGTAGCTTAATTCGACTTTAGCCCTGCTGTGTAGGCATACCCTTAGAGATTAACAAAAATATATAGAATCATGAACTTTCATGGGTAAAACACACTTCATCAGATGCGTTGGATTGGAAATAACAGAAACCAAGATTTATATATGATTAATTATATACAGGGCTCGACAAATTATACAATCTACTTGCCTGTGGCGAGTAGATTGTAACCCGGAAGAGCTGGGTTCCGGCGAACTGCGCATGCGCAGAATGATCTGCACATGTGCAGATCGCTGGACAGCACGGCTGGTGAGCAGGGCTCGCCGCAGTTCGGTGAGCCCTGATTATATACAAATAATCTTGGTTTTTGTTATTTCCACTCCAACTCATCTGATGAAGTGAGTTTTACCCTTGAAAGTCATGATTCTACGTAATTTTGTTAGTCTCTAAGGTGCCGTAGGACTACTTGTTCTTTTTAAAGTTAGGGTATGTCTACACTGCATTCCTCTTTTGAGAGAGGAATGCAAATGCAGCTGAGTGAAATTGCAAATGAAGCACGGATTTGAATTTCCCGTGCTTCATTTGCATAATCGCAGACCGCCGCTTTTCTGAAATAGCGTCTTTCGAGAAAACAAACATGGTCCCCGTGGGGTCATTTCGAGAAAAAACCCTTCAACTTCAATTTATGAGTTTTATAGTTTTACGTAGGGACTGTCCAGTTTGGCCAGTGTATATGGCAAAGGGGCATTGCTGGCACATGATTGCATATATTACATTGGTAGATGTGCAGGTGAATGAGTCTGTAATGGTGTGGCTGATGTGGTTAGGTCCTGTGATGGTGTGGCTGGACAGTCCCTACATAAAAGAATAAACGGACACAAGTCAGATATCAGGAACAGCAATACACAAAAACCTGTAGGAGAACACTTCAATCTCCCTGGACACACAGTAGCAGATTTAAAAGTAGCCATCCTGCAACAAAAAATTTTTAAAACAGACTTCAAAGAGAAACTGCAAAGCTACAATTCATCTGCAAATTTGATACTATCAATTTAGGATTCAACAAAGACTATGAATGGCTAGCCAACTAGCCAACTACAAAAGCAGTTTCTCCTCTCTTGGTATTCACATCTCCACATCAGCTGCTAGAAGTGGGCCTCATCCTCCCTGACTGAATTGACCTCGTTATCTCTAACCTTACTCTTGATTGGAACTCTTTTCTTATGCCTGTATATTTATATCTGCCTCTGGAATTTCCACTACATGCATCTGATGAAGTGGGTCTTTACCTATGAAAGCTTATGCTCCAATAAATCTGTTAGTCTATAACGTGCCACAGGACTTCTTGTTGTTCTTGCATGTAAGAAGTACACAAAACAATGAGAAGGTTAATAAGCACTCCGCTTACCCCGTCTCATTATATAAAAACAAGATAACATTCAATTAAATTGAAAGGAAGCAAAATAAAAAATAATACAAGGAATTCTATGTTTTAAACATTGTTAACTATGGAACTCATCGCAACAGTATGCCATTGATTGAAAGTGTTTAACAGAATTTAAAAAAGCATTAGACGTTTATGTGGGCAAAAGAAACTCCACCCATTTCATAAAAGAAAATATTAAGAGTGACAAACTCTCATGCTTTAGGGACTAAGCTAACTGTCTAAATTCCTCTGTGCATACACCATTCCCTCCTAACTTGTTATTATTTAGACACTTACATTCTCCTCTGAAATATTTGGTAGTGGCCTCTTCAGAAACAGGATATTGGAATAGATGAACCACTGGTGTGATCCAATAGGCCAATTTAAGCTCTTTGGGGCAGACAGGTGAATTTGGATGTCTCAATTTTGGGGGCTCAACTTGAGACACTTAAATATAATTCACAGCGAGTTTGCGACTGCTACAGCAGCTTTGAATGATTGTGTAACTTTCCTTTATGGTGCTTTTAAGTTTATGTCAACCACGGTCAGAGCTCTGCAGCTTAAATATTGAGGGGTTTTGATTTTCAAAAGCACTGAGCATCCTCAGAAAGACAGAAGACTTTAAAGTGACTTGAGTTGAGCACGCAAATATTAAGACACCAAAATCACTAGTCTCAACAATTTAGGTCTTTCTGACGAAAAAGGTTCTACTTTTGCTATTATTTTGCAGTTTTTATTTTTTACGTGAAAATATTTACTTTAACCTTTACTACAGCTGAAGGTGAAGCTACTCCATTCATTAAGTTGGATGAACTTTGCTACCCACAGTTATGCACATCCTAAATACTTTGGGTCCTCTTTGCATAGAACTAGCAAAACCAGTCAGACCAACCAGGTGTGGTGCCGTGCTGAAAATATGATTATAGGTTTCCAAACTTGAATCATTAACTAAACAAAGCCACCAAGAAAAACAGGTGAGCCCTCAAAGGTTGTGCTCTTGATTGCATAGCAGATGGGATGCAAAACCACAGGTGTTAGTTTGCTGTGGAAAGTATTTCAGAATACTTTGTTGTTTAATCACTCCACCATATGCAAAATCATGAGGAAAAAGAAGTGGGCAATTACTGGAGGAAGAAAGTGGCCTGCAAGACACAGTTAAGAAATCATCCACAAATATCCTGAACCTAATTTAAGAGGTCTGGCTCCTCTGTCATACCATGGAGTTTGGGTTTCAAATGACCTTTTAAAAAGGTTGTAAGAAAAAGAAAAAAAGCCAAGACTCCAAGATAAATGGAGACAGACTCTATCACAGGATAGCATGACAGATTCAGAAGTGCTCATGGATTCCTAAGCTTAATATCCAATTAACACCTTATTTAATATTTCTGTCTTCTGCAAAGAAGTTTTGTTCACAAGTTACTACACCATCTGTATGATCTCTGTAACACAATTAATATTTAAACCCCTGTTCTTTTTGCTTTCTCCTGATGGGAATGTGTTGACTCAGCCTCTTATACTCGATATTTGTGAAAGACTAGTTGACTATCTTTGCTGTGCAGGACTCTTTCCTGAGGCAGGCAAAGTGAAGCCAACAAGACAATCCAGTTTGTTGATTTTAATTAAAGAACTGGAACAGAGAGTCCAACTTCAGTGCTGGCAGAACAAAGGCATGCCAAGGCAGATTTGGCACATTGGTTTAAAGCAATGTTTCTGAAAGTGTACCGCAGAAACATTTTCAGAAACACTTTAACTGGCTGCCCCGGTTTGTTTATGAACTGACGCCATGGCCATGGAGTCGTGCAGGTCTCATTGGCTGTTTCATTCTTTGCACCCAAGAGGAGCCGCGGGAAGTGGTGGCCCAGCCTACACCACTTCCCGCGGCTCCCGTTGGCTGCAAAGGACGAAACGGAGCCAATGGGAGCCGCAAGGCTCCGTGGTCATGGTACACTTTCAGAAACACTGGTTTAAAGAACCATATCACAAGCTTCAGAAGCAATACCATTTAACATCAGATCAACATAAATTCCAAGGGGATATAACTCAGCCAGAAGTACTGTTCCTGATGACTCTCTGTCAAACTCGGTTAACGTTAACCATTTTTCAGCCGATTTACAAAATTTTCCATATGGCACCTGCTTATATTTTAGCAGTTATCTTGTTTGCATTTTAAGGTGCCTACAATGTTTTAAGAAAAAACAAAGCAGAAAAATTAAAAGGGATTTAGATGCAACAAGTGGACATTAAGATTGACATGAGTAAAGTTAGGCCAAATCTAAGCAGTTTTGAAATTTCCACCCTGGATGTACTTTAAAAAAGTGAGTTACACCATAACTACATGAAGAGGGTGGAAACTTCTCTGTGGGGATAGAGCCATATCATTTTAGATGCAATTTTTACCTTCCTTGATGTTTTCTGTTTGATCAATGTATATAGTTCCCCTAGACTCTAACTCTAAGGCCATTCTTTTTACAGAAAGCGGCGAGGAGTCCTGTGGCACCTTATAGACTAACTGCAGTGTAGGAGCATAAGCTTTCGTGGGCAAAGACCCACTTCGTCAGATGCATGTAGTGACGAAGAGGCCTTTTTAAAGAGGCTGCTGATTCTGAATGCCTCAGTTACTGATCTGGAAACAGCTTGGCCCAATGAGAAATACAACTGTTCAGCACCTTTAGCCTTGTCCACCTCCACGGTTTATGGAACGTTCAAATGTGGAATGTAGACAACCCACGTACATTTTCAAATACTCCAGGTTCAAAAATGTGTTCTGGTTTGTCTGGGATGAAGAACTCAGCATGTGCCCGCATTTCGCTCCGCTTTGCATCCCCTCACGTTTCTTGTCGCAAATGCTTCCCGCCGGACGGGGAGAGGGCAGACGAAAGAAGCAACGTCATGTAAGACACACCCCAGCTTTTTAAGCGTCCTGTGAATCATTGCCCCGGGTGGGGTCCCTCCTCTTGGCCACTCGCTCGAGTCTCCCTCCCGCCGGGCTTGGGGAGGCTGGGAGAGAGTTTCGCAAGCGCCGCGCCGCTCTGCAAAGAGTTAAGGCAGGCGGGCAGGAAACCAGCAGCAGCCACACTTCCTGCGAGGGGCTCTGCCCGGCTGTCGCTCTTCCTCGTGACTCGCTTCCTTTCGGCCCGAGGAACTGGGCGGCGCTGCTGCGGTGTTTACCTGGCTCCAGCGCACGGCAGCCTCCCTCCCTGCCTCCTCCGCGCGCGGCGAGGGCGCACAAGCCCCAGCGCTCCGCAGCAGCCCAGCCGCACGGGCCAGGCCGTCCTGCAGCAGCAGCAGCAGCGGCGGCGGGGGGGGGGGTTTCCAACATGCCCGCTGTGGACAAGCTCCTGCTGGAAGAGGCTTTGCAAGACAGCCCGCAGGTACCGTGCCCGGCTTCCGGCGGCTCCGGGGAGTCCCCGGTGCTGCGCCCCGGTTCCCGGGCCCGTGCCCAGCAAGGTTTTCACTCGCGCCGCGGGGATACCCTAGCAGCCCCCCTCGTGCTTCGCAGGGCTCATCCCCGTGACGCACCTGCATTTCCAGCTGAGGGGAGGCAACGCGGGATTTAGCAGGGCTCCGCAACACAAGAGGGGTGGGAAGGGTTAAACCTCCAGCCTCCCCAGGGGCACAATCCAAGCTGGTGATACTGG
The DNA here is from genome assembly GCF_052426305.1 of Pelodiscus sinensis. Taxonomy (NCBI): domain Eukaryota; kingdom Metazoa; phylum Chordata; order Testudines; family Trionychidae; genus Pelodiscus; species Pelodiscus sinensis. Next base: position 99,452,256 of record NC_143052.1, read on the forward strand.
GCAGTGACGAGAAGCTGAGCAAGGGTAACACGTAGGTTAGTGCGGTGGTACCTTGAGCTTCTGCAGCGGGTTTCATCTGCCCATCAGGGCGCATGAGAGAGGTGGGCGAGTATGCCACCGTTTTACACTTTGGGAAACTGAGGCACGGTAGGGGTGAGTTAAGTGGTTTTCATTGGCTTAGGTGAAGAGTATCCTTTTGCTGTGGGCTGGGGAAGTAGCCGCCCCAGGAATAGGCAGAGCAGAGTCTCAAAGTGGAGAAAATAGGTCACTTGTCACAGTGGGGCAGGAGAGAAGGGGAGAGTTTCATAGACAGTCTGGGAGAGGTTGGCACCAAGGAGGATTGAGACAAGGGTGCCCTCTCTTGTCTGTCAAACTGTCCACTCCCTTTCGCATTCCATGTGGGGAGGGCAAAGCGTCAGCCTTTGATGTGTCTTACCTGTGCAGGTGCTCGAGGTGTATGTGTAGTTTGCCAGCCTGCTGTCACATTCCCTAGCTCAGTGATTCTCAACCTTTCCAGACTGCTGTGCTCCTTTCAGGAGTTGGATTTGTCTTACAACTTTCACCTCATTTAAAACTACTTGCTTACAAAATAAGACATAAACATTCAAAAGTGTCGCAGAAGGCTAGCACAAAAAATTGCTCACTTTCGCGTTACCATATAATTATAACCTAAATTAATTGGAATATAAATATTGTACTCACATTTCAGTGTATAGTACGTAGAGCAGTATAAACAAGTCATTGTATGAAATTTTAGGTTGTACTGACTTTGCTAGAATTTTTTATTTAGCCTGTTGTAAAATTAGGTGAATACCTAGATTTGTTGATGTACCTGTGAAAGACTTCTGTGTATCCGCAGAAGTACACCTACCCCTGGACAAGAACCATTGCCCTAGCTCTACTGACTAGACTTGTGAGAGACTGCGATAATACTGGGACAAAATACTGAACTTTATACAACTGAGAAGGACACCAGGGCAATCCCTGAAATCAGGGATGTTCCTCGGTTTTAGGGACAAATTTGCGAATGGATTCATATCACTAAATCCAGACTGTTAGTGCCCTCTTCCACTTCCATCTCCAAGAATTTCCTTGTATTAGATGAGAGCCCTTTCTGTCTACAATGCCCTAGACCAAACTATGCTGGGGCAGTCAGTGCTGTATCTCTATTGGAAAAGTGAACCATGGACCCGGGGAATGCTCCACACAGAGGAGAGGCTGGCAGATGACCTGTATTTATGGTCAGGGGGAGAGATGGACATGAAGGAAGGGGCCCTGAGAGTTGTATGGGGAGGAACAAAGCAGGCAAAAAGAGTGGGAAGCAGAACATTGGGGAAAACGGAGATGCTACAGGCACAGGGGAAAAAAGGGAAAGGTCTGGGAAACAGCAGTCAGAGAGGGGCTTTGCCAAGGGATGGGAAGAGGGGCATTTGTAGGAAGAGGATGTACATGTGTGGAGGCAAGATGAAGAAAGAGAGTGACACTGAGGGAGGGAAGAAAGAAGAACAGGGGTGAGCCAGAATTAGGAGAAGTCAAATCCTAGATCCATAGCAAGGAGAAGCAGTAGTCTTGGGAGGGTGAACCTACTGAAACTCTGCAATGCCATTCTGCCACCTCTAAATTGACTGGTTCTGAACCAGCAGGAGGAAGGAAATCAGTCCTGGGAGGAATCACACTCTCCTTCCTTTTCATCCAGGGGCACCCTACAATTTACTGAACTACACTAGATTTATTTTCAATTTGTATAAATTTTTCGCGTTTACTGAAGATTTATTACTTAACTAACAAAGTGACCTGGCATTGCTCGAGTCCTTATGGATGGACTCATGGCAGAGGTTTGGAGATGTGGGAGGTGCAGGAGTGACGGCAGGGGCTTGGAGATGTGGGGGGCTCAGGGCAGAAGGCTGGGTGTGCATGTGGAGGTGCAGGAGTCAGGATGTGAGGAGGGGCTTGGGGCAGAGGTCTGGGGGGTACAGCACTCAGAGTTGGGGATAAGGAGGGGCTCAGAACAGGGAGTGTGTGGAGGCTCATGGAGGCAGTAGGGATGCAGGAGTCAGGAAAGAGGCTTAGGAGGTATGGGAGAGTACAAGGGGGTCTCAGGGCAGGGGCGGCCACTGGCTTCTCCCTGGGGTGGCAAGAGGGGGGCCAACCCAGAGTATCTGGTGGCTTCTCTCCAGGTCAGCCCGGGACGGGGGGGTGGGAGCACAACCTGGACAGTGGCCTCTCCCCAGGGTTAGCCTTGAGCGAGGTAGCAGCCAATCTCTTTCCATTTGATGGGAAACGATCACATTCCACACACGCCCATTGTCCTGGCACAACCAAATCCTGGCTTTAAGTTATGATAAGAGGAAGTTGCATACCAAATTTTTACTGTTTAGGAGGTGTTGAACAAACAGACTCACAGACAGATAGGTGAACAGACACACAAACTTTCTCAAATATATAGTAAATAGTTGTGGTGTTTACTTCTCCAATGCTCAATGCAAATGTTAATCGTGAAGAAATTTATACAGCCACTCAGTAAGCTCATTTTCGGGCTTCATCTACAGCAGTGGTTCTCAAACTTTTTGGGCTCTCGAGCCCTTTACATGTGTACAAATTTACGTGGAGCCCCAATGGTCCACTGATTGAATGTGTTGTACCTATCGATGTTTCCAGTTTGTCAACCTTGCAGAGCCCCTGGAGATGTCTTGTGGAGCACAGTTTGAGAAACACTGATCTACAGCATCTCATGTGATTAAAAATTTAATAAAAACGGAAAGCAGCCACATTACTTACTGATTAGGGTTTGTAAATCTTCTTAGTTCATCATAGCCTGACACAAAGTAGTTTAACCCTTCCTTTGCACGGGGTAGAAATATGGAAGAGGCATAATATCTGATAGAGGCAGCAAGGAGTGGGGAATCAACTAGTCGACTGGACTATGCAATAATCATTTGCTTATCTGATAGTTGAGTAGTCCTTAACATCCTTAGTCTGTTACTCTGCTGATAAGTATGGGGTCCCTGCTATAAGTTATCCTGGTATACATCCGTTCTGCGCTAGAATCATTGATGCTTGTGGGAACTGATGCATTGTAAGTCCTCCCATTCCTGGCACTTAAAGAGCACCCCCCAAAAAATTGTGCAAATGGAAGTCAGCCGTAGGAAAAAGATTTCCTGCTTTAAGTTGTTTCACTATAAGTCCGAGGTTTTTTTGGAACATATTTTGGACGTATAGCAAGGACAGCCTGATGCTTGTATAGTAATTTTCAGAAATGTGAGGGGAGAAAAAAATTGGTATAAAACAATTCCTTTCTGACAAGATGCAAAGAGAATTAGTCATAAGCAGGGCTCGACAAATCATGTAATCTACTCGCTCGTGGCGAGTAGATTATAAGCCGGAATAGGCGGCGCCACGCAATCTGCGCATGCACAGCTTGCAGAACCACGCGGCTGGTGAGTGGGGCTTGCCGTCGCTTGGCGAACCCTAGTCATAAGTTATTGATAAGGTTTACAAAGCTCATTTTCTTTCTCCCTTTTTTAACCAAGAGTATTGTAATTACAGGCAGTCCCCGACTTACACAGATCCGACTTACGTAGGATCCGCACTTACGAACGGGGCTTTTCTCGCCCTGGAGCTCACGGGCGGCGGGTCGCCACCCGTGTCCTCCGGGGCGAGAAAAGCTTCTCCCGGTCTTCCTGGTCTGCTGGGGGGGGGGGGTCCAGCAAAGCCGCTGGACCACCCCCAGCAGACCAGGGACACCCGAGCAAAGCCGCCGCCTGGGCGGCTTTGCTCGTTTGCCCGGGAACAAAGTCGCCCAGGCAGTGGGACTCCCGCCGCCTGGGCAGCTTTGCTCCTGTCCCCCTGGTCTGCTGGGGGGGTCCAGCAAAGCTGCTGGACCCCCCCCCCCAGCAGACCAGGGACACCCGAGCAAAGCTGCCGCCCGGGCAGCTTTGCTCGGGTGTCCCTGGTCTGCTGGGGGGGTCCAGCGGCTTTGCTGGACCCCCCCAGCAGACCAGGGGGACCGGGAGCAAAGCCGCGGAGCACACCCGCAGCGGGACAGCCCAGGCGCGCCTGGGCTGTCCCGCTGCGGACATGCTCCAAGGCTTTGCTCCCCTTCTCCCTGGTCAGCAGACCAGGGAGACGGAGCAAAGCCTTGGAGGATGTGGGCAGTCCCGCCACCCGCGTCTCCCTGGTCTGCTGGGGGGGGGGGGGGGGGCAGCTAGTGCCCCCCCAGCAGACCAGGCTTTTCTTGCCTACGCCTGGGACAGAGCAGCTGGGGTGCTGCTGGGTTGCTCCAGTAGCGCCGCTCCTTGGCGCTACTGTACTAACCCGGCAGCACCCCAGCTGCTCTGCCCCAGGCGTCCTGATTCAGCTGCTGCTGGTCAGTTTCAGCAGTGGCTGACTTGGGGACGCCTGGGGCAGAGCAGGTGGGGTGCTGCTGGGTTGCTCCAGTAGCGCCGAGGAGCGGCGCTACTGGAGCAACCCAGCAGCACCCCACCTGCTCTGCCCCAGGCGTCCCCAAATCAGCCGCTGCTGAAACTGACCAGCGGCTGACTACAGGAAGCCCGAGGCAGAGTTGCTCTGCCCCAGGCTTCCTGTAATCAGCCGCTGATCAGTTTCAGCAGCAGCTGACTTGGGGACGCCTGGGTTTCTTAAGTTGAATCTGTATGTAAGTTAGAACTGGCGTCCAGATTCTGCCGCTGTTGAAACTGATCAGTTTCAGCAGCGGCTGACGCCAGTTCCGACTTACATACAGATTCAACTTAAGAACAAACCTACAGTCCCTATCTTGTACGTAACCCCGGGACTGCCTGTATATCTTCATTGGTCCCAAAGCTCAATGCAAAAAAGCCCCTCATGAATGCATTCCATTTAATGTGTTTGAGCAAATTAGGAGACAGACTCACCCAAGCAGCCATGCTGAAATCAACAGAGTTACTCTTGTCAAGGCTGGGTTTGGCCCCATGTTTTCAGCAGGAAGGGTGATGGCATGATTAATGAAGTCTCCACAGAAACGTGAAAAGGTTATGTTTGGATTACCATGGTTCACTTCTGCAGTGTTATATTGTATGCAAGAATTTGACAAAACAGCAACAAGTAAATTATACATCTGTTTATTGCTAGCTACACTGGCCTAAAATAGTGATTTTTTTTTTCTTTTAAAGAATCATAATAAAGATTTTGAGTCCTAATATATACAAACTATTTGGATCATTTATAGAGTTTATTATTCTTTATCAAAAGTGCTAATAGCTGAGGCCAAGATTCAGTAAATAAATAATTAGGTGCCTAAAATTAAGAAACAACTCCATATTTAGACATCTGAATAAATAAAGCTGGGATTTTTCAAGGCGACTATACTAAATGCAATAGCATATAGGTATCTAGTTGCCATCTGTGTGCTGTCTTATATAAATATACACTTAGGAGCCTAATTTTAGGTTTCTATTTTTTGAAAATATTTTATCTGAGAAGTTTGTTGCTTAACATTTCTCATAATTCTGTTGCTTTATCCTTTAATCATGATCTTTTGTTTACTTTGTCTTGTACAATCAGTCTTTTGCCACAGCACAGTATAACAATGTTCAGTGTTAGGTGAAGGAAAAAATGGGCTATCGTGAACAGAAGTTTTAAATGATCAAAACTCTATTCAGTGATTGCAACAACTTAAAATTCAAGTGTTTTTGCAAATTAATGTATTTCAGTTATTAAAATCCAGGTAGGGGTCCTGTCTTGGAAAATCTCTCAACATGGGGCTTTATTGAAAGGAAATTCGGCATGTCAAGGGCTTGCAGGATCAGGCCCGATATAGCCTTTTTATTGGTGTGTTTTGAATTCTGGCCCTGTTTGATTTGGATGTGCTCTTGTTTTTAGGAAAACAATATTTTGCACTCCAAGTGCTCCTTTTTATGCCACAATCTTAAAGTTCTTTCCAGATGCACATTATCCTCTCACCCACCAATGTTTCTAAGACAGGTAGTAATGTGCTCATTTAACATTAGTAAACTGTGGTGTTGAGATACATTGATTAAGGATATTAAATTGCGGTTGTCTGACTAATCGTGTAGTCAATACAATTTGTATCGACTATACAATTAGTTGATAAGGGCTGTTTTGCTGAGCTGCAGCAGGGGTAGCTCCAGGAGCTGGCTCTGGAAGCCCCTCGCACTGCGGCTCTTCATTTTAAATGTAGTAAGAGCTATCGGGCTCTTACTACATTTAAAATGCAGAGGTGCAGCATCTCGGACCAGTGTGAGCCAGGAGTGCTCAGTCCCATCTCGCGCTGAGTCCAGCAGCCTCTGTTCATGGAGGCCAGCCCTGTCCACCATGAACAGGGGCTGCTCTGGCAGCAAGGGGTAGAGGAAAGCAAGTAGTCAATATTCCACTCAACTACCCAATGATAAGCTTATGCTTATCAGGTAGTCGACTACTTGCTAAGATCCCTAATAGTGATTTACCCAAGGTAAGCCTGTACAGCAGTGCAGAGTCTACAATAGGACTTTGTTACCCACTTTAATTACTAGTCCACATGACTTCATAGCTGTAAGTAGGTACTTCTCAGCGTAGATGAAATCAGGCATTGTCTTAGTCCAACAATCTCAGGAGAGGTGGTTTGAATCTCTCAGAAGTGATGTATAATCTCTGCTTGGGGATTTGCAAAGAAAAGTAAATGTCTCGGAGAAGCAAGACATCTTCCCAAATAGTAATGCTTCTGAACAGCCTTCCTAAGACTGTAGAGTAAATTCCCACAGTTAGTACCAAGATACTTCCTGCACTTTTGAGATGCCTAAAAGAGGACAAATAAAACATTGTCTAGATGTCAGACCCAATATTATATGGCTATTACTTAAGACAGTGTTTCTCAAACTGTGCTCCGCGGAGCCCCATGGTTCCGCGAAACATCTCCAGGGGCTCCGCGAGGTTGACCAACTTGAAACATTGATAAGTACAACACATACAATCAGTGGACTGCTGGGGCACTGCATAAATTTTTATGCATGTAAAGGGCTCCAGAGCCCAAAAAGTTTGCAAACTGCTGACTTAAGAATTTACGTTAGAGTTTATGGCAGACTGATGGAACTAATGCAAAATAATTGAGCTGTTCAGATGGGAAGACCTTTCCATTTAGGATCAAACAGATTGGATTTGCCAGTTAGGACATTTTGAATTTCCAAGGTGCAGAATGTCTTAGAGATACTGCCAAAGTTGCACTGCCGGTCCAGCATTTTATCTCCCCTTGTATTGTCCTGATCTATTAAATTCACTTGCTCAGCACTAATCCCTGGCCTTGATTTCCCCCTTATAACATAGTACTGCAACGATGTAGTTTGCTGTCCTTGGCAGTTCTGCTGAAACAAACCAAGTGGCTGCATTTCTCCAAGAAAACACAAGTTATGTTTTCCACTCTGCTCCTCTACTCACAAGAACAAAGCAGAATGTCAGTGAAGACATGCTGACATGGACATGAAGCACTAAGGGCTTGTTTACACTGGCAAGTTACTGAGCTGTAACTTTCTTGCTCGGGGGTGTGAAAAAACAGCTCCCCTGCACAGCAAGCTACAGAGCCGTAAGGCATCAGCGTGGATAGTGCTTCAGCAGTGGGAGCTACTCCCCTTATGGAGGTGGTTTACATAGAGCACTGAGAGAGCTCTCTCCCAGAGCTCTTGCCATGACCACGCTGCCGTGTTAAAGTGCTGCTGCGGTAGCACTTTAAACTGTAATGTATAGACAGAGCCTAAGTGTACCTGTATGCTTTGTTGTCACAAACCAACTTGGTGCTGTTGGATCTAATTTTGAGTCTGTTTTGGCAGCGTTCCTTTCAAGAATTGTTCAACACAGACGCCTCCTGAGATGGCATGATGGAGGATCATTTGTTTTTATTACAGGAGGTGTTGTAAGAGTAGAGAAATTAAACTAGGGTTGGTGTTTTGACCATAAGTTCTTGGCATGGTTTTGATGACTGTAATCAGCAAGAGCAGTTTCAGGATTTGTAACATTCCTGACTCGATTGGAAAGAGCGTCTACTAATAAGAACAAGAATGTGGCTGTGTTTAATCAGGAGGTCTCTGCCAATGCTTTCAGTGTAAATGTTTAGTCACAACACTTATTTGTGCATCAGTTTACCAATCTCATTATAGTGATCAATTGTTATGGCTTTTATTGTTGGATAAAAGGAGCTATGTACTGTATATTCAGTCTTATTATTGCTGAGTGATTTGTTTTGCTAAATAGCTTTTTAATATTTCCTTTTTCTTTTTCTTTTATTAAAGACTCGCTCCTTGCTTAGTGTATTTGAAGAAGATGCAGGGACCCTTACAGAATATACAAATCAGTTGCTTCAGGCAATGCAACGGGTCTACGGAGCTCAGGTAATCTTTCATTTGTGTTGAAATTGCATCGACTATTCGATTAGCCAAATAATCAAAATTTTACATCCCTAGTCTAAATCCCCTTTAAAAATTAGTTTCAGGCAGATAAGTTATTTATATGCTTTTGAAAAATGTATCCTAAATCCCACTGACTTGCAGTGAAATGTAAGCTTTTCTGCACAGGGAGTTTTTCTGGAATAGTTGTTCCCGATTAACTCAGTGTGGTCTGGTTTACACTAATGGGGAAAGTTGACTTAAGATGCACAACCCCAGCTATGTTAATTACGTAGCTGGAGTCAAAGTAGCTTAAATAGCATTTTGGAGCCATCCACGCAGTGGGAGGTCTATGGGAGCACATGCTCCTGTCGACTTCCCTTACAGCAGTACTACTGGTATCAACGGGAGCACCCTCTCAGTTTGATTTAGCAGGTCTAATGAAGCCCTGTCTGAGCAGTCTTATTCCAGAATAAGTGTTTTATTCTGAATTAGCTGATTCCATTGAATTCCTTGGATTAGTTTGAGCCACTGAAATAAACTAATTTGGAGTAACGCATTCATGTTTCAGAATAAGAGCGTCTACCCATGTAATTAATATGGAATAATTAATCTAGTTTAAATTAATATCCTACTTCATTCTAGGTCTGTTTTTGTGTGTAGACAAGTCTTTAGGCTCCCAGGTGCCTAAGGGAAAGATTTGAAAAAGTATTTAAGCACCTAAAGGTGCAGATAGACATTTAGTGGGATTTTCAGAAGTGCTTAGTTGCCTAACTAAGTTAGATGCTTTTGAAAATTTCACTAGGCACCTTTCTGCATCTTTAGGTACCTAAATAAATATCTTTGAAAAAATGGCCATAAACTCCTTTTGAAAATGACTCCTAAATTATATAGGCACTTTTCAAACTGTACCCCCTTGGTCCTTATTTAGGTACCTTTATTGGGGGCCTAAGTATAGATTTAGATACATAATTTTAAGCAATCAAATTTAAAAAATCCCCACCCTAATGTTCTGAACAGGAAACAGAGTCCACATCTTGGGCCCAAACCTGCAACACTCCACTCACACAAGAAGTCCCTTTCACCATAATGGGACTATGCAGGTGAGTAAGGCCTGCTTGAATCAGAAGGGGCTGGCAGGATCAGCCATCTTATCCTATATCTTTTCTTAAACTTAAGTGACTCTGTATTCAAATTAATACTCAGAATATTTAAAGGAGGGGAAAAAAGGGTCCATCATACAGGGGAAAAACAACCTGAAAGTTCTTTGATTCTTGTCCCAGGTGAGGCAGAGATCATGCAAGAGGCGAGGAGAAGACGGAATAGAGTGGCTTGGCCTATTGCTGGGAGACTCACTCCAAATCCTTGAACGTATTTAAGTGCCTAACTCCCATTGATTTCTAAATATCTTTGAGGATCTGGGTCTGAGCTTCTGTTTCGTCTCTCACTGGTGTAAATCAATAAATCATTGTAATCAGTGACATTACACAGTTGTAGGAGAATGAAGAACCAGGCCCAAAGTGTACACACTGGGGGTATGTCTACACTACCACCCTAGTTCGAACTAGGGTGGTTAATGTAGGCATCCGAAGTTGCAAATGAAGCCCAGGATTTAAATATCCCGGGCTTCATTTGCATCTTGCCGGGCGCCGCCATTTTTAAAGCCCCGGTAGTTCGGACTCCGTGCCCGCGGCTACACGCGACATGGAGTAGGTAGTTCGGATTAGGCTGTCTATTCTGAACTACCGGTACACCTCATTCCGCGAGGAGTAACGGTAGTTCGGAATAGGAAGCCTAATCCGAACTACCTACTCCGTGCTGCGTGTAGCCACGGGCACGGAGTCCGAACTACTGGGGCTTTAAAAATGGCGGCGCCCGGCAAGATGCAAATGAAGCCCGGGATATTTAAATCCCGGGCTTCATTTGCAACTTCGGATGCCTACATTAACCACCCTAGTTCGAACGAGGGTGGTAGTGTAGACATACCCTTGGAGGGGCTGTATTGTTCGGTATCAGAATGCTGTATGGGGGAGGAGAAGGTAGAAGCACAGAATAAGCCCATTGAATTGTGAGGCTCCATCTGTTGCGGATTGTGACTTGTGAAACTTGCTGTCTTTAGTGAGATGCATTTCTTTTCCTTTCCTGTTTTCTATCTTCTCTATTTCTTGCTTCCCCATGATCTTTCCCCTTGTCTCTGTTCCACCGCACACTCCCATCTATGCTTTGCTGTATTACTGAGTCTCCTACTCCTTGCCAGACCTATTTCTCCCTTCCTCCTAGACCACTCTTTCCTCGTGCTTCTCGCATTAGCTGTTCTGGACTCTGAGGTTTCATAAGTTACTATAGGTCAGACCTCCCTTGTCTGGCACCCTCGGGACCTGAGTTGCCCCAAACAATGGAGTTTGCTGGATGAGGGGAGGTCAAGAGGCTTCCTACCTGGCTGTAGGCTCTGCTGCTGGGTGGGGCTGTGCTCCCTGCTGCCTCCAGCCCTCCACTATGTCATGGCCAGGGCTTTGTGTCGTCCTCACCCCCCCCCCCCCCCACTGTGCCAGCCCTGGACAGGGGCCGGCCTCGCTGCCTCCAGCCCTGCTTGGGACTGCTCCTCTACCCCCATGGTGCTGGCCTGGGCTGTGTGCCCAGCTGACTCCAGCCCCAGCTGGGACTGCGTTCCTGAATTGCACCAGCCCTAACTGAGGCTGTGCTTTCTACTGCACCAGCCCCAACCGGGGCTACACTCCTGGACCCCATCTCCGCTACCTCCAGCCCTGGCTGGGGCTGAGCTCCTTGCCACCAGCCCCGGCCAGGGCTTGCTCTCCACCACGCTGGCCCTGCTGGGTCTGGGCTCCCCACCGCCATCTCATGCCAGGCTGTGCTTCAGAACCTGGCCAGCCAGGACTTTCTGGTCCAGCAATGTTCATAGTCCCGGATTTTAGAGATTCAACCTGAACTTATTTTGAGTGTCTGACTTGGGAAATCTCATTTTCGGAGGGTACGTACTGACCGCTTTTTGCATATCAGGCTTCTTTAGGGAATCAGAAATTGGGAACCCAAAATCACTAGTAAGAAAAGTCAGGTCCTAGTTGTTAATGTTAGAAGTATTATGAATGAAAATGTCCTACTACTAGCTGCTTTCAGTATTGCTTCTTGCATTGATCTCATGTGAGCAGCATTGCTAATGATGTCTTAGGGGCCAGTGTGCTGTCCTGGAGGAATAAATATTCTATGACATCAGATTGGATTTGTGGGTGCAGGGCCCAGAAATGCAGTTTCAAATGAACTCAGTGGCTAGAAAAAACTTTTAATATTCAGAATATCATACTGTCTGTGTGAGAGACAAGCCAAATAAAATAGCTAGTTTTGCACAATTTTGCTGTAAATCTTGTATTTACATGTAATATTAAAGAATGCATGTCAGTTTATATAGATCCTGATTCTTTTTTAAAATGAAAGTATTGTATTATGGCTGAGAATTTCAAAGCTACATACAACATTTGGAAGCTGATTCTCGTTAATTGTAAGGGCAATTGAGCACTGAAAATATCAGCCTAAACTTTTAAGGAAGCTCTTTTGAACCACACCTCTGGTTGTAAAATTAATGATTTTCCTTGCCTCAGTGGGGAAGGCGTATAGGGGGAATAGTGACTTGTAAGTATATTTAGATTCTGCACAACTGAGGAATTCTTAATAGGAACATGAACATACAAGAGATATCACTGACAGAGTCCCGACACATTAGCAATCCTCATCATTAGCATTCTCTTTGGAATCAAATAAATAATAAAGTTCATAATATTAATTTCTGTCCATGTTGGGTCCAAACACACTTGAGCAATTTTTTTCATTAGAATACATTTTGGTTTGATCTCACTGATAACCCACTCAGAAGTACTAGCAGTCCTGTTCTTCTGAGGGAATATGAAATAGAAGAATAAGCACAAAAGTAGGGAGCCTTCAGTTCTGAACCTGGCTTTTCCAATCATTTGCCTTAGGCAAATCAGTTCCCCTTTGCTTTAGTTTTCTTGTCAGTAAAATAAGGATTACACTTACCTGCTTTCCAAGAATATTGCAAATCCGCGTTTAAACAGCTCTTAAGGTTGCTTCACTCGGCGCTGTGGAAGTCAAAGACAAAACTGCAGTGAGTTTTGCCAACCGCAGATATTGAAGAATTGGGAGTTAGGCCTGCCAAAAGCGCAAGATTGTTGTTGTTTTCTTAAGTTGGGATTTTTTTTTTTTAATTAAGAATTCATGTTTTCTTTGGTCCCAATCTCTAAGGGTATTGTGGATCTAGGCCTTTTATTTGCATTGTGAGATTTGAGCTTTCATGGTGCATGTGGGTCATATTTTCTGTCTTTGCTCCAGGAGTATGAGGGATAGAAATTTAGAGGCAGCACTGTGGAGTGGTAGGGGGCTCCTCAGGAGTGGGGCCAGAGTGCACTGGCTGCCAGCCCCCTCCCTCCCTTCTGGGACTATAGAATAGTTGAGTAACTGATAAAGAATTCATGAGATTAATTGACTATTCAATTAACCAATATTTAACATCCCTAATACTAACACTGTTTGTAGCAGCTGGGGGCAAGGGAAGGAAGAGAACCAGAAAGAAGTAAACTAATGCTGCCTTTAGTAGCATAGAAAGAAAATATTTTTGTGCAAAGGTCCTGAGGATTGGCTAAGTGATACCAAGAAAAGTGAGAGTACTGAGTATCAATTACAGTACCACCTCAGAGTTACAAACATCTCGGAAACGGAGGTTGTTCGTAACTATGACATGTTTGTAATTGTGTACAAAACATTCTGGTTATTCTTTGAGAAGTTTACAACTAAACATTGACATAATGCAGCTTTGAAACTTCACTGTGCAGGAAAAAATGCTACTTTCCCTTTGTTACATTTAACACAATACTGTACTGTGCTTGTGGGGTTTGGGGTTTTTTGTTGTTGTTGTTGTTGTTCTGTACTGCTGCCTGATGGTGTTCTTCTGGTTCCAAATGAGATGTGTGGTTTACTGGTCATTTTGTAACTCTAGTGTTTTGTTACTCTGAGATTCTACAGTAGATAATTTGGATCTACCTAAGGTTGTTTTAGTGTGTTCTTTAAAGTAGTTTCATTCTACTGCCCTACCCCCGAAATTAATTAATCCTTATTTTTGTGCTCAGCGATGCCCCTTTTTTGATCTAAGACCATCCCTTGGTTTCAGAAAGCCTGTAGAGCCCTTTGGAGTCCATAGGAGTCTTTTAATTTAATTCAAAACTCTTAGGATCTATGAATGAAATTCCAGCACTTTGGGAACATGGATTTTCTTATTTATTATTTCCAATCCCAAACATCCAAAATTCATGAGTCAGGCTTTACAAAATCATGAGATTGGATTAAAATAATACTAATTTATTTTTAAAAATAATATAGTACATGTTGGGTTCCTTTTATTTTCTTTCTGGTCTTTGAGCTTTGTGGGTGCACATTGGTGGTATTTTCAAGCTTTTCTCTGTAACAGCGAGGGCTAGAAACTTTTCTGCTTTCTGTGAAAGTTGAGATTCTCTTACAACAATGTGTGGCTTTAAATCAAATACCAGATGTCATGAGACCTGCAATAAAACTAGTGGAGTTGGCAACACTAATTTTGTAAAGTACCATGCTTGTTTATAATGCTGTATTGATCCTAAGTGTGCATTGTTTACATGAGGGGCACTGCCTGTGATATGTATTCTCCATATGTAAATAAGAAAGTTAAAGGTAAACAGGATTTAAGAGCAAGATGAATGTTGTATTTACAGTGCCATGGAACTCCATTTAAATATTGCTGATCAGCTTTGGAATTGTTACCAGGCCTAGAAACAAGTATATGTCTCTGATTGTGGAATAGAATTTGGAGATCTGAATGCTACAGAGAGGAAAACACATTCTAAACATTCAGCAGATGGGCTGTAGCTGCTGTCGCTGTTTTACAGAAGAGCCTTGACTTGCATCTTTTCTCTTCCTATCCGATTATTCTTCAACAAGCCACTCCTTGCTTGTGAGGATTGAACAGGCCATTGTGGATCAGCTACACAGGGAAAGCTATAAAATAGCCAGATCCTGTGAGCTGCTCATCCCTCTGAAGACTAGGGGATCTCAGCATCCTCTAGCATTGGAATCTTAATTTCTGAAGCATTCTCCCTGCAATGTTGTATCATTACAAGAGTAGCATTTTCCTGACTGCCAGACAGCTTAGTGCTTCAGAAAGAGGCGATAAAAGCTGGGCAAAATACGAGCCTCAAATTGATTTTGAACTGAGCCTGGCTTTAATGTTGGATACTTTCCATGATCCCAGAAGAAGGAAAATCCTTGTGGACACACACACCGCAGTCCTTCCTCTCCCAATCTGTGAACAATTAAGTATGACAAAAGCATACCAGTTAGAACGTTATTGCACATCGTTGTGCGTACAGGTTGTGTATGTCTCTATTTCCCCCCTTGTATCTGCCATTGATATGCAAAGTAGTTTTTTGCATTACTGTTTTGAAAATTCTGTCCTTAAGCTCAAAAAGTAGCTTTACTGAAAGATTCATCATGCTGGGGCTAGACAAGATGAGATGCCTCCATGCCTTTAAAGCTAATTGTATAGCTTGGTTAAATCCTTCATAGGCATTTTTATCTGGAATCATGTAGATAATTATATATAATTATCCACTATTGAATAATTAGGGTTAATACCCATTTTAATTAAATCTGACTGATGTTTTTACCACATAACTCATTTAGAAAGAAAAGGTGCTCAGAAATGATGGAGTCTAGCTCACAAATCACATGTGAATGAATGCTTTTGAGTTTTCAGTAAAAACTGGAAGGAGGAAGAACCTATTCTTGCATCAGTATGTCAGACAATAATAAAAATTAGACTCACATCAGAAGCCCAGATATGAACACTCTGACACTTTGGGAAGTTCAGATCTGAAAATTAATGGATGGGAAATTTGCCATTGACTTGAATGCAACTGGAATTAGGTGCAAAGTTGACTGAAGTGTTGAAACCACTCATAGGACAGTCCCTTTTTCATGTATGCATGGTAAAGAGAATTCAGATGCATAGCATTGTCGTCTTTATCACATCCATGTAATGTGATGCTGGTAGATCTTTGATAAGATTTTTCCAGTACAGCTCTGAGTGCTTGCTAGCTGAGCTCAAAACTAAATGAAATAATCCATGCATTATCATCACTGCTTAATTAGTACTCACTTCTGTCCAGACCTTCCTTTCTCCCAATAAACATTTGTTCATGATTTCCCTGGGGATTGTTCTCCCCTCCTCTATAAAATCAGCTAATGAAAATACATGTGCTTTGTGTGTATAGCACTAAAGAAAATTAATTTTGCCTTCACTTAGATTTATCAGGCTGCTCAGGCTTTCAGAATGTTTTCTAGTCAGTAATCAGTCTTTACTGGCTTGCCTACTACAGAAGTGTTTGATTAACTCTGAAATTTCAGAAGGAGTTGTGTGGTATTGTGACAGAAATTAATTTGAACAGTTAGACAGAATTTTATAATAGTCCTTATTTTGCTTTGCGCCATGTATGCGGTATTTGTGTATACATTTATACACAAATAGCGTTTGCTGTTCAACTTGCTTGCCACGTTATTTTTAGCCAGTTCAGCATAATAGCAATGCATGTTTGTGTATTCTAGGGAGACATATATGGAATCAAATTAATAACTGCTAAAATGGATTCCAGGGGTTTCATGTGTCTGTAAATACAGACAATGCAAACAACAACATTTAAACCTTTCAGCTTAATAATGGTAGTGAGAGAGGAAGGGTACACAAGGCAGTGCCAGAGAGAAACTTGACTGAGAACAAATTGGAGGAGGATTATGCTGGAGTTGCCCAAATAAAGTATTTTTAACTAAGCAATATTACCACATAAAGTGTTTTGCCTGCTTCTTATCCCTTGATAATATGATGGCATTTATACCTGTCTGATTAACTTGATTTGTGTACTAATGTTTTCTGTTTCTTTGTTGGAAATGTCATAATTAAAATTGTATACCCAGAATAGGGCCACAGTCTGTCAGCTATAGGGATGCATGCACATGTGTGTGGAAACTAAACACTAGCAATCCTAGTTGGATTCACATGTACAGCGCCAAAGCTGTAGAAGTATTCTCTGTAATCTGATAGGTTGATGCTCACATTAGTGCACACAACCAACCCTAAGGCTTATGCACCATTGAAAACACTATCTGCTGGCTTCAATGGAATTTCAGTGTGTGGAGGCCTCGTGCCTGCTGTCCCCTAGTGTAAATTTTAGTTCACCCCACCTGTTCTTTCTATTTCTTTCGAGAGTATGAATACTCCCTATGGGACCTGTATAAAACTGACCAGGCAATGGTAGTCAAACCAGGGTACCACGCTCTGTGAGCCTTGTTTATGCCCCAGAAGAACACCTCTCTGCCTTCATTGCTCTAATCACTTAGGACCTGTGAAAAACCATCTTCTTAATATTCTAAGGGGCCAGAACTAGGAGAGCCAACTTCACATTCACATCGTTAACTCAGGTCATCTGAAGAAGTGGGCTGTGCCCACGAAAGCTCATGATACCATGTGCATGTTTTGTTAGTCTATAAAGTGCTACCAGATCTTTTGTTGTTTAAGTTTATAGATACCCTCGTCAGACAGAATTTGGCCTTTGTTTTCTTTTCCGATGGCTGACCATGACTTCACCTCTCTTCCTGCCCTGCAAAGAGTGGCTCTGCAGAAGAGTTAAGATACTACACGGGTCCATGTAAAAGCTATTTTTAGAGTCTTTCACTCAGATTCTGTCCTACACCAAGATATGCATGTACAGAAGGACAGAAAAAGCTGTCAGGGAATAGGTGTGTCTACACTAGCTATTGCCCATAGGTGTAAGTTAGAAGCTTAGAGGCTGCTCTGACTTGCACAGATTAGTTTGTTTCGCTCCCTCCCCCATTGTTTATAATAAATCTGAATCTAAAAAAGAAATAATTCAGAGGAGTGATACTTGGAGAAAGGAGGGACCTAGCAAGGACCCAATTCCCCAGTGTGTTACACCAGTTTTATGGCAACAAAACAAACCAGGCCTATATGGCTAGTGATAAGCTTCTGCGATTGGAATCTTCAGTCTCTCTCTTACATATCTCAGGAGAAATTCTGCTCTTGTTTACACAGATATGTAGATTAACTCTACTGCTTTCACTGAACTTGCTTCCTCTTCTGCCTTCCCCCATCACTAGGTTTCCGATACCAAAAGGAGAATCCTGAGGGCAAATAGCGTGAGGGTGTTTCATGCTCACATTTACCTGTTGATGCTGCGAGTAACATGGGATTGAGGGAGCTTTATATTGTTTTTGCAGTACCATTTAAATGCTATTTGTAGTTAAGATCTCTGTGAGAACAGCCCTGATGCTAGAGTGGCTTTCAGCTAAACTTCTATATTATGGTTATTAGCAATAAGTATTTATATTCTGGTAACTCTCAAAGGCCCCAATTGGAATTGGGAACCTGTAGAGCTGGGTGCTGTACAAACACATGAGAAACAGGGTTTGCAACCTAAAGACATACATAGTTTCTGTGAGTGAGAAGGAGTATTGGTGAGAAATCCTTGAGGTTGTGGTGCAAAAGTGTCTGGCTTCAGTCTGCAACAGGAGCACTGCAGATCATAAATTGCTAGTAGTACCGAAATAATGGTGGTGCTTCAGACTGGCCAGTGCCTAAACAAGTTCCCCTCTTTGGCTTAGATTGATTTGACCTGTTCTAGTGCTGTTTTTCCAACCTTCTCATTTTTCTTTCCTAGTTCTTTCCCATTAATTGGATCCTCCTCTGGACTGCAGATTGCAAGTGGGAAGGTGTAACTTGTGATTTCTTTAATGTTAAGTGCACTCTGTGGGAAGGCATAATTTGTGACCTTTTCCGTGTACATGGTCAGAGTTATTCCCAGCCTAGCCATGTGTCAGCAAAACACTTATACTTTTTTTATTTCTGAAGTTGGGCCCAGACTCGCAACCCATCTATTATTCATGCAAGTAATTAAGTTTACACATATTAATAGTTCCACTGCCCTTTTGGGATTGCTCTGAGCATTGCTCTGCATGCAGTTTGGTACAGTTGCCACAGTTTTAAGCCTGCATATAGTGATACCAGTTCAACCCCTTGGGTGGAAGCAGTGATATGTGTATAACCTGTATATTGTCGCTACTTATTCCAGTGAATTTAGGCAAGTAAGTTGTATTAGTAAAAGGCATATTTAAACTGATATAACTGCCCATGCTAGAGGCTGTGCCAATGTAATGATTTCTAGGGATGTAAAATCCCATTTAATTAGTTAACCGGTTAAACATTGTGTTTAACCAGTTAACCAATTAAATGAGGGACTGGTGGGGGCTGCTCTGGCCGGGCTGGAGTACCCCCGCCTCATGCAGCAGGCCCCAAGGTGCTGCTCCAGCTCTCCCTGGTTAACTGTAGCGAGTGAGCATCACCTGTTAAGAGTGATGCTTACCAGTTAACCATTCACATCCCTAATTATTTAAGTGGGGAAAAAAAATCATACTTTTGGTCAAAGTGATACCAAAATTGAGTGCAGACTAAGCCTCATTCACACCAACTGGCTGTGGGTCCTGTCCATTGGTGTAGTGCTTTGAGATTTCTCATGTAAACACAGAGTTAAGTATGTGCTTGAGTAATTGCGGAATCAGAGCCACATGGCGCACCTCCGCTGCTTGCAGGATCCAAGCTGTGTGGCTATCAAATTGCAGTGTAGATGTTTGGGCTCAGGCTGGAGCCTGAGCTCTGAGACACTATAGGTGATAGGGCCTCCAAACCCAGACATCTGTGCTGTCTGACCCAGTTCTAAAAATGGATTTTTTTAAATCGAAGTAGAGACATGTGCCTGTAGACTTGGAAATCACTTGCAGTCTGAGTATATTCCCATCCTGTTTGTGGCCTCTAAGCACTACCAATCAGTAATACATTAGTAACAACGGTAACCCTAAATATATTTGTTAGTTCCACTAAACTGCCTTTTTGTTTTCTAGAATGAAATGCGTCTAGCCACACAGCAACTTTCCAAGCAGCTTCTTGCATATGAAAAGCAGGTAATGGCTAGTGATGTTTCTGCAAGGGTAACTCTCTCTTAACATTTAGCTGATTATATGGTACATATGAAAAATCTATTCAGTGGGTAGGATTTTCAGAATGGCTCATCAGTGGCCTAACTCGACTTCTACTGAAGCCATTGGGGAAAATCATCTGTTGTCTTCAATGGGAGCAGCACTGAGCCCTTTTGAAAATTCTATCCAAAATGTTTGCATTAGTAAATTCATGATAATGCAGAGCAGCCTGTTCTTGATATGATCATTCCTTTTAAATAAATCTGATGTTGTTCCTTTAGGTAAGGAAATTCAAATATAAAGGCATGTATGAATAATTACGGGTTGAACCTCTCTTGTCCAGCGCCCTCAGGACCTGACCAGTTCTGAATCAGAGAATTTGCCAAAACACAAGAGGTCAATATTGTCTAGCAGCATTGCCAACACTTCTACTGCTTGCTGGGCTCTTAGAAGACATTTAGGGGTAAATTAGAGCTAAGTAACAGCACAGAACACTGAAATGGCTGTAACCAAACATTGAGGTACTGTGGGGAAACTTGGCCACACCCATGATAAGTGGCTATCCAGCTAACTCAAGTCATGCTGGACCACGGATGTTGCTGGACCAGAGAGTGCCAGACTTGAGAGTTTGACCTTTAGTATATTATTTGTATATATATATATGTAGTAAGATTCATAGTGTCTGCATAATGATCTTGTTGACTTAGTGTCCATGTATATTTTTATTTTCAGAATTTTGCCCTGGGTAAAGGAGATGAAGAAGTGATATCCACCCTTCATTACTTTTCAAAAGTAGTGGATGAGGTAATTTAAATGGCCTATAATAATTTCATCATGTTGTTTTTCTTCATTTGCCTCAGACCTCTACTAAAGGCTAGATGGTCCCTGGCCTTTGTGCAACCATGTCATTGAGAGGAAGGAATAATAATCCCTGTTCCCTTTATATAGCCCTTGTGTTGGAATTACTAATAATATTTGAAAATATTCATAAGGGAAACCACCAAATACTAATTTAACCATACATTCCTGTATTGAATCCAAAAGCCAAGTAGTACATATACAATTGCTCTAAACATGCCTAAAAAGCTTAAATAATAAGCAATTTACTACAGCCAAACAGTAACAAAACATTTATAACAATTTGATCAAGATACTTTCAAACAGTGCTCAGCCCATATTAGTGGCTCCAATGTGGTCAAGCAGGTATTAGCAATGAACCATTTAAGAGTTTACTTTTTATACCCTTTAACAAACAAGTGATGCCATTGCCAATTACTGACTTCAGCTAAAATAAATGGAGACAGTTCACCCATATTTGCAGATAAATCCAGATAAAATGTACAAACTCCTTTCTTCCTTAGGCCATTCCTTCTTATCTCCTCCCCTCCTTCCTGCTGACTGACAGCTTTTTCATTGCACATAATGCTGGTCGATGGGGTGGGAAGATCTATTGGCTCCTTTTAAGAGAAAGTCTTTTTCTCTTATTGACTGCAGTCACCACTATCAGTCAGGCCTTCCTTTCAGAAGGTTCTTCTTGTTTCATTAGTTATTCTTTGAACCAGGCATCCTCCCTACTCCACTCCTTTTGGCCTTATAACTCATTATTTTAAGGCCTGCCTTCTACATGTTATTCAGGTCCATTTTAACAACACCTATGTTTCTTTAACCAGTACGCTAACTTTCATTCTTCAGTCTGAGAGTTAGCCTATACCAGGTAAGAGACGGGCAGAACGGCTGCTACTGGAATGTTCTCTAGAGAGGAGTATAGAGCCCCAGCTCTGCACCCCAGGCCCATCTGTGTTTGTGTTACTTAGGGTACGTCTAGACTACAGGGTTTTGTCGACGGAAGTTTTGTCAACAGATACTGTCGACAAAACTTCTGTCGACATAGAGCGTCTAGACACATTCAGTTCTGTCGACAAAGCAAGCTGCTTTGTCGACAAAACCCTGTAGTCTAGACGCAACCCTATAGGCAATAACACCTTCTGTCGACAGAACTCTGTCGACAGAAGGTGTTATGCCTCGTAAAATGAGGTTTACCAGCGTCGACAAAACTGCTGAGTTCTGTCGACGTTATGTCGACGGAACTCAGCGGTAGTGTAGACGCAGGTATAGTTTTGTCGACAAAAGTCCACTTTTGTCGACAAAACTCAGTAGTCTAGACACACCCTAAGGCAGTGCTGGGAGTATTGGCCCAAATCCACAAAGGTATTCAGGCTCATAACTTCCACTGAAAGTCCTGGTCTTTGTGAATCTGGGCCATTCAACCTCTTTGAGACCCTCCCATGTACTGTCCTCCATGCAAAGCTGTGCAAACTGGAGGGGAATTAGGGAAGACTCTGAAATGGGTCAAGTATCAACTGGATTGGGCTAGTTTATGATCTCCTCCTTCTGATACAAAAGGCTTTTACAGTATTAAGCATTAAAATCTGCAGTGCCCACATTTTCCAGAGAAAGGGACAAGCACAAGCAACAGTGAATGAAGTTTCAAATAGTCACCACAAGATAACAGAATTTTGTGCTGTGGGATTCAACAGGTGTTTGATAGTATGATGGTTGGTTTAAATCAGGCTACAGAAAATACTTTTGTTCTCTCCAGGCACTGAGTATCTGCAGGCATGGCCATTCTGCAGCTCTCTTTGGCCAAGAATGACAAACCACAGCTAACAGAAGCTGCAAACGGCCATGCCTGTGGATGCTTGGGTAAATAAAGTGTCACGTGACCCACTAGCAGCTTCCTTCAACTGGAGGAGCTGCGACCCAAAGTTTGAAGACCATTGTATTACACCATCTGCCCAACGTTGTTGTGTCTCATTGGGAGTCAGCCTTCCCCCTCCACTTCTCTCCAAATAATTGTGTGTGTGTGTGGGGGGGGGGGGGGGGGGGGCAGGGAAAGGACATTGTATAGAATCAGTGCTCATTTCATTAGTGATTAAATTCCACTCTGCCTGATCTTGTGGTTTGCACTCAGGCAAAACTCCCATTGCCTTCAGTGGAGACAGTTGCATGAATCAAGAGTGTATCAAGATCCATTGCCCTCACTTATAAGAGCTCAGCACTTATAAAAATCACTAGGTGCCTAAATGTGACTTTTAGGAGTCAAACTTGATGTTTCGGTTTTGTTTTTTTTAAATTGGCCTTAATCTATTTCCCTCCCCTCCATCGCACCAATAAAGGAGAAAAATAAACCAAAATAAATAAGAAAATACTGATAAAATGTGAAATTTTAATAATTGAAACATTACATGCATAAAGAACAGTGGTTTAAAATTTAGTTTGAAAATTGAGAATAAGTGAACTGAGTTAAGGTTCAAGGAAGCTTTTCTTTTTGTTTGGACAGCATGGGTGTACTAGGCTAGGAGTCATCCAAGTGTGAAACCAGTATTTACATGGTAAATATTGTGGAGGTAATCTTTTTGCTTCAAAGCCTCTCCTTGAGCAAAGGGTCCCAGGGAACTATAGTACAGTGACCACTATAAATTTTGTTGAGGCTGTTAGAACTGTTGCTGACTACACATCTGATACAGTTCCTAGTACAGTCAGTGACAAGCTGATTTTGCATTGTATTCAGTAGTGCTGTGCATTCAGTTTCCAGAGAAAAATGCTTCAAACCAAGTGGTATTTGAGTAAAGTCTAATAGCTTGGTATTTGTTTGTTTGGTGGTGGGATTTTTTTTAATACCACGGGTAACAGGGATATAGTTCAAAGCTACTACATTAGTGTTACTATTGATGGTGATGATGATGACTAATAATGACAACTGGTTTTTTGGAGTTTTTCCTACTATCTGGGATCAGAAATACCATGCAACCACCAAATCTGGCATTATTTGGCCCAATAACTGGTTCCCTGAGGAATTTTTAAATCCTAAGAGAAATGTAAACACAAATACTTGAAATATGCATGGAGAGGATAACAGGGCTGAGATAACACCTTCTATTGGACCAACTTCAGTTGTGGGATGTGGTAATTGTGAGTGATGTCGCCATTCTGGTGAAAGCTTTGAGGTGGAGACAGGTGGATGAATTCTTCTTGTTTTCCTTATGTTAGTATTGTGTCAGGTTCTGTGGTGGGGCAGAAGTTCAATCCATTAAAGTACAGTTAATGCAGCTCCAGTGAGGAATAGTCCATGTAGTGGACACTTTTGACATGTTTCTCCCAGAGAGAGTGTTCTGTGGCTTGTGAAGTATGTATAGCTGGTTCAATTTTTTTGTTGTTGTGTTGGGTAGTTATCAGGCTTTTTTGATAGTTGTTTTGGATTTCTTGCTTGATTTCCTGGTAACTTTCCCTGTTGTGTTTTTTTTAACTCCGGTGTTTGGGATCATGTGATTATTTCTCATTTGAGGTGGTCCTTTTTGGGGCATGTGAGGTACAGTAAATGGTTTTTCCATTTCTCTGAAGTCTCTGCCAAGCTGTTCAGCATATTTTGCAGTTGTATGTAGTGGTCAGAGATAGGGATGTTAACGTGTAGATGACTACATGATTAACTGATAAGTCTGGGCTTATTGGTTAATCTTGTTAACTACATATACTCTCCCCTACCTTACTGCCTCTGTATCAAGCTTGCCCAGGCTCACCGTGGTCAAGGCTATTCCATGGATGCCAGCGTAGCCTCTGTCCATGGGGAGCTCGTTCCCCTGTCGACAGGGGCTGCTGCCGCTGCCTGGGACTGCTGCCGCTGCCTTGTGCTGCTGCCTCTGATACAGAAGCAGCAGTGCGGGGTAGGTGGAGGCTCTCCAGGAGTGGGGCCAGGAGCATACTATCCAATAGTTGTGTAACTACTAAAATGTCATAAGGTTACACGACTATTCAATTACATGCTATCTATCCTCCCTAGTCAGAATGGTATAGAAAATGAGACATCTGGGGATGATATTTTGTTTCTTGTGTTTGCTCTGGAAATAGATATCGCTGTTACATTTTGTTTCCTTTTTCTTCATACTGTGGGGTTTCCATTTCAGATGTCTGAATTTGTTTTCCATTTTTATATGCAGTGTAGTTATAATAATAATAATAAAATTTAGTCACCTCCCCACCTAGCCTCTCTCATATCCTGGGGCTGCCAGGGCTACAACTATGCTGCAGACAGACACACATGGCTCACAGGCTGATGACCGTGTGTCTGTAGTACTCCATGCACAATGCAATGTTTTAGATAATTTCTTTCCCTTTCAGCTTAACATTCTCCATTGTGAGCTGGCAAAAGAACTTGCAGACACAATGGTTCTCCCAATCATACAGTTTCGAGAAAAAGATCTTACAGGTAAGTTTGATTAGATTCCAAATGGCTACCCAATGGCTTTTGATGCCTGACTTATTTCATAGAAAGGGGTTGATTATTGATCAATTTGTCATTAAGAAATTTGTTTTTATATTAATTGTAAGAAAAATCTGATATTTTCTTCTTGCTGCTAGACTGAACATGTTTTATCAGACATTATTGTGAGAAGTCCAGCACACACAGTACCTCTTTTAAAATACCAGGCCTTATTCTCCACTGTGTGATCTATTGTTATATCAATGTGACTTGAATTTAGTGGTATTACACTTGACATAAAGCTGGAGGAATGCAGCGGTGCACCTGGCTTGTGAACATCTGATGATGAACCTTATTGTGAGAACCCTGGGTTTGAAAAACATAGGAATAATTTTTCTGATTACAAAGCACACCTGTTTTTTTCATGAAACAAAATACAGGACTATGTAGCACTTTAAAGAAAGGGAATTCAGGTGAAAGGGAATTCAGGTGAAAGAGAATCCTCTGAACTGGCATTCATGCTAAAATTCGACACTCTCCGCAGGGGGCTGAACAAAGACCCCAACTACCTTACCCATTACAAAGATAGCTTCCCCAATTATCACCTCTAATACCATTAACTCACAGACATCTACCCTTCCCCACCTCTAATATCATTAACTCACAGGCATTTACCTTCCTTCCCCCCTCCCCCCCCGCCCCGCATCTCCCTTCTGTTCTGAAATGTGATTTGTCCTTTTCATATGTGTTCACTTTTTTTAATTGTATCCTTTGGTATATATGGTTGTGACTATTTTCTTCCACTATTTGATATGAGGAAGTGGGTTTGGCCCACGAAAGCTCATCATCTAATAAACCATCTTGTTAATCTTTAAAGTGCTACATAGTCCTGTATTTTGTTTCAGCTACACCAGAGTAACACGGCTACATTTCTATCACTGTTTTTTCATGTTTAGGATCTCCATCCTTGTAACACTGTTTCACCCAAGGAAAGAACCAAATGGCAGGTTGGCACAGAATTGGAAGTTCCTTGTTCACAAAGCAAAATAACAGCACAGACCTTTGTAATAATTTTGAAAGCAGGATGCTGTGCAAATTCAGAGAGATTCTAACCAGCATGTGCAAGAGAATCCTAGGATTTATTTATTCTGTCTCAACTTTAATAGTAAATAGTTCCTCTGCCAAGCTCACCTGAGAAGTCATTTAGGTGCCTGCATTTGTTTAAACTGGTTTTATTGGAAGAGAAAACAACTGCAGTACAATTGCAAGTAAACGTGATTTGGAGAAATGCTATTTTCAGCGCATTTCATTTCCAGACATCACTATGGAGCAGTTAAGATTTTGATTGTCAATGGGCTCATCACTGATGCTTGTTGATTATAATAATTCTGTGGTAGGAATCAATGCAAGGGCACATAATGTCCAAATAAGATCTTTGTCCTTTGCATCTGAGTAACTTTGCTTGTGTGATTTCAGTTAAACACATACGTGTTTTCAGGGCTGGAGCCTCAGAGCTAACATTTTTCTATTCTGCTCTCATAACATGTTCATAATGGTAGTATCTGCGTGCCTTCCAATAATGAATCAAGCCACAAGATTAATATGTCACATTTGTTTTCATCCTCTCCCCAGATGGAGAAGGAGAATGCACAGCAGAGTGTCTTGTTTTAATTACAAACACACTCACGTGCAGTGCTGTATGTTTGTGACAGAGAAGGGATGGTAAAAGAAAGGCATCTTGCACTTGGAGCAAGATAGTGAGTTTTGTGATGACCAGTCATTCCTGATGGTCATTAGTTGCTGGGGGAGTTCATTGTTGGGCCAGCTGTTATGCTTATAAGAAGCAAGTTCCTTGTATAAATCACACCTGTACATACAGGATCTTTTTCCATATTCAGGGCTTGTGCAGGAAAGCAAATTTACCTAAAACTTACTTGCCTGCTTACACAGGTGCTTCCTTCCATGCTTTCTTTCCTGAGGTCCTAGCAAGGGGTTGGCAGTGGGGCATCATGTGACCTAGTGATACATCGGAGGAAGAGAAGTATTCCTTGCAGTAGGAGGAGAGGTGGCTCTGTGAAATGAATAGTAATGTAAAACACAGCAGAGCATGAAGGTGGAAACTACGTATATTGCAGTTGGCTCCCCAGGGCCCAGTTAGGATTGAGATCTCATTTTTGCTAGGCACTAGGTAAACTCAAAGAGTCCTGGCCTTGAGTAAGGATGTAAAATCCCATTTAATCAGTTAACCGGTTAAACGATTAAGCGGGATCCCGGGCAGGGGCTGCTGGCTCCTGGCCCCTCGGAGGGCTGCTGGCTCTACCAGTGCTATGGGGAGCTGCTGGCTCTGCCAGTCCCACAGGGCCAGCTCTCACCCCAACCTGCAGCGTGATGTGCCCAGCGGGGCTGAAGCAGCTCTCCACCCATGGTGGGCGATGGCTGGGGGGGGAGGGAAGAGGCTGCTCCTGGGTCCCGGTTAACCATCACCTGGTATGCATCATCCGTTGAGGTGATGGTTACCTGTTTATGGTGATGGTTAAGGGTGATACTGGGTACCCAGCTAACCAGTTACCCATTCACATCCCTAGCCTTGAGGTGTTTATAATTTAATTGATGATAAAACGGAACAAATGGATTAAACAAACGGGGCATAGGAGATGCCAGCGACTCTCTGCAAATATTTTGCAAGTGCTGCTCTTCATTTATTACTTTCAAGACATGAACATAAGTTACACGTTTCTGTGTGCAGGAGTAAAATTACTTAGGTAACTATCCTTCAAGTATCTATAAAGGGAGTTAGGTTTTGATTCTGCTTGAATAAGCAATGTATACAGCTCTCGCATTCTGAAGTGTTGACTTTTTTTATTTCAGAAGTAAGCACTTTAAAGGATCTTTTTGGCCTTGCTAGCAATGGTATGTTTCATATTTTTGTTTCTTTCTAATGGCATGCATGCATTAATTATCTCACAGGAGATGTGTTGTGTGTATACCTATGCCATGATGCTGAAAATCTTTCTTCTTTCCAGAACATGATCTCTCCATGGCAAAGTATAGCCGATTGCCAAAAAGAAAGGAAAATGAAAAGGTAAAAAAAAGTCTTATACTGTAGTTTGGTTCTTAATGTACGGAAAATCTTTAATCAGTGGCTGTGCCTGCATATTTATTTTCAGCTACAGCTTTGCAAAGTAAAAAATCTAGGTTTTGTGGATTGAATCCACAGTAGCTCAGTGCTCCCAGTGATTGACTTCTCAGTTGAGAAGAGCACTGAAGCATGTGCCTAATTTGAAGGAACTTTTTCCATGCTTCAAGAAAGGCACATTGTGCTGCTTAAAGCTCCCAGGGCTGTGAATAAGGACATGGGTGAGGAATATACTTTGAGACCATTTTTCTTAGTGTATTTGAGTTAGCTGGCATGTTTTGTTTATTTTGGCTTAGTAATTTACTGTTTTCACTTGCAATCAGTTAAATCCTTAATAAAAAACCCGCTTAAATACTTAATAAAAAGCCTTTTGTTTATTGTCAAGCTCAGTGTAAGTAATTGTTACTGGGGGAGCCGTAGCTGTGCATCTCTCTCTTTCACTGATAAAGGGGATGAACAGTTTTATGAGCTTTCTCTGTGTAAATCTTTTATACAGAGTAAGATGGATTTATTTGGAGGGTTTGATCCCTTTTGGAGGCTGTGTTCCTAGATGATGTCAACAGCCCTGTAGCTGAGCCCTTCCAAGGCTGAGCTGATCTGGCATCTGTGGCTCTGCTGGGGTGCTGTTACCCCACCTTTGTGCCATGGCTGGGAAAGACTAGAGCTTCTGGCTCAACAGGACAGGATGGTGGAAGGTATGCAGACTCAGTGGCTTGATCGGTGCACTGAGTTACAGTCCCAAGAGGGGCTCTGGAATTGAACGCGTCACAGCTGTACAATAGGATTATTGTTGCAGCATGCTGGTATTTGAAATGATGTAATATTGCCATATGCCTACTGTGCTTAAAGGACTACGTTCTCCTCTTCATTGTACACAGCAGGTTTCTGGATTTTGATTCTCATTTCATCTACAGCACATGAAAGGGATGTCAATGGGACATCGGGAGGCTGGGGTGTGCAAAAAATAAGACTGAGACAATGGGAACTTGACACTTTTAGAGAGATCAGAAGATCATTTAAGGGATCTGCATTGCAGATCAAAATGCAATGTTTAGCTCCTGTAGCAGACGTGCTTGGAAATGCAGCAGATGGTGACTTTTGCACAGAACTATTGGTTCTATGAATTATGCACATGTAAGTTCTGATCTCAGATACAATGAAATTACTCCAGATTTGTGCTGATGTAACTGAGGTGATAACCCGACGCATTCAATTTAAAATATGTAGTATTTGTGCTATTTACAGCTCAAAGCTCATATGTTTGAAGAGAGGCAAGATGAGTGAGGTAATAGCTTTTATTGGATCAGCTTCTACTGGTGAGAGAGACTGGCTTTCATGCCACATGGAGCTCTTCGGGTCCTCAAAAAATTTTTTTGTTTTATTCTCTCTCTTACCAGTAGAAATTGGTTCAATAAAAGATATATTACCTCACCCACCTTGTGTCTTGAATACCCTGGGACTGACGCAGCTGTATCTACATTGCATATATCAATTAAAGTTAAAGAGGCAGTTCAGTGTGTTGCTGGGTAAGGCCAATATAAGTTGACTTAATGTTTTTACTTCTAATGCTTGTTTTTAGCTTGTCATGGAGATATTATTTCTCATAATGAAAAATAAAAAATTAATTATATGAAAATAATCATTTAAAGATCTGGCTATATCCATAATACGATTCAAAGTTCTGCACACATGTTTATTCAGCTAAAGACAGAAGTAGTGAAGGAGGTGGCAAATGCAAGGAGGAAGCAGCATCTTTCATCATTACAGTATTACTGTGCCCTGAATGCACTGCAGTACAGGAAGAGAATTGCAATGATGGAACCTATGCTAGGATACACTCAAGGACAGGTATGTACAGTAAAGCCAGGATAGTGGAAACACCACTTAAAGGGACATGTCTCTGGGATGACATAGAATGGGGGTGGGCAATAATTTTTAATTGGAGGCCACTCCAAGATTTTGGTGAGTGGTCAAGTGCTCCACTTTTCTATGGAGAAGGTGCGGGGTCTGGGACGGGTTGGGTGCAGAAGGGAGCTTGGAGTAGGGGACTAGGATGCCGGAGAGAGTGTGGGGTTTGAGAGGGAGTTTGAGTGAAGGAGGAGGTTGTGATCTGGGCCAGGGGTTTAGGGTGCAGGGGCCGAGGGGGAGTATGGGTGCAGGAGAGGATTCTGGCTGGGGGGAGAACTGTAGGGTACAGAGGGTTTGGATGGTGACCTGGCACAGAAGGGGTGGTGACCTGAAGTAGGGAGCTTGGGGGAGGGTGGGACTGGGGTGTCAGAGGCAGGCTGTGGCTGGGAGGCATTTTCCTAACTGGCTCCCAGCCAGCATCCCTGCAGGACCCCGAGACAGGCTACTGTCTTCCGCAGCCCCAGGCTGCTCAAAATGGCTGGCTACTCCTGTGGCTCTCTGCTCCGGGTGTCGAGGGGAGGGGGAGGATTTATGCCCTTCCCCTAGAAAAATCTCTCAGCTACCATTGGTTGGTTTCCATGAAGCCTCCCCCTCCCCCTGGTGCCTGGATCAGAGACCCACAGGGAGCAGCCGGCCGCTTAAAGCAACATGGGGCTGCTCTGAAGTAACTGGCTGTTCCGTGCCTGAGGGTCCCAGCAGGGCAGCCTGAGGCAGGATCCGGTGGCCTGATAGGCCATATGTTGCCTGTCCCGGCATAGAAGGAGTTTTGGTAGCTGACACGTGAAAATAGGGAAAACCTTTTCATAATGTAAAATGTTGTGCTGTCATTTTTATTCTGTGTGAACCTGTAGATTTCCTTCCTGTATTCAAAGGACAGGCATAGTAAGCCAAATTTTTCAGGGCCTCACTCAGGTTGTACTTTATTTGTGGTCAAATAGTTGGACAGTAAGCTATTCATAACCAAAATTAGAACACATGCAAAATCGGCACATTCTGGGCTGACTGGCCTGGCCACTAAACTGTCATCACAACAAAATTTACTCCCATGTCATTGTTCGCTTTGTGTTTATAAGCTTACCTGTGTGACAGTTTACTTCCCTGCGTGAGGTATTCAGCATGAGTCTAGTGTGAACAGGAAGCGGAACATGTGTTGGAAAGTAAGAGAGATCATGTAATCAAGTGGGTTGAACACGAGGGTAGGAGATCGTATGTACTAATCCTTGCTTAGCCAGTGATTTGCTGTGTGACATTGGCCAAATATGCCCGTTTCCAAGTCCATAAAATGTGACGACAATTCTAAAAACCTACTTCTCAGGCGTGTTGGGAGGATTCATTGATTAATATTTGTACAGCACTTTGGCTCTATTTTAAGGTCTGTTCACATTGACAGAATGATGTCAAGGGTCCTTAATGTAAATGAGAACCAGGACCTGAAACTACTGAGTGTAAATAACTCTATACCAAAGGTTGACAAACTATGCATATCCCCCACAGGCGTGTGGAGGAACGTTTTGGGGCATGGTTGGAGCCTGGGCCAGCCACAACTAAGGATTGAGAGGGAGCACCACCCAGCTTTGCCTGCTGGCCTGGGGCCTTGGCCCCTGAGTGCAGGTTTGACCGTGACCTCGCCCTTGCCCCCACCCTCTGCTATGCCCCGGCCTTGGCTCCCTTACCCTGTCTGCATCTCCTCTCCCCACCTCCGCCTTGCAGAGCTGCAGCCCTGCTCCTGGCTCCAGAGGTATAATAATCTCCACCTGTGCAAAGGGGGGGTAACCTAAGAATTCTCCACCCCCCCTTACCCCAGTAGCGGGAGTGTATTCTTGGCACAGGTGTCAATCACAGCAGGGGATTTTTCCATGGCTAAAAACAAATGGTGATCCCTCTTGTCTAGAGTGAGTAGTATTTCCTCTTCGTTTCTCCTCCTGGGCTGGTGCAGCAAGCACTTCTCTTGCCTGTTTCAATCTTCTTTAACCACTGTGGCATCTCTGCAAAATAACACAAGTCATTCCCACTCATCTGCTTGTATAGAAACTAAGGGCCAAGCTGGATTCATGGATGTAGGGTGCCTTACGTGGTAATGTCTTGTTTCTGTGGCAGTGCAAAGAGCCAGGCCAGCCAGAAGCCAACTCTATATATTTTAGAGTGTGTCTGTCTGTCTGTGAGTCCATTTGTTCAAGAATTCCTCCTAAACGGTAAAAGCTAGGACAGCGGTCCCCAACACGATGCCCACGGGCGGGGCATTTGTGTGTGCCCACCAAGTGCCCGGGGCTGGCCCTGCCCCAGGCACGTGGCTCATGCGCGGTGCCAGCCCCGGGTGCATGGCACATGGGGAGCGCTGGCCCCAGGCGCACAGCGAATTGGCTGCCGTGCCCCCGGGCACGCAGCTATGGGGGGGTGCCGGATCTGGAGGGTGCCGGCTCCAAGCTTGCGGCGAATGGGCGGCCCCGCCCGTGGCCACGTGGCGCATGGGGATGCGGGCCCCAGGCACGTGGCTCATAGGGGTGTGGCGTATGCACGGCCCCGCCCCCGGGCGCGTAAGTGTCCCTGCCCTCTGGCGCCCGGCAGCTCCAAATGGTTGAAGACCACTGAGCTAGGACCACAAAATTTGTTATGCAGCTTCATCTTCTCCTAACTTAAAGCAAGGTCATTAGACTGTAAAAATTAATTTCGAAAGAACGCGGCTTGAGTCTGGACGCAGGGGAAGTTTTTTCGGGAAAAGGCTACTTTTCCCGAAAAAACCCCTGAGTCTGGACACAGCCCCAGAGAGTGGCTAGCTGGGGCTGGGATTCGCCATCTTGCCTGCTAGTACACCAGGTAAGTAGTCCCCCTGCCCCGAACCCTTTTCCCCGCCCAGTCATTGGCCACAGCATTGGGGGGGGGGTGAAAGAAGGCCCTGCCAGATGTGGAGCCCCTCCTAACCCCCCCCCCCCCAACTCTCATTCCTCCCTTTCCCCCTACGTTCCCAGCCCACTGCCCTGATCTCCTCCACATTGATTCCTGTACCTCCCAGGCTCCCTGCCTCCCCCCCACCCCCATCCTCCAGGTCCTGCCCTGATTCCTGCACCCCCCCACACCGCCAGCCTCTTGCCCTGAAGAACCTAGGCAATGCCAGGTGAGTATTCTAGTAGACTTATAAGATGCTGCAAAGTGCCTATCAATTATCTGTACTATAAGTTATCCATATTAATCAGTCACCTCAAATATGTGCACTTTGGGTTTCATGTTTCCAAGGAGAGAGTGAGAATCAGGCTTAGCATATTGGAAATAATTTGGTGAGAGGAGCAACTGTTAGTGTCTATATGTGATAGCTTCTTCATGTGCATGGAGATGGGTGTAAGTAAAGATATGGGATATAACATGAACACATAGTTAATGCATGAATGGTGTTTGATTGTTTAGTAGTGAATTAACAATAGGTTTTATGTGTTACCATCTCACGCAAGAGCTGCTAACTAAAATAGCCTCACTAAACTCTACTTAGGAGGAGCAGTCAGTCAGAATGGGTAGGATTTGTTTTCCTTGCCCCTTATCCCTGTCTTCCATAGCGATCATCTGATTACAACTGGTTTACGAACACAGATGCCAGTGAGGGTCATCTCAGGCCATGCCAACACTAGGAGTACGTAGGTGATATAACTATATGGGTGTACTGTACCAGCAAAGCTCCTGGTATGGACACAGCTTATACCAGCAAAACTGCGCTTTTACCAATATAGTTAGTTCCAGTCTCTCACGCTCTACCCCAGTGAAACAAGCTACACTAGTAAACACACAGTTTTATTGGTATAACTGCATCTACAGTAGGGGCTTCTGCTGCCACAGTTGTGTTGGTTAGGGATCACACATCTTTACATCCCTGATGTAGACCTGGCCTAATAAACATATTTAAGGGTAAAATCCTGGCCCCTGCTTATGTAGCAGTCTGGGGCAGATTAGTGTGTACTGCCACATAACTGAGTTCTGCACAATGCTCACAAATCTGGAGGATGGAAGAGGGTGACATGGCTCTTCAGGCCCGCTAACAAGTTTATTTGCAATTCAACTGTCTGTAGCCACCGAACTTTATTTTTGAGAGGCGGAGGAAAAGAGGTAGGAAGGAAAGGTTGGTGTTTTAATAAGGCCTTAGATTTGAAAAACAGCCTCTGACCTCAGTCACCACAGGGCCTATTTCAGCACCTGTTCCCTCCTCTCCCCCCATCCATTATTTGATTGTCAAACCTTTCTTAGATAATTTCCAGAATACCCTTATTCTATTTTTCAGATTAACTTTTTTAAGAAGGGAGCAGAGATGTTTTCCAAAAGAATGGACAGCTTTTTATCATCAGTTTCAAACATGGTTCAAAGGTAACACAATGCTTAGGTTTCAGTTTGGTTTTCTGTATTTATTTGTGTTAAATTCAAATGGGATTACTAACATCCTTCTGTGCCTGGCTGCGGGCTTACTCTACACAGAGCCCAATCCTAGAGTCCTTGCTCAAGGGAGGAGTTCTGGTGATGGGCTGCAGGATTCAACTAATAAGAGTGGTTTGAATTTTTTATTTCATTTGCACTTTACTGTGTGAAAGAACAATTGGG
Organism: Pelodiscus sinensis; assembly: GCF_052426305.1. NCBI lineage: Eukaryota > Metazoa > Chordata > Testudines > Trionychidae > Pelodiscus > Pelodiscus sinensis. The sequence continues at coordinate 99,486,577 of NC_143052.1, forward strand.
TAGGAAGCTGTATGTGTACAAAAGGAATCTACCATCTATGCATTGCAGACAATATGTGCAGAGCAGAGAGGTTTTTTTTTTAAATAGCAATTGAGGCTCTTTGAATAAAGCCCAAATATCATACATTAAATGTAAGCCCAGTTTTAAAATCTGGGTACCTTTTAAAGGATATCCAAAACCCTATCTTTGGATATACAAATCAGCATTTAGGAGCATAAAGACTGTGTGTAAACACCTAGCTCCCTTCACGAGCACAGAAATTTGGGAGTTGAGCATTTAGGTTTTAAAAATGGTGTTTTGTATGTGATGTCACTGAAAAACTTTTTACTGAGGAAAAGTATATTCTAATCCAAGAACCCTAGTCAACTTATTTTAATAGCATTGCTTTCTATAATGATTGATTTGATTTGCATTTTATAATAGTTTAGGGCCTGATGTAAAGCCTATTTAGTATTAATAAATATTAATATTATGATAAAGTCCTGATTATGATTGGTGTCCCATTGTGCTTGATACTGAACAAACATAGAAGAAAAACAATCCTTACCCTAGTGATCTCATAGTCTACATTGAAATTGGTGGGTGTCTTTCCGTTTAGCTCAGTGTATTTTGTATCAGGCCCTTACTGAATAGTTTCCTAATTTTGTCCTCACGTATTTTGCAAATGTTTCTTTCCTTGCATTTCTAATGGAGATGGAAATTGGTTTCTTCATAGTTAATGCTCACTAAACAAGAACTTGACAGTCCTGAAAACATTTTAAAGCTTATATTCTAACTGGGACAGATTAGAGAATGCGCTAAACAGACTTTTTAAGTGGGACATTAGATTGTAAAAAGCAAATAAAACTGGAACCCTTTTTAACAAAAATCATATCCAAATCCCTGCCTCTTCTGTGCTCAGTGGCCTTCTAAATATAAATTCATGCAAGATCAAAGGTAATAAATAATGTGGTATATGTACTAGAAAGGAGTTACCTTACCAGAATTGACCACTGGTTCATTTACTCTGGCATCTTGAATGTGATAGTGATTAGTGCTAGCTGGTTCAAAGGAAGGGTTAAACTCCTTTTAAGGCACTTGCTCAACAGTTTTATACTCTACCAAGTAAGGATATTAAATTTCGAGTAATTGACTAATCGAATAGTCAATGCAATTTGCACGAACTATTTGATTAATCGATAGGGCATCTCCGCCTTTGAAGTGTAGCAACAGCCCCTAGGGCTTCAAAGGCAGAAGTGTTGCGGGGAGCATGGGGTCTGCAGGGCAGTCCCCCACTGGCCCCATGCTCCCCACAGTGTTTCAAAGCAGCAGCACCATGTGGAGCCCGGGGTCAGCTGGGGACTCCCCTGCTGACCCCAGGCTCCGTGTGGCGCTGCCACTTTGAAACACTGTGGGAAGCCTAGCATCAGGCTCCATGCAGTGTTTCAAAGCGGCAGTGCTGCGTGGAGCCCCGGGTCAGTGAAGGAGTCTCCAGCTGATTCTTGGTTCCATGCGGAGCTGCCGCTTTGAAACGTTGCATGGAGCTTGGTGCACATGGTGTTTCAAAGCAGCAGCACCATGTGGATCCTGGGACCAAACCCCGGGCTCCATGTAGTGCTGCCACTTTGAAGTACCCCTTCTCTTTCCCCCTCTTGCTGCTTCTTTCTTTATAGAGGCAGCAAGGGCTGGGGGGAAGCGACTAGTCGACTAGACTGTGGATTATCCAATGATAGTCGAGTCTTTCACATACCTAATACCAGGATTGGAAAATTTGTTCCGTATCCTCATGCTTCAGGAAATAAGTTGATAGTCATAATTTTATACATTAACTAGTTCATAGAAGTGTCTAATTATTTTTCATTCTCACTAAGCCATTCTATAAAATCTTGCAACAGTGAATTCTCTTTGCAGTTTGCACAAAATATTTTTCTTTTTCAGCTTCAATTTTTCTGCCTTTTAGCTTCCAGTGAGCACCTTTTTTGTTCCTGAATTGCTGGAAAAGGCATATAAAAAGCATGTGACTTGCTTTCTCTAAACTTCCTTATTTTATATATCTTTTTCCTACTTTGGCTTACTTTTATCCTTTCCACACTGAACAGTCCTTACAAAGATCCTTTCCTGTGCTTCAAATCATTCTTATAGGCTAAAATTAATTTTTAAAATTCCCCAGAGATAGCATGTACCTTCTGTTTATGAGATGCTAGAATGTTTTGTCTCTAGTCTATACAGTAGATTTGTTTATATGGAGCATTTCCCATGCTCTGGTTAAGACCATAGAACCGTGGTGTCCAACAAGTTCTGAAGCTGTAGCCGCTGTAGCCTCTGAGGCTATGTCTACACTACAGAGTTTTTGCGGAAAAACAGCTGTTTTTCCACAAAAACTCGCGGAGCATCCATACCTCAAGTGCATTTTTGCGCAAGAGAATCAACAGAACAGAGGGGTTTTTGCATGATTGGTATTTCTCTTTCTATGAAGAAGAAGCCTTTTTGCAAAAGAGTTCTTTCACAAAAAGGCACGTGTGGACGGGGAAGAGTGGGATTTTGCACAGAAAGAGGAAAAAGCACAGGTGCTCCAGTAGCCATTGTATATCAATCAGTGCTTACTTTCGATTGTGCCATTTCTCTTCCAGAATTTGATCTGAGGAAGTGGGTCTGGCCCATGAAAGCTCATCACCTAATAAACTATCTTGTTAGTCTTTAAAGTGCTGCATAGTCCTTTCTTTTGTGTCAGCAAGATCAGACTAACACGGCTACATCTCTATTACTATTCTACTTTTGAGAGAGCATTCATGCAGTCTGGACGTTCACTTTCGCAAAAGTGCATCGCTTTTTCTATGTGCTTTTGCAATGTGGTTGCACTTATGTGCAAGAAGTTTTTGCAGAAGATCTCTTGACATAGCCTGAGTGATCTATATTTTTCGGTGCCCAAACTGGATGGGCTTAGGAGATGCCAGCCTTTCCATCCCACCCCACTGCACCCTGCATCTGGGAGGAGAAAAGCCCTAGGAGCCCAGAAGATCTCCCCTGAAAGGAAACCCAGCATGATGTCCTGTGGAAAGTCCATTTAGAGAGATAAAACATCTCTTAGGGGGAGAAAAAAATTAACGTTGCCTCAATCGCTACTCTTTAAAAAAAACCATTAAGCAATACTGTTCTAAGCATAGAGAGTAATTTCATTAGAGCAAGAAGCAATGGAGTTAAATTGCAGCAAGGGTGGTTTAGGTTGGACATTACAAAAAAACTTGCTAACTGTCAGGGTGGTAAAGCACTAGAATAAATTGCCTAGGGAGGTTGTGGACTCTCCATCATTGGAAATGTGTAAGAGCAGGTTAGATAGGCTTCTGTCAAGGATGTTCTAGCTGGTGCTTGGTCCTGCCGTGAGGGCAGAAGACTGGACTTGATGACCTCTCAAGGTCCCTTCTAGTTCTAGTGTTCTATGATACATTATTTAAATTATATTTAAACATGAATCTAAGCATCAAGTTCCTTACACTGACAAATTTTAAAACTGACACACTTTAAAATAGATTTGAATGTTAATTCAGATTGTATCACCCATCCTTAAACCTCACATGGTGAGGTTGAAGGGAACACAGCTGGGTGTGGGGGTGCCAAACTCAGCAGCCTGATCTACCCCAAAATGCCCACCCAAACTGGCAGCCATGGTTAAGGGGCAGATCTAGCCGAGCTATGAACACCCCTAGGCAGCATCACACCAAAGCCCTCGCAGGAGGCAAAGGGCAGGCAGTTCTAAGCACTGCTCTAGCTCTGCCGTTGGCAGCGGTTTTCTAGTGCCCCTCGCTCACAAATCCACAGCACCACCCACCGTTACTGCTCTGAGCCCTCCAATGCAGCCACCTCAGGGCTGGAGCATGCCAGCTGCCGAACAGCACAGAGCAAAGCTGCCCTACGGTTTGGGATGGGAAGAGGAGGCCTGTATAACAGATGGGTTCAGTGCTGACCCCAAATTGGGAAGTCTTAGTAACGAGCCATTGCAAAGAAGAGTTATAATGCTATGTAACAATGAATATGCTGCTTGTCAGTCAGATCCTGCTTAACTTGGACTAAAATGCAATGTTCTCTGTCCAGGTTACTGTCACTACTATGACCCCCCCCAAAGAACAGCAGCAACTACAGAAGCCGTAAGTTTTAGTCTCCTCGCAGGCAGCAGATCAAGTGTAGGGTTGTGGTCTCAGTAATGGAAGAACTGGCCCTAAATGCAGTTGAAGCAGCTGCTTGCTCTCTGGCTCAGGTAGGCAGTCGTCAGCTCTATGGATGCCATCTCTCATGTGGGGTGTAGGATTATTTTGAGTATTTGTTAGGCCTTTTAGGCATTAAAGGAGCTCCTGCTGCCTCTCAGTCTGAGGTTTCATGCGCAAGCAGTGAGGGAACCCCACATAGCAGAAGTGCAAACATTAGAAGAAACATAAATGAGATACGCAGTTCCAGATTATTTTCTTTTTATAAGCTAAATGACAGCTATCTGATAGCTCCTCGCCATCTATGGGCGCAGTCAATAACTCCTGGAGGGCTTGGAAAAGGGAATAAAAAAATCATATGTTTGGTGCCATTACAGTTTTTCTGAAAGGCGGGGAATGCCTTCTAGCATATCATCCTTGTGAGACGCCTACCTAGATATAGAAGACTGACTATTCAGTCTAATGCCTTCAGCCTGTGTTTTGGAAATGGCCTTCCATAGATGAAAAAGGGAAGAATTTTTCCTTCATTCCATCTAAACAGCATCTCACTGTAGGGCAGTGTTTCTGAAAGTGTTCCACGGAATCACTTAGAGAAACACATTCACTGGCCGCCTCAGTTTGTTTATGTACCGGCGCAGCGGCCACAGAGCCTCGCGGCTCCCATTGGCTCTGTTTTGTCCTTTGCAGCCAAGAGGAGCAGCAGGAGGTGGTGGCCTGGCCCACGTTGCTTCCCACGGCTCTCCTTGGCTGCAAAGGACAAAAGGGAGCCAATGGGAGCTGCGAGGCTCCGTGGCCGCGGTGCCGGTACATAAACAAACTGGGGCGGCCAGTGAATGTGTTTCTCTAAGTGATTTCGTGGAACACTTTCAGAAACCCAGCTCTAGGGGATGTGAAATGATATAAGTATTGTGACATTCCTCTGTAGTACTGGATTTATAATTCTGTTAGTTGTAGAACCTGCTCTCTACTTGTTAGGACAATCCAAGTAACAGTTACACAACTCAGGTCTAGCTTTACCTCCTTTTTCCATATGATGACCTCAGCAAAGTGGAAGGCCACTTTTGGTATTCCTCAGCAACAGCTACCAAAACGTCAGAAGGCCGTGAAAGTCCCATTTTTGGCAACCAATCATAAGGAATCCCCTTATTTATTTTATTTTTCTTCGAATACAGGCTTATAAGACCATTTTGACCCTAATGTTATTAATAGTGCTCCATAGTAAACCCATGTTTTAATAGAAACTGCTTTTTTCTTTCCTATTTTGAAAACAGTGATCTTCCTTGTTCGTTTAGGCTACATCTAGACTGCAGTCCTCTTTCAAAAGAGGCTTTTTCGAAAGATACAACCAGTACTTTTGAAAAAGCAAGCCGCTTTTTCGCAAGAGAGCACCCAGGCAGTCTGGATGCTCTCTTTTGAAAAAGCACAGTTTGCATTACATAGCGCCTTTTTTCGAAAAAGCACTTTCAAAAAAAGGCGTTATTCCTCGTAAAAGAAGGTTTTCCTCTGTCAAAAAAACTGCCACGTTCTTTCGGTTTACTTTTGAAAGAACGCGGCAGCAGTATAGATGCAGGAGAAGCTTTTTAGAAAAAAGGCCACTTTAAAAAAAAAAAAAAAAAAACCTGTAGTCTAGACACACCTTTAGAGTGACTCTGGTTAGAATCAGCCCCAGCTGATGCCTGGAGCCCCTGAGAAATAGCCTATACTAGGGAAATTCTCAGCAGAATAGGCCTGACAGACCTGATGATCAGGAAGTGGGGGGTGCAGGAAAGTGATATTAAGTCACCTATGTCCCCTAGGTGAGCATGACACTGTTGTGGTGCACCTGGGAATCAAGGCCATTGTGTCTCATTTTTAGGTAGCCACCATTTTTATAACTGAGGAAGAATATCATCAAACTTACCCTGTGGTTCTTCAAGGCTTTTTTGGTCTGGTCAGCACCACGCAGAAGGTCAATCAGACCCACAACTGCTTCCTGACCGACCCCAGAATGGCTCTTTGGGCTGGAGGGATGTCTGACTAAATAGGACCTTCTAACTGGGGCAGATGAAGGCATTGCAGAGGCAAGACATTTGATCTTATAGGACATCTGATTGGTCTGTCACTATTGCTCAGGGCATGGAAACCAGCTGAAATGAAACATTGCCTTCTGACTGGCTCAAGCATCTGACTAAAAAGAAGGTGTAGAGATAGTATAGTAGCACACAGACTTCTTAGCGCTCTATCCTGGGATGAGGCATACCTGGGAGGTCGACAAATGCCTTTGATATCAACCGCGGAGCGTCCAGACTACCGCGCTGAGCCGACAAACAGCTGATTGGCTCAGCGCGGCAGCCATGTAAATTTAAATGAAGCGGCGATTATTTAAATCGCCGCTTCATTTTCCTATGCCGGGTAGTCTAATCTACATGCCTCTGGCGACAGAGGCAGTCTAGATGTACCCCAAGTCTGCTTTCCAAGTCATACATATGTGGGAAATTTTGTTATTTTAAACTTATTGCAAAAGTGAAAGACTTGACTTCACTGCTTGAAAAGGGACACTGTAAAAAGGAAAATTGAAATAAAAAAACCTTATTGATGTTTCCAATGAGAGTGTTACAATGGAAATAATTTTTAAAATCTACTACTCAAGATTTATTCTGCCAATTTCCCTTTTTTTCATTTCTTTAATATTGAACAATGAATCTAGATAGTCAGTTTCACTATTGTTCAGTCTGTCACTTGCAGTAACCAGTACAGCAAGATTATGGTTTCTAGTAATGCAGGGGGATCATTGAATCCACTCTCCCCTCTTGTTTTTTCCAGTGATTTTTTTTTAAAGTCTATTCATAAAGGGTTTTGGGGGTTCCTACTAAAAAAGAGAACTTAAGTCCCCCCCCCCCCCCCCCAATCATTTGCATTTATTTAAGTAGCAATTTCTTGTATTATTCCTCCAAGACCTCTGTAGATAAATCAGTTATGGCAACTTCAGATTCGGTAATAGTCATATGGAGTAACATTCAGGTGACTAAATCATGGAAGTCCACTCAGTAGTCCTATTTGTGAATAAGGGTGAAAAATCTGGCCCAGTGAATTCAGGCCTGTGTGAGGCTATGTCTAGACTGCAGGTTTCTTTCAGAAGAAGCTTTTCCGGAAGAGATCTTCCAGAAAAACGTCTTTTGAAATAGAGCGTCCACACAGCAAAAACCGCATTGGAAAAGCAATCTGCTTTTTTGAAAGATAGCATCAACTTTGATTGGACACTATCTCACATTTAAGTTGTGATTACTGTGGACAGAGCGGCTACCAGGGCACCTGTGCTTTTTCCTGGAGGCCTCTTTTTTCAGGGAAAAAAACCCCCTCTTTCCCATCCACACACGCCTTTTTCCGAAAGAGTTCTTTCGGAAAAAGGCTTTTCCCCCGTAGAAAGAGGTTTACCGGTGTTGGAAAACCCCCTCTGTTCTTCTGACTTTCTGTCAAAAGAACGCAATTGCAGTGTGGACATAAGTGTGTTTTTTCTGGAGAAATGACCGTTTTTCTGGAAAAACTCTGCAGTGTAGACATACCCTGACTGTTGGAGGACTCTGCTGCCTTTCTGTATGCTTACAGCTGCCACTAGAACATTTCTGAAAGTGGGTAGCTCACTACTGAAAGGCTCTGATCAACTAATCACTGGTTCAGTGACAGGAACTCCAATTACTCACGCAGTTCTCAGAAAAAGCAAAACCATTTCTATGAAAGGTGAGACACATTATTATAAAGCCCAGCAGGAACATTACTAGGAACCTACCAAATTAGTCTTAACAACTGCATCTGTTTGCTCAACTTCAGTCAAAATACATATACACAGAGCTGTTTGGCTGCTAAAAGCTTTCTTTGTATCTCTCTCAAAAAAAAAAAAAAGCCTGATTTTCATGGTTAATGTTAGTATTTTGCAGTCTCTTCGCCTCAGTTTCATTCCACTCCTGCCCTCTCCCCCTCAACCCTTTCCCTTCTCTTTCCAGGTTGCTTTCCCCTCCTAACTAAACTCCTCCCTCACTCCCTGCCTGCAAAACAATTAAACTGAGGAGCCTATGTTCTACTTGTGTATTCCATCCCTTCCCCCACTCTTTGCCTGTTATGTCTGTTTAGACTAATTTCTTTGGACTGTGTACTATGCTGTTTGTGCAATGTCCAACCACAATGGGCCCCTTTCTTGACTGTTCCTAGGGCACTATTATGACAAACAGAAAATAATATGCCATCATTTCATGCTCTTTGGTCATTTTCGTATCTCAGATCACGCCCTCCTTTAAAGTGTTTGAGAAACAAAAGAGCCATCCTTGGTACAAACAGTACACATTCCAAGAGAAAAACATACGGACTGTTTGAAATGCATTCACAGTAAATGCTGTTTTCATAGAACTATGGTTAATGTGTTTGTACAGTACGCCTACAAATAAAGTAGCTGCCAAGTGCACATTTTCTTAAATACCCAGAATTTCAGGACAACCATTAAGTGAAGAACCTGGTGATACTGTCACTACCAAATTGAAAACACAACCTTGCCTGTGTTGTTTACATTTTCAGTGTCTCTTTAGCAGATGGATCTTGTTTCTGTAGTCCCAGATAAATTTATTTGGAGCAATTCCTTACTCTTTATTCCTTCCTTCCTTCCTGTACTAACTGACCAAATGCTCACGTATATTTTTCTTGTTAAATCCATGTAAAACTCTACTTTTTCTTTGCACTACTCCAAATCAGCAGGGAACCCTGTGCAAACACTTTTTGTGCATTTAATTCAGCTGTGCCTCAGTAACATACGATGTATTTAACAAATATTTTTGTTCTTGCAGGATTACACATTAGATGTGTCCCTGTGTAAACTGACAGTGAAACAGCTTTGATTTTTCTAGCATACAGAGAGAGTTGGATGCTGAAGCTGAAGCTATGCGTGTGTCCCAGCAGGACTTGCTTTCAGTTAATGAGTCTGTTTACACTCCGGATTCTGATGTCACCTCACCAGCTATCAACAGAAACCTGATTCAGAAGGCTGGCTACCTTAATCTTAGAAAGTAAGGATAGACTGCCTTGTTTGTCTGTTGCCAGGTGGCTGATTTCTGCATTATCTCTACCAGGCAAATTCTAGGAGTAAAATTTTCAGAAGTGCTTGAATGCTTTCAGAGCCACATCTCACTGAAAGTTAGGGAGGGTAAGACTCAAATGATTTAGGCGTTTTTGAAAATTTTATCTTTCAGTTTCTAAATCACCTTAAAGTGGGATTTAGGAGCCTAAGACATTTAGGGGCTTTTGAAAATCTTCCCCTGTGTGGGTTTTCCCTCTTCTTGAATTCACTTGCAAGCCTGAATTCATGCATTTGAGAGTCTAAAAATGAAATGTGATGTTGGATTGAGCTCTGCAGCTCATTGGAGTCTCGAAGACTTGGGACCAGGAGGTTGTGTCTCTGTTATAGGTGAATGAAAATGCAGTACTGCTTACAAGGAAGAGCTAGATTTTGTACTTGATATAGATTTTAGGGCTTTTACCACATACTTCTCATTACACTGATAGGAGTTGAATAGAGAAACCAGGTCCATAGAATTGAGCATAAACCACACTGGAATTCAATCCTGCAGAGTTATTTTACTGAGGATTTCAGTGGGAGTTCTAGAGTTATGGAAGAGCAGCAAAGGTAGATGAGGTCTGATTACTGTGTCTTCAAAGTAACTTAAATGTCACTTTCCATTTAATTTGAACAGTTTGTGTTTAACTGGATTACAAATATTGTGGTTTGACAGGAGCATAAGAAATGGGTTACCACATTGCATAAATGACTTCATAGAAGGATGTATTTTCAGTATAAGATTCTACTTGTAAAAGTGTAATTTTTCACAATTTATGCCCATTTGTGTTGAAATTTCTGTTGTTTCTGCTCTCACAAGTACAGTAGAACCTCAGAGTTACGAATTGATGGGTGAACCACACACCTAATTTGGAACTGGAAGTTCACAAACAGACCGCAGCAAAGATGAGACACACAAAAAAGGACAATACCCCCCCACACACACTCCTGCCCACAAACCAAACCCCGAATACAATATAGTACTGTTACTTTTTTTTCTTTTAATATTTGACAAGGTAGGGAAACTGTTTCTGTGTTTGTTTGAATTTAAAGTCAGATGGTTAACAGCAGTATTTTCTTTCTGCGGAGCATAGTTTCAAAGCTATCTTAAATCAATAGTCAGTTGTAAACATTTGGAAGAACAACCAGAACATTTTGTTCAATTATGAACAACTTCCATTCCCAAGGCGTTCATAACTCTGAGGTTCTACCATATCTCCTTTTTTTATAGAGTATGATTACATCCCATGCAGCCTTATTTCATTAGTTCACCATAAACCTTCTGCTGTACCATAAACCTTTTGCTGTTCAGTAGCTAGGAAGTACTGCAGATGACGGCTCATTTTAAACTGGGATCATTGAAAACCAATTAACCCTTCAGCTTGCCTTAAGGATAAGTTTCCTCTGTGGACTGGTATCTTTGACATGTTTGTTGAAACTTGGTTTACAGTTAACAAAGATCCGTGCTTAACAATACGGCTCATCTCTGCATCTGCAGCAGGGCTTGCTCAGAGTTTGGCAGGGGTGGGTTCTGATCCAAAATAATTTAATTGGGAGTTATTTTTAAATATAAATACTATGTTAACTAGTCTTGATATTGTGTGTTCCCTATAGTAAAACAGGCTTGGTGACTACAACCTGGGACAGACTCTATTTCTTCACTCAAGGTGGAAACCTGATGTGCCAGCCCAGAGGAGCAGTAGCCGGAGGACTGATTCAGGACCTGGATAACTGCTCTGTAATGGCAGTGGACTGTGAAGACCGACGATACTGCTTTCAGATCACCACGCCTACAGGCAAATCGTATGGGCCACATATTTTCTGTTAGAGAGCTACAAATCATGTTCAGTGTACCAAATGGAGCTTCAGAATGCCTGTTCACCATGTTAACAGAGATTCCTAGGAATGGCCATTGTAACTAAGCTGGATTTCCAGCATAACTCTGACATACAGGAAAATCATATTGTTTGGACATTTAAATCAAGTGCCCCCATTGCATAAATGACTTGTGTCATTTAGGAATAGGGTGTTCACACAACTTGGGGGCTGCTGGCTGCTAACAGAGGAGCACAGTTTAGTTGTCTGAGTGCAGGACTTTAGTGTCAAGTATTCCTGAATAACGCCAGTTCTGCCATTAAATGCCTCTGTCGATTTATGATAGCTCAGTTGTGTGTGCACTAAGGCTGTGTCTAGACTACATGCTTCTGTCAGCAGAGGCATGTAGATTAGACACATAGGCAAAGGCAAATGAAGCCGCGATTTAAATGATCGCGGCTTCATTTACATTTACATGCCTGCCGCGCTGAGCCGACAAAGAGCTGATCAGCTGTTTGTCGGCTTGCGTGCTAGTCTGGACGCTCCCCTGCCGACATCAAAGCCCTTTGTCGGCAGCCCCATTATTCCTCGTGGAATGAGGTTTACCGGGGCTGCCGACAAAGGGCTTTGATGTCGACGGGGAACGTCCAGACTAGCGCGCGAGCCGACAAAGAGCTGATCAGCTGTTTGTCGGCTCAGCATGGCAGCCATGTAAATGAAGTCGCGATCATTTAAATCGTGGCTTCATTTGCCTTTGCCAAAACAACAAATCTACATGGCTCCGTCGACGGAGCCATGTAGTCTAGACGTACCCCAAATGTGAATACTGACTTACCTACCTCACCGTGCTGTGCAGGCTGAAGTACTTGTCAGTATCACTACCATTAGTGCAGAGCAGGAGTCCAAAATAACCCTGTGATTAAGGCTGTGACAGGCGTGACTTTTTTTGTTGCAGAACTTGCAGCTGTGGTTTAAAACTGCAGTGTTCCGCGTGGTCCATTCATATACCACAGAACACATGCACACAAAAATAGAAATAGGTACATGGCCACGCAAGCTGCAGCACCTTCTGCCAAGGTATGCAGCCTGCCTTTCCCAGCAGAGCAGAAGCCCCCAAGAGACAGAGTCCCCTACCTGCCTCTCAAAGCCAGCATGACAGATGGGCAGCTGGGTCAGGCTTACAAAACTGACATTGCAGCTTGCAAAACTGAGTCAGTGATATTGCAACCTGGCGCACACAGTTGCAACACCACTCAAATGCATGGCAGCTATAGAAAGCTGTGGTGTGTATTTCAAAGTTGCCATTTGCCCAGTGAAATCATGGCTTTTGAATTTCTTACAGCCTTACTTATGATACAGAATCATAGTAGTTAAGTGAATTTGAGATTTGAGTCCACCCCCTTGAAACTGTGTTTGAAGGGAGAATGAATGCATGTATCATTGTTAGAAGAAATACAAATGTATTTGTGTTTTAGGGGGATAACCCTTCAAGCAGAGAGTAAAAAAGAATATGAAGAGGTAAAATATTTAACAGGTTAACATTTTTACTCTCTTATACGCTAAAAAGTTTGGAGCATTCAGTTTCTTTTCTCCATACAGTGGATATGTGCAATTAACAACATCTCCAGGCAGATCTATCTCACCGACAATCCAGAGGTGAGAACTTGCTTGTTTTTCTCTGTTCTTTCCAGCTTGTGCTCTCAGTGTATTATAGAGCTCGTAGCATGACTGTCGGGGTGACATTTCATTTTATTTTGTAGGCTGTTGCAATCAAGTTAAATCAGACGGCCCAGCAGGCAGTGACCCCCATCACAAGCTTTGGAAAAAAACATGAAAGTTTGCGTCCCAGGTAACACTTTTACTTTCCTGTCGGAGTGAGTTTCCTGTTGCGCAGTTAGACTCCACTCATAGGGCAAGAGAGGTGAGGGAAGGCCTGACCTTGCAACTCTGTCCATTCCAGCAGATCCCTGTGCGGGAATCCTAGTGAAGGCAGTGGGGTCCCCTATGAGTTCAGGGCTCTGCTGCATGCAGTCCAGCTTGCAGGATCAAGGCTCTAGCTACTTCCTGTTTTAACATAGAATCATAGAACTGGAAGGGACCTCAAGAGGTCATCGAGTCCAGCCCCCCACCCTCAAGGCAGGACCAAGCTCCACCTACACCATCCCTGACAGATGTCTATCTAACCTGTTCTTAAATATCTCCAGAGAGGGAGATTCCACCACCTCCCTTGGCAATTTATTCCATGCCGCTGGGGTTCCTCTTAATGCATTTCTTATGAAACAGACACCGTACTTAGATTGTAAACTCTTTGGAGCAGGGACCATTTTGCTATATGCTTGTATAGTGTCTAGAACATTAGGGTCCTGATCCCTAATTGGGGGCCTGTGAGTGCTCTCACCTTCAAATTAAAAATAAGGTTTTTGATGTAGACTGCTGCCTTGCCCTATTCCTGTCTGTACTCTGAAACCAGCACAAAGAACAGCCTTGTAGTGTTTGCTGGGTCTGATCCTGGACCCATTCAAGTGAATTGTGAAAGCCTCTGTTCCCCAACAGAGGTTAATAATCAAGCTGTGTGTGCTTGGACTTAAAAAAAACATATTCCATTGAATTTCTCTTCCCCTTGCTTGAGAAATCCAACCTCCTGAACAGCAAGAACTCCTTGGTGTGACTGGGATCTAAAGCCAACTCCAGAGAATCACTATAATCATCCCACAAAGCAGAACACTAAATAAAATAGAGCAAATTAGAGGAGACTCTTTATCAGTCCTTAATGGTAGAAACTTCTGCATGAGCTTTATATACAGTCCTGCCAGGATTTTTACAGTACATGCATTTCCTACTGGCTTGTGCATTTCTAACCTCTAACCTTTCAAAGGTTTCACCTCTTCTCCCTCCAAACTGACCTCCAGCTAAAAACTAGTCTTTCCTAGTTTACTGTGATTCTTTAGAGATCTCTATAGGCTCCCACAAACCACAGGGAGTGCCAGTCAAATGAGACAGAGAGAAGGTGGGTGAGGAATATCTGTGGCTAGAAAGCTTGTCTGTCTCACCAACAGAGACCAGAAGAACAGAAGTTGGTCCAGTAAAAGCTATTACTCCCACTTTTTCTCGCTCGTCTCCTGGGACCGACAAGCAAATATGCAGTGTAGTTGTAGCTTTCTCATTTCTCAGGAGTTGGGAATTTTTGGTCAAAGTATGATGCACTGGGTGATTTAATAATGAATAACTAGGGAGAATATCTGCATCAAATTTTGCTACATGGAAGCAAAATTCCGTATTCAGGGTACAAACAGAAAATCTTGCAGGAATGAAACTAATCAAGATTATGCTACCCAAATAAATAGGCATAAATATTGGCAGGTGATTTCTGAAGTTGCAGGAAATTCAAAAGCAAGTTCCATGGTCTGATGAACTCTGGAAGGAAGAACCAGGGATGAATAAAACACACAATTTGCCCTTGAGTTTTGCAACAAGCCTGTGACCATCTAAGAACTTGGTTGTTGTTGTCATGTCCGTTCTCTTGCCATTTGGGAAGATGGGTAGTTCAAATCTCTGCTCAATAAACAGGTCTCCACTCCTTGAGCTATGCAGTGCTGATTATAACCAGTAGAGGGTATTGTTACACACATCCTTCTCTATGGTAACTTGTAACCAAGAGCAGGCACCTCAGATCATTTAGAATGTTCCCCTTTTCACTGTGGCAGTATTTTTTCCACTAGTAAGTCATTTTATTTGTGACAATGAAGAGAAATTCAGTCAATAGCCTGAATGACTTGTTAATATTGCAATTTGATTGTTCACTGGCCCAAGAAATCACTGGTTAATTCTCTCTCCCCCAGATTTGATTTAACATGGTCTTCCTTACAATGATAGATTTTGAATGAAAATGTTTCTCCATTTTTCACTGCAGCCAGAACGTGAAGACTGTGGAGGAGGAGAGAGACAAGTTCATCCCGAAAGAATCATCCACCAAGTCCAATTGCACAGAGTTAATTGCACCTGGAACACCAATTCAGTTTGACATGGTACTTCCTGCAACTGAATTCCTGGATCAAAACCGAGGTGGCAGGTACAGCCAGCAACTGTTCAACATTTTTGACCAAATACTTTGGGTGCGTCTAGACTGGCAAGATTTTGCGCAAAAGCTGCTGCTTTTACGCAAAATCTTGCCAGCTGTCTAAACTGGCCGTGAGAATTTGCGCAAGAACATTGATGATCTAATGTAAGATTGTCGGTGTTCTTGCACAAGAACTCTGACGCTCCAGCTCAGGAAAAAGCCCTCTTGCGCAAGTGTTCTTGTGCAAGAGGGCCAGTGTAGGCAGGGACAGGAATTTTTTGCGTAAGAAAGCCCTGATGGAGAAAATGGCCACCAGAGCTTTCTTGCGCAAAACCACGTCTATACTGGGCACAGATGCTTTTGTGCAAAAGCAAATCTTTTGCGCAGACGCTCTTTTGCGGAAATACTCCCCCTTCCGCTGGGAGGGGTTGCAATTGCTCTGGAGGATAGGGTCATAATTCAAAATGATCTGGACAAACTGGACAAATGGTCTGAAGTAAACAGGATGAAGTTTAATAAAGACAAATGCAAAGTGCTCCACTTAGGAAGGAACAAGCAGTCTCACACATAGGGGCTACGTCTACACTGACCCCTTCTTCGGAAGGGGCATGCTAATTTTGAACTTGGGAATAGGGAAATCCACGGGGGATTTAAATATCCCCCGCGGGATTTAAATAAACATTGCTGCCGCTTTTTTTCCAGCTTGGGGAAAAGCCGGAAAAAAGCGTCTAGACTGGCGCGATCCTCCGGAATAAAGCCCTTTTCCGGAGGATCTCTTATTCCTACTTTGAAGTGGACCACAAGCTTTGAAGTAGGAATAAGAGATCCTCCGGAAAAGGGCTTTATTCCGGAGGATCGCACCAGTCTAGACGCTTTTTTCCGGCTTTTCCCCAAGCCGGAAAAAAAGCAGCGGCCATGTTTATTTAAATCCCGCGGGGGATATTTAAATCCCCCGCGGATTTCCCTATTCCCAAGTTCAAAATTAGCATGCCCCTTCCGAAGAAGGGGCCAGTGTAGACATAGCCAGGTTGTGTCTACATTGGCACCTTTTTCCGGAAAAGGGATGCTAATGAGACCACTCGGAATTGCAAATGCCGCGGAGAATTTAAATATCCCCCGCGGCATTTGCATGAACATGGCTGCCGCTTTTTTCCGGCTCGGGGCTTTGCCGGAGAAAAGCGCCAGTCTAGACGGGATCTTTCGGAAAATAGAGCCTTTTCCGGAAGATCCCTTATTCCTCTTAAAATCAGGAATAAGGGATCTTCCGGAAAAGGCTCTATTTTCCGAAAGATCCTGTCTAGACTGGCGCTTTTCTCCGGCAAAGCCCCGAGCTGGAAAAAAGCGGCAGCCATGTTCATGCAAATGCCGCGGGGGATATTTAAATCCCCCGCGGCATTTGCAATTCCGACTGGTCTCATTAGCATCCCTTTTCTGGAAAAGGGTGCCAATGTAGACACAGCCATACAGAATGGGAAGCGACTGTCTAGGAAGGAGTATGGCAGAAAGGGATCTAGGGGTTATAGTGGACCACAAGCTGAATGAGTCAGCAGTATGATGCTGTTGCAAAAAAAGCAAACATGATTCTGGGATGCATTAACAGATGTGTTGTGAGCAAGACAGGAGAAGTCATTCTTCCGCTCTACTCTGTGCTGGTTAGGCCTCAGTTGGAGTATTGTGTCCAGTTCTGGGCACCACATTTCAAGAAAGATGTGGAGAAACTGGAGAGGGTCCAGAGAAGAACAACAAGAAGGATTAAAGGTCTAGAGAACATGACCTATGAGGGAAGGCTGAAAGAACTGGGTTTATTTAGTTTAGAAAAGAGAAGATTGAGGGGGTACATGACAGCAGTTTTCAGGTATCTAAAAAGGTTTCATAAGGAGGAGGGAGAAAAATTGTTCTCCTTAGCCTCTGAGGATAGGACAAGAAACAATGGGCTTAAACTGCAGCAAGGGAGGTTTAGGTTGGACATTAGGAAAAAGTTCCTAACTTTCAAGGTAGTCAAACACTGGACTATATTGCCCAGGGAGGTTGTGGAATCCCCATCTTTGGAGCTATTTAAATGTAGGTTAGATAAATGTCTATCAGGGATGATCTAGACAGTATTTGGTCCTGCCATGGGGGCAGGGGACTGGACTTGATTTCCTCTCGAGGTCCCTTCCAGTCCTAGGATTCTAGGATTAAAACCATGAGAACTTTCATAAACTCAAATGGCAGTTCTGCTGCACTGAGCACTTATCTGTAATTTTTTTTTTAAAACCTTTTTTAGGCGCACAAACCCGTTTGGAGAATCTGAAGACAGCAAGAATGATGAGGAAGGTAAACACTTTATTTGTAATATTACAGTTGCTATCACCATCTTAGGTTTAAGTTAATCTACTACTACTTTGCATCCTTCACAAAAAACATCTGGTATCATGAAGCACTGGGAACAGCTCTGTAGTTAAAGCTGAAGCTAGCTTCTTCTAAAAAGCCTGTTTTTCAAACAACCCCACCTTGACATTGCACATCTCATTCCCAAGTAGAGTTTTTTTAATGAAAGTTTGGGTGGGGAGAGGAGAAACAAACAAGCATTTTAAAAAGGTAACTCTCAACTTTGTAAATAATCCCTATCAATGTCCTTTGTAGAGGGGCAATAATCTTAATGGTGTGGATAGCGGTATGAACTGTTTTACATCTGCTTTTTCTAACTCCTCTAAATTCCACCTGCTACCGCAGATTAAAATCTCTGTGCATCACTGAGATCCAGGATAGGGTTATGCTGCCCTCCTCCCTCTTAAAAATAATCTTGTACAGTTCTGACCTTTTTTGGTACTCCCCTGGGGCCCACTGTACCACTCTACAGATAAGTTGGCCTTGCTGAGAAGACCCTCTTACTGATTGAACCTCTCTAGTCTGGCATTCTCTGGTCCAGCATCATCTGTGGCCCAGCATAATTTTAGTTAGCCTGATGTCCACTTATCATGGGTGTGGCCAGGTTTCCTGCAGTCCTATAAAGTTTGTTTACAGCCACCAGTCCTGACTCTGTGCTGTTATTTAGCTCTAATTTACCCCTAAATGCCTTCTAAGGGCCCAGTAAGCAGTGGAAGCATTGGTAACGCTGCTAGGCAATACTGATCTCCCATGATCCGGCAAATACTCTGGTTTGGCACTGTCCTGTCCCAAGGGTGCTGGACTAGGGAGGGTCAACCTGTAGTTCTTTGGGGGGGGGGGTAATTTTATTTGGTGGGAGGGGTGAGATGATGAGGAGCTACACAGAGGAAGGCAGGAGGTTAGTAGGGATTACTGGTGTTACCTGCATAACTTCATCCTGTTATAGGCCCCAAATCTGCAATCAGAGTCACTTAAGCAGACACTTTTGTCTGCCAGTATGGAAGCCCCTTGAAGCCAGGGAGGGGCCTCAAAGCACACAGGAAAAATGACTTTTCAACATTGGGGCCTTACCTTGTAAACTCTTTAGGGCAGGAACTCTCTCGTACCTTGTTAGCTTGTATATCACCTAATATAAAGGGGCCCTGATTTCAACTGACAATTATGGGTGGTGCCTTACTGAATACATGGACAGTGAAATCAGACCTCCCCCATGAAAGCTAGCTATTAGGGATGGAGTGGGGCAGGGCTAGGGGTGCCCCAACAGGGGATACCTACTATGCACTGGCTGCCAGCTACTAGTCCACCAGGGTCATTAGGAATGGGATATCCTCTTCCCCTGTACAGTCACTGGCACGGGAGAAATCAGAGCTACCTCTACCGGTTGGTGACAGCTGCTCTACGGCCTCGTTTTGGGTCAGGATCCTCACAGTTACACCACCATGAAATTTCAGGTGTTCTGAACCTGTGAAACTAATTTTTAAATCCTACAGTTGTAAAATTGACCAAAATGTATTGTGAATGTGGTAGGGCCTTACAGTTATGGGTGTTGCTGTAGTGCACAAATAATAAAAGCTTGCGATGGAGATGGATACTTAATGCATACTAAGCTAAGCAAAGAAGGCTGGATAGGGCCTCACTAGAACAGGAAAGCAGCAATTAAAGATTCCCCCAGAGAAAAGAGAGGAGAGATTCACTCGGCTCCTATCAACCCCCAAAGGAAACAAAAGAATAAAACACATTGGAATTTTTTTTTCCACATGAGGATTAGAAACAGGGATTAGCTTGATTTAAGATGATGCTTTATGCACAAATATTCTTCATTCTTTGGCTAGTCAGTCCAATAACTTAATAATCAACCATTCCCAGAGTTGGAGCAACTGTGAAAGACCAAATGTATTATTACAGCAAGTCAAAAAAACACTTTCGTAAAATATTAATCAGTTATAACTTTCGCATAAAATGTCTGCTGTAATCCTTATTTGTTGCACTTGCATGCAAGGATGTTAAATATTGGTTCACTGAATAGTCGAGTAACCTCATGAATTCTTATCGGTTAGTTGACTATTCTATAGTCCCTGGACGCGGGGCCAGCAGCCAGTGTGCCTTACTCCCAAGGAGCCCCCTGCCACTCTGTGCTGCTGCCTCTGTGTCAGAGGCAGCAGTGTGGGGTGCCAAACAGGAGCTGGTCTCTGAGGGGAACCAGTTTAAAAACCAGCTCCCCTCGCAGATCTGCTGCCTGTCACCCCACACTGCTGCCTCTGAGAGAGGCAGCAGCCCTTGTCTTAAAGGCGGTCTGAGCTCCCAGACCCGGTGCAAGCTGGAACTGAGCTGGGCTGTCTGCCTGCCCGACTCCTAATACACTTTAAATGCAGAGCCATAGCAGGGGTAGGCCCCAGACCCAACGTGAGCCAGGACTGAGCTGGCCAGCCTTCTAAAAAATTTACGGTGGGGGGAGAAATGCTTATAGCATATAGCATTAACCTATAAGCTTTTGCTTATCTGTTAATCGACTACACTATTACTTCCCTACTTGAATGTAATCCAAGCATTTTGTAAAGCTGAGTCAGACCAAAACCTGGCTAACAAAAGAATATGATTGAAGAGGCAATAATGTGAAAGGCACAGTTATCCCAAGATATGACCTGGTAATTAACCATAGTTTTTCAGCAGAACAATTCTAGCAGTAAAATTGGATATTTGATAATTCTGAACACAGGCATGAATCAGTGCAGGAGACTTTTCCTTTGTTTTCCAGATTCACTCTGGCAGCAGATGTTTGTAGTTCGGTTTTTAGGATCTATGGCTGTTCAATCAGATGATACAAATGAGGTGATTTATGAAGCTATGAGACAAGTATTGGCAGCTCGTGCCATCCATAACATCTTCCGTACAACTGAATCCCATCTCATGGTCACCAGCAAGAGTCTCAGGTAGAATACAATTCTTAACACTCTTAGCCCTACCATACTTCTGTTTTCCATTAAGGTACAGGTTGAATTTCTTAAATCCGGGACTTTCTGGTCTGGCAACATCCAGACTCCAGCAGGATCACGGATGTTGCTGGATCAGAGAGTCCTAACCCCTGGGAATGCAAGCCAGTCTGGGAGTCCAGTGGAGGGGAGCACCACCATCAGATCAGTGAGCCTGTCCCCAGAGAGCCAGGGCTAGGCAAGGCAGTAGTGGGACCAGCAAGGCCTGTCCCTGTGGAGCAGCCAGAGCTCTGTCCCCAAGGAGCCCTGGTCAGGCGCAGCAGCAGCAGCAGCAGCAGCAGCAGCAGCAGGGTAGCCGTGGAGCCCTATCCCGCGAAGCTTCCGCCAAGAGGAGCCAAAGCAGGCCCATGGCAACTAGGGAGCTCCGTCCCCAGATAGCCCCAGCTGGCTGGAAGTCGTGTGCTGAGCCCAAACCTTGTAGCAGCAGGGCTGGAGCCCAATGGCAGTAGGGGTAGAAGAGAGCCAGCCAGAGGGAGGGATAGTATCCTGGGAGGCCGGTGGCAAGGGACCTCCCCCGATCGGACCCCAAGGGTGCCAGACTAGGGAGGTCCGGCCTGTATATACAGATGACAGGGTGTTTTAAATACACAGTCTTTTTCCTTACAGGATAGGAGACTTGCACGTGGAAAGCTAATTGTCCCTTCAGTGGAAGGGTTATGTAGAAACCACACTACAACCATTGTCTTTTGTAACAGATCAGTGAGTGGGCCTAGCACTCGTATCTCTTTATAGTTATAATGTAAGTTCTAGCAATAGACAAATCCAAAAAATTGCTCTAAAAGTTTGAAACTCAGGATTTGTTACTTCAGTGGGCCCCATGGCCATGCTTTTGTAAGAGGGCTCCGATTCAAATTAAAGTGGGTCCTTTCTTGTCTCATGCTTGTCAGAAATCATCCCATACAAGTTTTCAGGATGCAGTAGGGCTTTATATTACTTCAAGCAGAGAACCACTGTGCAAATATTCCTACCCACTTTGAATTTAAAACACTACTGCAAAATAGATTTCTTGTCTGGTTTTTATTGCTTTAAAATAGCAGCAAAGCTGTCTTCCCCATCAAAACTTTGATAGGGAAGCCTGTGCACAAATTAAGTCTCACGTGTTTGGGGAAAAAAAACTT